>NC_142095.1:43034373-43337404 GCF_054644295.1 Miniopterus natalensis
CAAATAGCAGACCCTGTCCTGAGACCAAGTTTCTGGAATGCTGACAGGGGTTCCCAATGGGAGGAGACACGTTACCTAGAGGTTCTGCTGCTTCTTGCCACACTCACCACTAAGTGCTGTATGTTCTGGCTCTCCCTGGATAGCCTCCTCTCCAATCAGATTCTCAATTCTCTGATCCTTTCCATTGCTCTACCACCTAGCTCTCAGCAAAAAAGGTACTCAATTTATAGAAAAAGTGAGTGAGTGAATCTGAATGAATCAACCTAAATAAAAACAGATTAGCTTTGCAGAAAGGAGCTCCTGTGGGCCTGCAGCATGCACCCAAATTATCTCAACACCATCCAAAGTTTTATCAAGGAACACAGCACAAAACCCACCAGTATCACCCTGCCTTTGCAGGGAAATGACAAGTTCTCCTTCCCTTGCCCTAGGTGGACAAAGATCTGCTGCATTCTCTGTTTTAAAGTACCTCCTTCTTACAACTGTGCAATCTTGGTCAAGTTACTTAACCTCTCTGAACTTCCATTCTCTTATCTGTTAAATTCTGAAGAATATCTGCCCCATAAACTGTGATAAAGGTTAAGTGAGAGAATTTTAAAAAGTGACTACCACATTGCCTGGAGCATACCATAAGCTAAAGATGCTGGGTGTCTTCTGGACCAGATCACAATAGCATGCTAAACATCAATGGCATCGTGGTATCAGAGTTTTTAATGCTTGCAGAGAGAATGGAGCAGGTTAGCAGGTCCCAGTGGCATGGGTGGACAGTGTCACGTGCAAACAGTTCTTCATAAATGCATCTTTACTAATGTATCCTGGGTTGATGGTGACCACAATTCATCCCCATTTTGAAGCCCCCTGCATTTTCACTTCTTTTGCACTCTGAATCTCCTACACTTGTAATGCCCACAGTTTCCCTCATTTCTAAATGAGTAGGATGAGCACTGCAGCCACAGGAAGGGAAGTTTAGGATCTGATGCCTGTAGTATTTTTCAGACAGAAAACACCCTCCAATGCCTCTACCGAGGAGATGGTAAACTACTCTGACATCTCAGCTGTTGCCCCTCCGAGCAGATTCACACACCTCTCGGCTAACACTGCCGCTGGGCAGGCATCTGATCATGTTTACAGTTATTCATTATGACTGGCTATACACAGATAGTGCCTTAGGTGTCAAACCAAATGGCCTTGTAGACCCCTAGTCCAAGACAGCCGGAAGATACAGACACACATTAAATAAGACACAGGCAGGAAAATCACACTCACTTGCTAGAGATGGAGAAAGCAGACCTGCTAAGATCCTCCAGAGCTCCATCATGGGGACGCCCACAGAAAGCAGAGTGGGATCAAAAACCCGAGGTGCTTCAGGGTCAGAGAGCTTGCCGGAACAGCTTCGGTAAGTGTTTGCCAGCAAATATGCCAGAGAGAAAAAGATGAACTTTTCCTCATCCTGAACCAGAAGGACCAGTACGCATTCTAACTGCATGGCACTTTCCTGACTCTGAGGTAGTGCACATCCACTAGGACTCCACTCACCTCTCTGTGCAAGAATCTCTCCAAGAACACAAAGTAGGGAGGTGCCCTTCGCCATCTGCAATCATCTAAACGGAGAGTCATGGAGGGACGAAGGAGACAATGACCTGAAGAGATGGCCCCCAGTCCTTAGAACCCACTATAATGAATACTGTGTTTAAACAAGGGGAACTTAGGCACAGTCACATCATTGGGCATGAGTCTAAGAACTCTTGAAAGGCCGCACACTTCCCCACTGACACAGCTGTATCGAAAAACCAACCCGTGGCTCTAAGGGAAATGAGAAAACACACTGGAGATTTCTAGCGTGGCAGCCAATCTTCATTTTTGTCATCCCTCAATTCTCAGCTCAAGTATAAACAGACTTTTCCCCTGAAGTAGGAAAAGTATTAAGCAGGCAGGACGCTCTCTGAGTTCTGTGCAGCATATGTTCATAAGCTTTCCTTTTGTGGCGTTTACGGACTCATCCCGGAGTAGGGTTAAGCCGGAGCAAAGCAATTTGGCATGCTTGCGATTGCTTTATCAGGGAAGCAAGTGCAGTCTGCAGGGGCCACCGTGACCTGAGCGGCAAGGAGGCTTCCTGGAACCCTGAGGGGGATGCTGATTATTTTCCTTACAGGGATGCTCAAGCTGAGCCATCCTCCTGGCAAAACAGTAAATGAGCTTCATGCAAATTATCCTCAGGAAAGTGGTGGCCCAGCGGACAAGAGTGATCATTATCACGCAGACATAATTTCTGACCACCTTCAACAATCACTCTGCAGTATCTGCACTGCTACAGAACCTCGGGGTCAGCATTTCAATCCATTCCAGCCCAAGGACCACATCAGTGCAGAAGAGCTCCAGGTCTGTGCACCCAACTTCTCTATGCTACAGGCACACCACAGAATACAGCGCGCCGCTAATGATGACGTGTTCATGATACAATGTTAAATAGAAAAGAGTGCATGCCATTTTTAAATAACGGTTTAATTAAATTTGTTGAGGTCACATTAGTTAATAAAATAATATAGGTTTCAAGTGTACAATTCTATACATCTTCTGTATATTGCATTGTGTGTTTACCACCCAAAGTCAAATCTTCTTCTGTCACCATATATATGACCCCTCTTTACCTTTTACTGCACCCCCAATCCCCTTTCCCTCTGGTGTGATTCAAACAAAACCATATCTGCATAGAGAAGTGATTAGAAAAAAATATCCCAAAATGCCATAGGTGGTCATCTCTGGACAGTAGGTTTATGAACAACTTCTGTTTTCTTCTCATTTGTTTCCTAAATATTCTAAAATGCAAATGAATTACTTTTGTAACTCCAATAAAGTAATTATAAAGTGATTTAAAGATACAGACTGGCATTTACAAAAGGGTTTTTCTCATCTGCAAAACAAAGAATCATTCTATTAACATAATATAAATGACCTGCAGCAGAGAAAGAACTACTACATATCTCATATTCAACTCTGTTAATCACCATCACTAACTTCTTAAGTACCTGCTGTATGCAGTGCCCTGCAGTAGCCATCAGTACTCAACTGAATAATTAAGGTAGTAACTAAGTTTTCACATCACTGGGATTCTACCAGTGTTATTAAAGTTGGAGAACCTGAAAAGCATTTAACAAGGGTGTTAATCCACCTGCCCTATATTCCACCTTCTCATAGACTCTCCCCTAATGCTGCTGAGCAGGACTGAGTAGAATTAAGTAGGCAGCCAGCCAGGTAGACCCTGTGCCCAGGCCACAGCTAATTCCAACAAGGGTGGGCACCTGACTTACATCAAGCAATTCAGATACATTCCCTCAGAGCAGGGGAATTGGACTGTGGTAATTCCTGTTCGTCTCTAATGACCCCTTGAATGGGGCAGAGCTGCAGGGGCAGTCACAGTGGGCCTGGCTACGCAGTGCAGAGCAGAATGCAGGGAGAAGCAGTGGTGAGAAGCTGTGTTCCCGAGACTGCACTTTAGGAGACACTGAGAGAGAGTGTGGAGCAGATATGTTTATCCATTGACCTGTCCTGCTCGTGTTAGCTATTGAGAGCCAACCACTTCCTGGTCCAATGCCTCAGGAGGCTGTGGGTCCAACCTGCTCTCAGATCAGTACAGGCGTATCTCATTTTATTGCACTGCACAGGAGGTGCATTTTTTATAAATTGAAGGCAAAACCCTCCACCAGCAAAAAGATTTATGGCTTGTTTTTTTGTGATACTCACTTTTTTGCGGTGGTCTGGAACCAAACCCACAGCATAAGCTGCCCTGGTCTTATAGCAGGTGCCCCATCTTTTGTTGTTTCTGTTGTTGTTTGTTTTGTTTTGTTTCTTAAAAACAAATCATTCCTAACTAAGACGTAGTTACAAGGGTCAAAACTATGAACCTTCATTCCCCATTCTTCATGGCTGATTCCCCTCTCTTGACCTTCCTTCCGATCTCAGCTAAACTGTTAACTCAAATAAGCCCTCCCAGACCACCCCATATGAGGAGGTCTACTCCGTCAGCATCATTTCCTGAATAGGACTTACCATAACTTTTATTTATATATGCATTGCTTGTTGAACAGTTTTGATCTGTCTCCTCCCTAGAATATAAAGCTATCAGCAGGGCCCATGTTGCTTGTACCTCATACAGCATATTACAGGATGTTAATGGTGCTGAGTGGATCAGTTAGTCAAGTATGCAAGTACGTATTCATTCGATATACAAATAATCACTGAGCACTTAATATTTGCAAGACTGGGTCCTTTTTCCATGTGGAACTAATGATTCGAAGGACATTAGGTATATATGCAAACATAGGAAACATTCACCCAGCAGACAGGGCTGAGGGCCTATCCAACAGCCATCCCCTCTTCTGCCTTACAGGTGAAAACCCCAATTTTATTGTGGCATACTCCCTCCACAAAGCCATGCGCCCAGGGAGGGGCAAACCCTAACTAGTTTACACCACAGAATGCTCAGATGGCCATCCCTTTAGCTCCTCGGGCCGCCAGGCAGGAACAGGGCCAGGGCAGCCAGGGCTCCCCCAACCACACCCCCAAAGCATACACACCAGCCACCTCCAGCTATGATATGAACCACCTCTTCCGTTTACTTAATGTGCTGACCAAATGTTATCATTTTCCGTGTGTACCAAGACAAGAACAAACTTAAGTTGAAGAGCACCAATCTAAGCCAATTAAAGTAATCCCATCCTGGATGCCAACTGTCTCATATAGGAAGGAGTATGTAGCTGCAATCGGTGCAATGGGACCAGAGGAGAAGCCTGCCCGAGAGGGTATGGGAGAGATCCCTTGCTCTTAAAAGTGACACACAAGAACAGACAGCCTCTTATGCCAGTGGATGCTGCCATATGTGCAGGTAGATCCCCAAAATGAAGCCACCATCTTAGAACCATGAAGGCAACCAATCTAAGGATCAAGTCAACACTCTGAAGCTGGCAGAGGGAAAAGAGCAAGAAATGGAAACTTTAAGGACATCGTTGGGCCACTAAATCACCAAAACCTAGAGCTGCCCCCCTCAGAATGTCTTGCTCCTTGAGTTAATTCATTTTCCTTATTTTAATGGGTTGTACTTTGCGTTCAAATGTGGTAGAGAAATTCACAAAATAATTGACAATGCTTAGCAATCTGTCAGCAGCTTAGTGCTCAAAATCCTCTCCCTGCTACACAGTGACGACCATCAAAGACACCCTGGTAGGTCCCCAGTTGCCTGGCACCAGGGAAACATGGACTGAGGCTGGATTCCAGCCATTCAGAGCCAGGGTTCTATAATGCCTTCCCATCAATCATGACATCCATGGTGCTCAGCAGGGAGACAGAGAGAGTGGGAAGCTTTTTTTTTAAATTCCTTTATTGTTTAAACCATTTTGAATTGACTTTTTTATTATTTGCAGCCAAAAGCATCTTCACTGATAAATCTATCTTCACATAATTAGCAGCAAATTTATGTGACCTCCTTCAAGCAAAAGACTCAGGAGAAAATGACAGAGATTCGTAATTCTTTTCACATTCCTCCAAATCTTCAAATGATGGGTTTTAAGTGAATTTTCCCCCAAAAGTTAGACAATCAAGACGCCAGGAAAAGAATTAAGCATGTGATTATCTGACACTCTCTCCATCATGAAAGTCATAAAGCACCCAAGAATACTGATGCACCACCTTGTCTCAGTGGCAAATTTGGGGCAGCATAATCTAAAAATATCAATTTGTATTTTTGGTTATCCCTTTTGTGTATATTTTTCCCTTTCTTATCTCAAGAACTTCAACAGAGTTGCATTCCCTTTGTTTCAGGGGCCTGTCCAGAAGCTGAAGACAATCTCTAACCCCTCCAAATCTGGCCTCCACTAAAGATTTTTCTTTCAAAAGCCTAAATTCATAGAAGGACACATGCTAGACACTAGCAGAAAGAACAGAAACAAAAACAAGTTTGAGCTGTTTCGTTTTGTTTAAACTGTTTTGTTTCCTTTGATCTTGTTTAGGTGGAACTGGGCTTTCCTGATATTGGGAGAAGCTGGAGGTTTTCTAGTTCCTTAAAGAAGTGGAAAGTGGCACCTTGCTACCTGGCAGAACTCTAGTAAAGTGGCAGGACTTTTTATGGGGATGGTGAGGGAATGCTGAGAAAATGAATATTGGGGTCTTGAAAGCAAACAAAATCCCATCTTCCTTTGCATAGACACAGCAGGGCCATCCAACATTGCATGGACAAGGAGCCTCTAAGTGGCCAGCATGGACTAAGGCTCAGAGGGCCTTTTCCTGAATGTTCTGTGCTATGGCAGACCAGCAGCACTTCTGATCAATGACACTAGTGAGTATTAACCCCCAAAGCCACTGAGATGGAACTTCCCAACATTTACAGAAAATATATAATAACATGTATGCATGCATACAGGATTAAAAGCCATGCATGCAACAGTCACAACAATTTTTCATATTAAACCTTTAAATCTGAATGCAAAATCAGTTTGCACTTTTAACTGGCATGACATGACATGAGCTCCCAAAGGATACCACACTAAGGCCAAGTTCCCACTAGTTATTCAATATATTCCTGCAAGTCCTGCTACCTAAAAAAGGACCATTAACTGTTAGGTAGACAGTTCCATAGCAGGTGAACATTACTGAATATTTTCAAAACATTCAAGTAAAAGGTGATAACAGAATGCTTTTAATTCTCTCTAAATAATGCCACACCCATTCATAAGAAATTACATTATTGCCCTCAATGTGCTAGGAATTAATGACGACTGAATATAAGGAAGTGCCCTATGTGGGTGGCACTTTAAATAATTGATATTCCCAAATAATACAAAAGCATTTTCAAGTCACAGATGGGATATGAAGTGAAAATGTTCTTGGAGGAAATTTCTAATAATACCGACTTCAGAGGGTGCTGGGAAACTCTATTAACACCAAAGGAACAGTTTTAGATCTTCAAATAAAAAGACTATAGAAATGCAAAGTATTATTATTATAGTTGTGAAATAATTTCACACCTAGGGATGAGAAAACCCCAGGCCAAATTTTACGGCTTCTCTCCTGCCTGATAAACAAGAAATGCCACAAGCATGGGGGGAAGTAGAGGAGGGAAATCAAACAGGACAAAGACATCAAAGGTTCTCTCTTTTACTTGAGCTGTATTCCCCCTAGATGTCATTTTAGGGGGCTCTCAGGGGGAAAATTAGTTCCTTTAAGGTCAGGGTTAAGTACAGGGACAATGTTCTCACTGTTTTTATACCAGCTAAACTGGAAAAAATAACTATGTCCACTTCTATGGGGCACAGTTCTTCCCAAAGCATTGACAAACTTAAAAATGTCCAGACAAACCATTACCTGAATCACCCACAACTGTGAGCTCACCTAGGAGGTCAAAAGCTGCTGCTTTAAAGGACACCAGGATCTCTGCTCGGCTACTGACAGCACTATGTAGGACTGTCATTTGCTGCTGTTGATGGCGGTGGCAGTGAGGATGGTGGTGGTGAGGAGGTGATAATGGTAACTATGGTACTGACAGGGTGTAAAATAGAAGTTTTCAAACCCTGCTGATCAATGGAATGACCTGTGGAGCTTTTTAAACTATAGACTCTTGGTCCCCATCTCAAAATCTACTGACTTTGAATCTCTACAGATAGAACTCAAGTTTTAGTTTGGTTTGGTTTTTGTTTTGTTTTTTAATGTAGCCATTGGGATAACAACTGAAGTGGCAGTGTTTGTAAATAATGTCATAATTAAGAATTCAGGCTCTGTAGACAGACTAGCTAGAGACTAATCCCAATTCTAACACTTATTAGTGTGACTCTGGGAAAAATACTTAGCCTTAAGTTCCACATCCATCAAATAGAAATGCTATTACTACCTAACCTCATAAGGTAGATGCCTAGGAAAGTAAGTGAACTTTTAAAAGCATGTTAAGTTAATTCCAAGGATTACAAAAAGTTACATGTTAAAGAAAATATTGCCAACCAGGCCAACATGATGTAAATATTACATATGGATTTAAACGAAAATTGTGATATAATCATGTGATTATGTTAGGAGGCTGTGAAAACCAGAAGTAGTACAACTGGGGAGTATAAAAGAGCTATTGCTAAAATGGATACATCAGGGGGAAAACAGGATAAGCACATTATTTAGAAATAGATAAACACCAGAAGTATGGGAGTTTAAAGTTGCCGATTCTGGGGAAGGGCTCAGGAGGAAGGGAGGAAGGGTAAAAGGAGGGGGAAGGTTGCAGTTTTTCAACATTTCCTTTCTAGAGCTGTTTTATTCATACAATGTTATGAATAAAATGTCATACACTGTTATGAATAAAACATGTTGCTTTGATAAAAATTAAAATGAATTTTAAAAGACAATTCAGAATGTGTATAATATTGGATATCTTTCTATACTAGGGTTAACAAAGTTTTTCAATTTACCAAAACTTGCTTTTTAAAAAGCTGATTAATATAATACCCCCACTGAGCTACCAAAAGGTCCAGTCCTTGAAAGTGAGCGATAAATACTGACTATGTCCCTGGCACACTGTAAATCTTAAAATGACATCTGTTGAACTGAACTAAGGCAGGAAGAAATATAAAGAAGTTCCTTTGTGCAATTAAGGTCACAGCAGGAAAGACACAGCACCTTCACCCGGGGTAACTGAGGTGAATTTCATGAAGGATGTGGGAAAGGTTAAGGGAAGCCAAGAGGGGCAGTCTAATACCTGGAGTTAGCAATAATAAAACCATCACCACCCAGTGTTAAAGGGGAAAAGGGACAGTTACCAGATGGTGGAAAGAGCTGTAGCTGCAGAAGAGAGGCCTCCACCCAAACTGTGGCCTCCTTAGAGGAACACAGCCACTGCCAACCAGGAATGCTCCAAGGAAGGTGGGGGATAATATCCCAACCTTGCCTTCTCACAGCTTCGACCAGTGCCTTCCACTGGCTAATGCAATGGAAAGCCAGAGAGCAAGGGGCCAGGGAATGCTGGTCGTAGAGGTTACCTCCTGGGGCTCAGAGCCTCTCAGAGGAGTGAGGAGAGGAGCAGGAGGCACCAATAAAAAATATCCAGCACAAGCACAGAGTTTGGTTTTTATTTTTGTTTTTTAATTTACCTTCCTTTCCTACTCAGCCTCAAAAACAAGCCCTTGGTTTTTCAATCTGATTAATAAATACTGTATACGTGGCATAATATTAATAACAATGCACTGATGTCATGCAGCACTTTATAATTTGCTAAGCACTTTTTCATACATTATCTTTATGCCATCCTCAAAACAGCCCTATGCAGTCGATAGGGCAAGGGTTATCCTGATGTTACAGCAGAGGATCCTGAAACCTTAAGAAGAGTTAGGTATGTCGCCCAGGTCACAAAGCAGGCAAGCAGCAGAGCCAAACTAAAAGGCATGTCTCCCAGCACTTCAGCGAAGGCTCTTCCCACATACAATACTGTGTGCTCTTTACTCACAGCAGGGCAAAACTGAGGTCCCTGTGAAAAACCAGCGTTGTTCCAGGCACTGCACAGGACACAGAAGTAGTCAACAAGCAAGACACCAGGGGAAACAGAGCAAACTCGCCCACTCCATTCTCAGGGAACCACAAGCAATTCCAGAGACCGAAGTAATTGAGTTTTCAATCACATTTTACACATCATTGGAAAAAAAGGTGTTCAGTAGGACAAGAAAATTGTTCAAACGGAGAATAAAAAGTCAGGGAAAAGTAGAAAAAGATTTAAAGGGCTTTGTTTTGGAATGCTGGGGTAAGAAGAAGGAAGCCTCAGAGACCAGGGCCCCAGAAACAGGAAAGGACGGCCTCTCTGCTTCCCCTCTCATTCCCAACTCCACCTCCACCTCCACACACATCCTTGGCAGCTCAGAGGAGCAGCCAAAAGTGATTTCCTTTTACCAAACACAGGAGTACTACAGAGTCCAGCCAGACAGCCCACTTTTGAATACTAATTGAGAATTCTGCACCTTTTGTAAGCTACTGCAAAATGCCCAGCTGCTTATTATACATGATGGGAGAAAGCAGTGCATGAATCTCCAAACATATCCCATTCATTCCAAATCTAGCTCCGTAATGTCTAAACTACTCTATCAGTTAGGATTCTACGCTATAAGCAACAGAAACCAATTAGCTAATTTAAGAAGGATAATTGGAAGGAAACTGGAGACTCAGTGAATCCAAGGCTGACTAGAAAATAAGGCTTGAAGATCATCAGTGGCCAAGACAGGCATGGAAGGGAAGAAATGGGAACAGCTACAGTGGTCACACAGAAGGTACTGTTAGGCGGAATGCCTTCAGGGGAAAAGGAGAACCCCTTAGCTCAAGATTCAAACGCACCCACTTAACCAAGCTGGTGGTCATGCACCCATCCCTAGGCTGAGTGTAGGCCCCTGAATAGGGCCCCTGGTTACAGTTCCACTGGTCTAATTACTACAAAAGGAAATAAAGGTGCTGTAAGGAAAGAAAAACAGACATCAGACAGCAGAAAAGGGGAGGGGAAGAAGTCCTCTGTACTTACCAAGGCTTTCTTCAAAAAATGCCCTAAGAATCTAATTAGCTAGCAGATCTCTAACTTCTTAAAGACCATATTAATTAGTAATTACCCACACACAGCCAAAAAAAAGTGTTTACCCTGATGCCTACAAAACTTCAACCTGACTTTTTACTTCAGAGGCCTCACTCTTCATATTACCTGATAGTTATCTTTTCATTTGATTCCTAAAGACAAAGCAGAGCTTGCACCTCTTAATAACAACATGCTCATTTTGGAAACATTATCCTGAAGCTTCCAAAAAACAGACTTCTCAAAATATCTAATAGATACATTCATAAGGATATTGGTATTGATGTTAATGATGATGACAGTGATATTAACAAGTATAGCAGCAGCTAACATCTAGTGAGTACTTATCATGGTCCAGGACCATATTCTAAGCCCTTGACATGTAATAATTCATTTAATCTCCACATGACCTTATTAGGAAAGCAATATTATTATCCCATTTTAAAAATTAGGAAACAGAGACATACAGGGGGTAAATAACTTGTCCATGGTCCAATAGCTAATAAAAAGCCAAGTCAGGAGGGAATCCATGTGTCTTCATAATACCAATTTAATGAAAATTTTCATTAAGAGTAGAGGAAATAGACTGTACCGGCGTGAAAAGCTCTCCAAAAGGAATGTGAGCGCCATACACATGCCTACCTAGAGATCTCACGGTTCTGAACATTGCCACCTCAACACTAACTCCAGTAATTTATGAGATTTTTTTTTTTTTCTAGAAGCTTTCAAGCACTGCTTTATTCCAAGATGTAGTTCAATGGTCCAGAAATATGTAAGTTATATGGCTAAAAATAAGGATTATCTACTTCTTAAGTTAGTTTTCTCTTCACTAGTGCCCAACCATTAGAGAAAAACTCCAAGCCAGCCAGCTTTATGAGCCAGAGTTTAGTCATTCCAAAGCAAATCCTTAAAACTGTGTTTACAGCTCATGTTTTGATGATTCAAAAGGGTTCTCTCCAATTTCCCTGTGAAATTCTTTTTTACCCTCAAAATAAACATTAAAAATTCAACCCCAGAAGTAGATTTGTCATAAAGTTAGGAATAACTTAAAGTATAAGGTAAATCAAAATGGCTTTTCAACTTTAACTAAAGTGGTCACAGTCATGATTACTATAATAAAAATGACATTAAAAAACCTGAAATTGTCAAAAACATAATTGATGATGAAAACAAAGGTAAAATTATGGCATATTTCACCCTGGCCACCAAAGACTCTTGATGAAACTGCAGCCCTATAATTCCCCAGAATGAATTCTTTAAATTAAAATACTTCATGCAGAACAGAAATTAAACAATGAATCAAAGAACAATGCTGTACAGCGGTATGCTTATAAATATACCTAGCAAAGAGGAAACAATTACATTTTTCCATGTAAAAACCAACTCCATTGTAATGCTTCACAGGAGGAGGCTGAGTAGATACTTTCCCCATTGCTGCGCACTTGGAAGTTCACTTCCTGTAACTCACTTGGGGCCCACCTTGACCCGGTGGAGTGAAATTAGCTACAGCAAACTGGCTGGCTTTCTCCTTTCTACAAACAAACTTCTCCACGAAACAGCACAAACTGACTTTCATGATAAATTTCACCCAACTCAATTGAAATGCCACTCTGTATTTTACTTTAAGTGCTTTATCTGGCCAGCTGGTTTTATTTAACGATTGACCAGCAATGGTATGAGTGCATTCATCTTCCATCTAGCATTAATCTTGGTAAACTTAGCTCCACTGAAACATCTTAACTGCTGAGAAGAAAGCAAAAGTCAGCAAGCATACAACTGGATTTGGGTACCCTCATCACATCATTGTATTTCCTCCCGCACTCTGCTAACTATGGCTCAGCGCTTTTGCCTCTGAGGGAGGACAAGCAGGTGGTTAAGGAAGTTGTCTCGTCAGCTATATCTTTAATCCAAGTGTTTAAATCTCCGAATAAAAGAAAAATCAATGTTTTAAAGGCAATGTTTGTCAAGGCCATGTAATAAATACACTTACCTTTACAGACTATTCTCAGTGGATTCCCTTCTTTGCTGAGCTTCAAAGCTACAAAGAGATAAAAATGAAAGCACTGAGTTATCTGTGTAAAACACCAAACGTTTTCTCTCCATATCTCTAAGTAGAATTTCCATATGCCAAGGTATGTGGTACTAGGCAAAGAAAGTGCTGATAAAACTCGTGCCTCATGCCTCCTGCACAAGAGGCCAATAAAAGACACAGTCAAAAACCGAAAACAGCACACGGAATTGAAGCACACAAACCCAGCCAGATCTACAGTCGCATCTTTTGGGGTGTGAACGCGACAGAACGGGATGTGCAAAGATGAAAATCAAATTAAACATTATGCAGCACACTCGATCTGACCGAGCATTTTGTTTTCTTATTTCTTTTAGTGTCCTCTTTCCTGCACACTCTATTTCCATTTCCCTGAAAAAGTTTTACTCAAGGAAGCCTATTCATTTATATGAGGGACGTGGTCCTCCTGGTCCAGACCTCACCACTGCCCCAGGAGCACAGCAGTCCCCCTACCCTATCCACAAGGGACAAGTCCCAAGACCCCCAGTGGATACCTGAAACCACGGAAGGTACTGAACCTTATATGTACTATATTTTCCCCTATACATACATACCTATGGTAAAGTTTAATTTGTAAATTAGGCATAGTAAGACATTAACAACAAAAACATAATAAAATGGTATAATTAGAGCAATATACTGTAATAAAATTTATGTGAATGTGGTCTCTCTCTCAGCAAACTAGCACAAATTTCTTTTTTCCTTTTTCAGAATTTCATAGAAGATTTGTTCTTACCACAGATCTTAGCAACCTAGTATCTGATTTTTTTCCTTTCCTTATTAAGTCGAGAACTTTCACCTTTTCACTAAAGAAAGCACTTTATGGCTTCTCTTTGGCATGTCCGAATTGCCAGCATCACTAACTAACCTCATGCTTTGGGGACATTACTGAGAAAAATAACAGTGACCTGACCACAAGCATGGTGATACCGTGACAACCATTCTGATAACCTAGACAGCTACTAACAGGTGGCGCGTATACAGCGTCGAGACACTGGACAAAGGGGATGATTTATATCCTGGGTGGGATGGCACAAGATTTCATAGTACTACTCAGAACAGTGTACAATTTAAAACTTATGAACTGTTTATTTAGGGAATTTTCCATTTAATGTTTTCAGACCGCTGTTGACAACAGGTTACCAAAAATACAGAAAGAGAAACCATGGAGAAGGGGGAACTACCGTATATGTGGGCAAGCTTACAGGTACAACCCCCCCTTCTCTAGGTAGCGTGTAGCCTTCTCTCAGTGGAGAGAAACTCACAAAACAGAGGAATCCAAACTTGGCATTTTAAATCAAATCTTGACAGATTAAATTAAGTTCCCTGTGACCAAAACATACTATGCACTGACCACACACAAGTCAACATGATAGGAGATGTGGTAAATCATAGTTGCCAAACAACAGTAATAACTTAAGGTTTCAAGGGGCTGTTTCTATAGCAGTACAGCATTACTTACCCAGTGACTCCATAGTCAAAAATAATTGGAATATGCCTCATTCTTGCCCAAGTCCCAACATTTTCAAAAGGTGTAGTAGTTGGGAATGGCCAACTAAACTACCCTCTGGTCTTTCCGTGGTTTTCTTTGTTTTTTTCCTTCAGTGTCCTAAGCAACTGCTTTAGCCCTTACTGGGCTATTTCCTTCTACATCCCCCTATCCCACAATGAACCCATTGGCACTGATGCATGACCACCACAGAGTAACGCCACACTTCTGGGCTGTGATGTGAATCTTGGAATATTAATGCAGGAGATAGGCCCCTCCATGGGACAGCATCAGAAATTTCTCCATCCCCAAGTTATATAAATTGCAGTCGAGTTGGGGAAACATAATTTGGGGAAGATCAAATAGTATAACATTACATTTTGTAAAATCCAACAAATTTATGACCTGACAACATAGAGACTGAGCTATATCCCTCTCCACTTCAAACACAGAAATGCTAGACAAAATGCAACCCCAAAGGAAAGGAAGGAGACCAATATGAAAAGATAATGATGTAAATTTTAGAGAACAAAAGACATCAAGAAATGGATTTTTTTTAAAAACTTTGCTATATGATGTTTATAAGAAACACATCTAAAACATAGAGAGTTTAAAAGGAAAAGATAGAAAAACATACATCAAGTAAACAGGAACCAAAAGAAATCTGATGGAAATAAGTTAGTATTAGGCAAAATGGAAGTTTGCAGTAATATAACAGGAATTTGCATTGGCTATCTATTGTTACATAACAAACTACCCAAGAATTTAATGACTTAAAAATAATAAATTATTATCTCTTATGGTTTCTATGACGTGGGAATTCTGACAGAAAACGACAAGCCAGCTTTTCTGTATGCTACAATGCCCAAGGCCTCATCTAGAAGACTTGAAAATTAGGGGCTGGAATCATCTGAAGGCCCATTCCCTCAAACGTCTGCCAGGTGTTGCTGAGGGTTAGCTGAGACCTTAGCTGGGGCCAGCAGCTGAAATACCTACATGTGGCCTCTCTGTGTAGCTTAAGTCTCATCACAACATGGCAGTGGGTTCCAAAGGCAAGAGTTCCCAGAGAAAGAGAGCCAGACAGAAGCTATATTCTTTATGACCTAGGCTTGAAAGACACACTGCCACCATTTACACAGCATGCCACTGGTCAGGACAGTCACAACCCTCCCCCCGCCCAGGTTCCAGGGAAGAGAAAAAGGCTCCATCTCTCAGTGGGAGGAGGGTCAGTCACACCACAGGAAGCACACATGGGAGTGGATGCATGTGTTGGTGCAATCTTTGGAATTTTCTTTGGAACATGCAATCTGCCACAGCGTTCATGTACACATGGAACATAAGCAAAAATGGACTACATGTTAGACCACGAAGACAGTCTAGACAAATAGCAAAACACAGATAATAAAGTTCTCTGATCACAGTACATTAAAGTTAGACATTGATTATGAAATGAGATTTTTTTTAAAATGTTTGAAAATTATAATCTTTATAGCAGTTTCCCTTTCTGAGTTGGGGTTGAACACGGCCATTGAATTAATGTCACTGTATGAGGGTCCACATCTAGAGTCAAAGATCACTAGTTTGGTTGTAATATATTGAATTTTACATGCCTTAGAGACATCTAAAAGAAATGTCCAGGGAGGAAGTTTGATATATATGTGTCTATAGCTCAGAGAGTAGGTTTTGGGTTGGTGAGTTCTCTCCAAGTACACAGTAACTGCACTTGTAAGTATAGATGTGCTGGCCCAGGGAGGCAGTACAAAGGAAAAGAGCCATGCATTGATCCTTGAGGAAGTTCACCATTTAACAGTTGTGTCAAGAAGGATGAATACCACACAGGAGAGAGACAAGTTGCCAGAGAAGTAAAACAAAAGCCTTAAGTGTCACAAAAAGGTCAAGTGATGTAAGTACTAAAAATGCCCAGTGCGAAGGTCATTGAGGAACTCAATGAGAACTGTTCTGTGGACTGACTGAGACAGAATTCAGTTTGGAGTTGATTAAGATATAAGAGGAAATCATCAAAATGAAGGCTGAGTAAGGACAATCAGAGACACGTCTGGGTATGAAGGGGAGGAAAGAGAATAACAACTGACGGAGGAAAAGGGGCTGAAAGGGGGTTTCTTTGTGTAGTTTGTAAACAGAAAATAACCTGAGCGTGTGTCAAGGTGCTGAGAGGATCCAGCTGAGACGACGAGGCTGCAAGCAGAAGAGTGGGAAAGGTACTTACTAAAGGTTCCCGGAAAGTCAAAAGGTAGTGGGACTGGTCTTAAAGCAGCTTTGGTCTCACCTTAATCATATAAGACCTGAGACAGGCACGCATACTATTGCCTTAAATTGTTACTTTCTCCTCTGTGTATGTTTTATCACCTTAATTAGTGTCTAAACTCTTTCAACCTATCACCTTTATGATTCAAACCAACCTCACCCTGCCCATTCATTGTGAGCCCCAGGTCCTAACCAGCACCAAAGAGTCACTCATTGAGTTTAGTCGTGTTGAATAAACAAGTACGAGTGGATTCTACAGTCCTTGTGTACATTTCTAGTGTGAACATTTGTCCTTGTTTGTGTGCCAGGTACCTGAAGTGAGAGCAGGTCAGGATCAGAAAACTCTGTTCCAGTGCCCAAAGTACCTACTTCTCTGGACAAATATCAATAAGAGTCACTCAAACTAGTACTTTCTTTCCCATGTTTGCCTTGACCTGAAAGTCCAAGAATCTAAACTTCTACAGGCCATGAAAACATTTTCACCTGTAACTACAGTGCATTATACCACTTGCCACTCCCCTCATGCCTAACTCATCCCCATTTTGTTCCAGAGCAGACCAGACTCTGTAACCTTCATATGACCTCCTTCAAGACATAGATTAGATTTAAATGAATTCAAATAGGTCTGGGCTTCAGCTCTCCTAAAAGACATAAACATGGAAGCAGAGCAGTAGAGGTCAATAATACACTGGTTTTTCCTGGTGGTTGTCCAGAAGACAGTCATCCAGAAAACGTTTTACCAACCTCAACCCCCTCACTCCATTATCCAGCCCCCAGCTCCCTTAAAAATCAGCCCGAATTTAAATCAACATCTTTCTCAAATATAGAAACCTCTTTTGATTGCCATTCATCTCCTCCCAATTGAAATCTATCCCTGGGAGCCATCCAACCTCACCTTACTTAAGGCAACATGACTGAGAACCAGGGATTCGCCTACATGGCTGCCTTCTCTGTGCTCTCACCTGACTTGACAGCCATATTCAGGGATTGGTTATTGATGCTTTAAGTCTAACAATTATCTACATACCTAGGAAAGAAGTCTGTTCACTCAGGAAGGAAAACAGGACACAGAATGAAGTCACTGAATATATTCAGCCCTCTTTTTTGGTTCTTATGCTATGGTCAGTGAGCTGTCAACTGCAGACAAATTATTACAGCATTCTTTCAAATGATAGCCAATTTTCAACTAAGAGAAGGCCCTTAAACCGTTTTCTACATATCAGTAAAAAACAGGCAGTTGAAAAATATAGCCCCGGTTAAACTACCTGATGATAAATGAATGCTTTAAACACATGGATCTGAGAATCTGCACACTGATTTAAACCCTCACAAGAGCAAGCAGCAAAGACCCCAAAAACCTGACCCTTCTCAGATATATTCCTAGAAGTTTTATCTCACTTTATAAGTACTCCTTATGGAGTACTGTCAGAATTTGTGAATCCGATGTACTTGGAGTTCAGAGGGGTGATCGGAATAATTCTTAGTTTTGTCATTCACCTGGAAAAGGGATTAATGTTGCCAGAGTGCAAGTGAAAGTCCTTCCTAGGCTTTAGTTCGACATAGACACAGAACACATCTGTCTTGTTCCTTATTGATCCACAGCCTCTGACACATAGATACACTGGATAAAATGTGCTTAATAAGGGAATATTGAAAGTTTGCATTACTATTAAAACGAAAAACTGGCTGAGAACTCTTAACCTAAGTTTTGTTTTTTATTTTTGTTCTTGTTTTCTTCCTTTTCTTATTTGTACCTTCAGCTTCCACAAGACATAAGGTCTCTGCCTATGGAAGCCTACAAGCCTGTAGCCTGAGATACAGATACACAGGCACACACACACACACACACACACACACACATGCACACAAAACACAACACACTATCGCCACACCTGTTCAATGCTGTCCTATTTGCCAGGCACTGGAAAAAAATTTTCCAAATAACATGAGCTCCGGAAAATCATCAGGTGACATCTGAGGAATAGAACACCAATCAGCCAATAATTAGCATCTTAAAATTCAGAGAGCTAGAGACAGATCAAATTCCATGAAATCTCAGGGAGCATGACCCTGGCCAGGTTGGCAGCCTCACGATGAGGAGTCAGTGGCTTTGTTGGACCAGACAGACAGGCTGGGAAGTATCACGGGTAGTCTAATCCCAGGGGAGACACTCTGACAATGTGACATTTGCACAGAGATGCCGTAACGTGGCCCCAGTGTGTTTTCTCAGAATGGGATGACATTTCAAGTCAAACAGCTCTGCTCCCAAAAGCACAAACCCTCCCCAAACTCTAATGTAGCCTGAGTTTGAAAAAAAAAGAGGGTCATCTCAGAGAGAAACTGAGGTTGTGTAGACACGATGTTAAAATAATCCATTTTAAGGAAGGTCAAACCAGATATTCAGTGTTTAACCTCATTTGTTATCACGCCGTCATTACACAGACCTCAGATAGCCTCAGTCTAAAAATCACTTCTCATTTGAGTAAAATCCTGGTGTTGGAGCACCCACACTGGACAGTTTTCAATAAGCTCTAAAACTGGTTACAAAGCTGAGCTGCCACGAGGTGTGGAGAGTGAGTGACTGTCAGGGCGCCGGGTCCTCACCAAGCCCCTGCCGCCTGAACTGCTGTCCACATGCTGTCTGTAGGGCCACTGCTGCCTCCAGCCTATCCAAGGTCACCTTCTACATGGCTGGCTCACTCCAAAGAAAGGAACAGAGAGGCTGGAGAACACCACCTCCCCATTTGGTTTCTGTAGCTGCCCACGTGAGTCAGGGAGCGAGTTCTTTAAAGGAGTTCGGGATGAATGAAGGGGGAAACCTGCAAAGCAGACTGCCCCCGGCCCTCGGAGTAAATGCTGTGCCCCTCCACAGGCCTGTGTGTGCCTGTCTGAACACACTACCACCCCAAGCCAAGGGTGACTATTCTGCCAGGCCGCTGCTCCACTGCAGGGTCAGGTGGCAGCCTGTGCTCCCCTGGCTCCTGGCCCAGTGCTCCGATGGCCCAGCTATGTCAGTGTGGAGAGGGAGTCTGGTTGTGCCCTCCTCTGAACTCTCCATCTGGAAGATTCTCTGGCCTCCTTCCCTCTCATTTTTAATCTGACAGACACTGCTGGACAGGAAACCTCAGAGCACACCAAAGTTCATCTTCCCTTCCTCGCTTCTCAGCTGGCGTAATCACAAGGGCAGCATGAGGCTGGCATGGGCCAGGATGCCAGGAATTAAATGAGGGTCCCTGACCACTGGACCACATTAGTCCTGCCTTCCAAGGTCTTAATCAGTCCTCCTCTGCCTGGCACACCCACTTGCCTTTGAAACCCAGGGAGGTAGCTGGGTAAGATGCCATGTTCACAGCAAGTATTCAACAAAATATTGGTCGAGAATGGCAGTCACAAATGCCTGCTGGCTCCTGGCTTTGCAACAACAGTCAGTTTTGAGGTCTGGGCCCCAGTGGCAAGATTTCTGTGCCCCTTTCTAATGCAAACAGTTCTAGCAACAATGTTCTGAATGATATTCAGCCACCAGCTTGATTTGGAGGCAAAATGATCTTAACAAACAGCGGCAGACGTACAAACAGGTTATTGAGCCTGGAGACCAAAGCAAGGGAGAAAAAGAAAAGAAAGGGTTGGTGGAAAGTACAGGAAGGAAAATGAGCAGTGTGGAGAGAACTGAGGGGCTATGGCACTAGGTATCTCAGTTCCACAGCTCTGACCTGAGCTGTGACCCTAACAAGGGCTCAGGAGTGGAAACAGTGGGGAGAGATTCACAGATAGGGGAATTTTGAAGCTGGGTCAGACTTGGAGCTAGCAGGGAAATAGATGCGACCAACACTTAGTAACATGAGAGGTTTCAAAAGACAATGAGTCTTAATTCTGTCCTGTTTTGTACCTTTTGAACTACAATGACACACTAACATTAGCTCTTTTTCTAAGAGGACACTAATAGATACAATGGAAACTCTGAATACATTTTTTCCCCTCTGAATTCATTATCTCTGGCCCTTATCCACGGGCCTATTGCAGATTAAATTGGATTTTGGATCACTGGTGCTGAGGCGCTGCAATTAATTAACAATAGAAACATAATATTTACATCCAGGCCTAACAACATCTGACATTTAAAACTATTCTGCCAGTCAGGCAAATTCCATTTGACAAATTTTCACTTTAATGAACACGACAGGCCACAGTTTACATGATAGGCCAAGGAACAGAACAGAGTTGATGTCTTGGCATGTGCTTTCAGGCCTGGCCATGCTGGGGGAGAAACAAGCTGGGGGACTGTCAGAATAACAGAAAGACCAGATCCCAGTTCTACCCAGACAGATCAAGGACACACATCCCCCAACAAAAATACTCATAAGAAACTGTCCTTGTTTCCTGTGCAAGCTCAAACTTAAATACCTCTGCTCCTTATGAACCTCTGGATAATTTTTCTATCTTTAGGCTGTTGACATTTTCTTTAGGGTACTACAATCCCTTAGTCCTTCCTAATTAAAAAGTGATAAACGTTTGGCAAGGCATCCAATAATGTGCAAAGTACACAAGAGTTGGAATCGATGCAGCTTTTCAGTTGGCACAAGTCTGGCCTTCATGTTTTGCCAGATGGTATATCTCAGTAAGTCCCCAATCCCTGACTCAAGTGAGGGACATCGTCAATATGATGCTGAAGCAGAGATTGTCCTATTTTGCATTATACTAACACAAGGGCCTAACATTTTTGCTTGCTGAAACTTTCATAGCCAAAGAAGTTTTCATTTTTCCATGACTCATTATTCAAGTCAACAGAAGAAGGTGCAGATGAGAAGAAATATTTCAATCCCATAAGAACCATGGAAATTTGCTAGAAACCAATGTCAGAGATCAGATCTCCCAGCCTGACTTCCTATGGCTCCTCTATGGTTAGTGGTCTGAAGGAAACAGGGTGAGCTAGTGTGGATTTCTCCAAATATATCTCCACTACCTGAAAATGTGAATGTAAAAGACAGAGATAAAGATGAAAAATGCAAAGAGATCAAGGCAGTTAGGGAGAACCTCAAAGATGTGGGGAACGGTCAGTAAAAAACTAACAATGTCAACAGGAGCCCTTCTTATTGGAAAGGCCATATATTTTTAGTTTGCATATCTAAAACACTCTTTATTCTAACTTTTATATCAATCTGAAGGAATTATTTTTAACATACATCATTTCTTTCTTAACTAATTATACTACATAAATCAGATTACTTTTTCTATCTGATTACAGAATTAACAGAAATTGCATCTGTATTTAACACAGCAACATAAAATTTTACTATAAAGAAATTCTGTATCTGGACCAAAGGACTGTAACATTGGCTGGAAATCTAATGACAAGACAAACTGGCAACTATGGCACAACTACAGCAAGAAGTTTATTTTCCATGTTTTTAATAATAAGTAGCTCTCCAAAAAGAGTAACATATTAAGTAAGCAGATGACATAGCCAAAGGAGAGATGACAGAGAAACTCACATGATCTTAAATCAGTACAAAAGGTGCCCAGACACCACGAAAACTTGAGGGGACGTAAAAACCAAGCAATGACATGTCAGCTCCCCGGAGACGCCTCAACCCTGAAACAATGCGTCCCTGCTCTCACTGAAATCCGTGCTCTTCATCTGGGCACTTCTGCCTGAGAATCAGTTAGATTAGTCATTTTACAAAAAGGGTATTATCTTTAAAGTAGAAATGGCTTACGGTGAGAAAGCTCAACATTGGGAAAATATTAACTCCCTGAGACACTGAAAATTATTTAGGAAGCCAAATGAGGCAACAGAAAACACAGTGGTTTTTAAAGTGAGATTCAGGCCTACCCTCCTAACCTCTTCCTTGCTTAAATTCTAACATTTCTTATTCTGTTATGTCTTTTGTGGTTTCAGGAAAGATTTCTCTTTTAAAAAAAGGAAAAGGAAGTTGGCTGCCATCCCTCTCTCTTGCTATTTGCTTTCTCTTTAAATATGATCAGAGATCTAAACATATTTTCTTGCTCAGTGTTACTAAAATCTGAAAAGTTTCAATAAAGATTTGAATATTATTCTATAAAGTAAATGAGCAAAAGAAGTTCTTAGGAACAAATTAAACTTTGTTATTACTACTTCCCCTACATCTGTTCTTCCACTGCCCCCAAGCCCTCAATATTTCTGGACAGTATGAACAAAATTCTAACAAACATTCCAGCCACCTCACTCCAAAAACACTTCCTTCAATGGCTGCATAGAATTTTCTTTAGAAGGCAAGCCCCAAATTTATAGAAATATCTAGAATGAGAATGTTCAATTGTGAAAAATAACACACATTATGTCAGGGTAGAATCTGCATAGTGTTCTTCAGCACACTCGTGAACAAAAGAGCAGCCAGGCCCTAGAACTTCTCTCTGCTTTCAGCAGCAAACAATGTCAAAGTGTAAATGACAACCAGGGGGAAATGTACAACACAAAGACCATTTTTCTTTGTTGAAATCAGGAAGAAAAGTAGAACCCAAGATTTGGCAATTTATCAATTCAAAGGAATTTAAACAAAGTTCCACTTTAAAAGTAAGACTTGTTTGAAATATGGATTTGGTTCATGGGTTCCAATCTCAGTAATTAAAATCTTCATAGTGATATATCTTCAAACTGTGGCTTTTAATAGATCCAAAATGGTAACTATGTCCCCTGTTACTTCTAGATATGGCCATGATACTAGAACATTAAGTCCTAAAAAGATAATAGCATTTCCACTATTACAACCTAATTTAGAATCAATGTTTCAGACAAGTCAGCAACATGTATGCAGAATGTGGACACACATACACATACTAAGTTATAATAACAATCACGTTTGAGGGCTTTACATGCATTCCCTCCTATATAACACTATGAGATAAGTACTACGAACACTACTACACACCGAAGAAAAGGCAGTTGGAGATAACTGACCTCCCTAAGAGGTGAAGTTCAAGGACACAGGCAGGTAAGTGGTATAGTTAAGGTGCAAATTGAAGCCTGCTACCCTCCAGAGCCTGTGCTCCATACAACACAGCAGCATATGACAGCATCCACGGGGGAGCAGTATGAAAGAATTGATTCCTTTTGGAAATAGTCAAAAGATCTTAAATATCAGGTATATAACATTTTCAGCCCACCAGATGCTTATTTAATTTTGAAAAATCAATTTTTATGGAGCTGCTATGAGAAGTGGTTTCATGTTTGTTAATGCCTGGTCATATTCTTTAAAAAGTCGAGGCTTTATAGAGAAAAGATGCATTTCTTAAAGTGAGGAAGAAAAACAAGACTCTATCTAGATTGAACGGAAAATGTTTGACAAAACACAAACGAACAGAATCTAACTTTAGCATGCCTTTGCAGAAGGCATGTACTAAAATGATCATATCAGATTCAGAACACAAAAGACTTAACATGCTTATTGTTGTAAACAAAGGCATTTGGTTAAATGAAAGTTCCATCAAAGCTTAATAACCAAATTCAAGTGAACACAAAGTAAAGGGTTATATACTTTCTGCGGCCTCAGTAATAGCTAATCTAATAATGGTAAATGGAGGGTTATTGTTGATTCCTTTGCCTCTGTTTCATAAATTAGATAAAGCAACCTGGCAGTTACAGTACTTTAGAGTTTTATTCGAATAAGTGATTTTAAAGTTATCTCCAAATAGAACAAAGTCATGACTTGAATGACTGCTGAATAGTACCTTGCTTTCCACCACCACGTTAGTACTTTTGGTCAGTGTTAAGTAAAAAGCTTCCTGGGAACTAAAACTATTCTCTAAAGCTCAATTTATATCTATAGGACTGACTATTAGAAGGCAAAGTGTCATTGATACAGTATTATCTGATATTCCATTTCACCATGGCCAAGCTTGTAAAATATAAACTGTTAGAGAAGTCAAATGTTATTTATTTCTTATGATCCAAAACTCAGAAACAGCAGAATTTCTCTGGTTAATGATTTTTCATAGCACATTTCCAATTTTTTACTACAGTTTATTGATCTGGAATACTGAAACAGTTTTCTTCCCCTGCTAAAGGACACATAAGGCTGTGCCCTGGGTCCCCTGGGATGTGCCTCCAAAGGCAATGGTGGTGGCATCTCATCAGGCAGTGGAGGAGTGGTGAATGAGTGGCAGTTTCCTTTCTGAAAGAATATTCTGGTGGAATGTCAGGCCTTTTGATAATAAGAAACACTTCCCCAGTCTTTGTACTTGAAGACAGGGCTCGACACCTGCAGTTCTGTGAGCCGATGAGTTGCCCTTCACAAAAGCAGTCTATTTTCCTGCATTTTCCCCTTGTGCCCTGATATGGCTACTTTCAATTACCCTGATAGCCCAGGAAGAAAAATATCCCTCACTCCATATTTCATTCACATAATAAGAATCCGCAAGCTGTTCTGTATGACAGATGAGGACTGTGAGATGAAGCAACTTGTTCCGCCTGTCAGCCTCCAAGAACCCACAGCAATGAGATACAATCGTGATGACATTACTAGAGAAGTGGGTCAAATACATGGTCACTTGAAAACAGAATGTCAACTGTTCTATTTCAGTAATTTGAAGCTGTGGTACCCCCCCCAACACACACACACACACACACACACACACACACACACACACAGAAAAACAGAAAGAAAAGAGGCACTCACTGCTATTAGCACATGTATGTGAACACACGAAAATACACTGTAAAAATTCTTGCTCCCATAAGCCCTTAAGTGACTCTTTCAGCCTCTGACCCACCAGTCTTCAAAAGTTTGCTAAGCATCGACAATGAGCCAGACAATGAACTGGGTACAGACACAGCCCCTGCCTCTTAGAGTAAACTTTACAGACTGGGGTAAAAAACAAGCATTAACAAGGCAATTAAAACCGATGCAATGACGGCTGCAAATGAAGTACAAGATACTAAGGGGGGCCCGGCCAGGCGTGGCTCAGCGGTTGAGCGTCAACCTAGGATCCAAGCAATCGGGGTTCGATTCCCAGTCAGGGCACATGCCCAGGTTGTGGACTCGATGATGTTTCTATTTCCCTCTCTTCCTCTCCTTTCCTCTCTCTGAAATGAATAAAGATATATTTAAAAAAAAAAAAAAAAAAGATACTAAGGGGGTGTATGAGGTAAGAACTAACCAAGTCTTATGAATCAGAATAAGTTTCCCTGTGGACAAAACATTTAAGGTAAGGCCTCAAGTAGAATTAGTAGCCAGGTAAGAGGTGAGGGGGAAGAGTTTCCAGCTGAGGATCCTTCTGTTCAAATGTTCCTTTTGGAAGAAACCAAGGCTGCAAGATGCAGCAGAAAGTATAATGGAATAAATGAAGCCATGGAGTCCACCATAGAGAAGTTATTATCTATTCCTTGTTTTAACCCCTAGTTTAAAAAATTAATTAAAAGAAACAGTTTGAAACCTACTGTAATGCATCAGTAATATCTTGCCAAATAAGGGCACAAGTTAATCAAACCACATCTTCTTGCTGATCTAAATATTAAGGTAGATTCTGCTTTTATAAAATCTAATTTATCTTGACTGTACTGGTTAAAACCCATGGGCTATTTTTAAAAACATGTTTTGACAGCAGTGAAACTTGCAGCACATACAACACCAAGAGCATAAATTTGTTCAGGGTACAAGTGCCTGAAAATTAACATAAGCAGTTGGTACATGTGATTTACAAAAAAACAAACACACACACACATACACGAGTCATAGAAATTATAAAGGCTCTCCTCTGTAATATTTGGTCATGAGAATCCTGATTTGTTCTTGTAGAAAGCTGTTTTGGGTCATCATACATCTCTCACAGCACACGACCTTTTTCCATGGGATCTCAAATTGGAATGGAGAGGGAAACTGAATTCATTCATGAATATGCTCGTGCTTTCTACTAAACGCCAGTGTGTGATGTTCAGACTATTTTCTTTCCAAACTCAAACTCCATCCCCAAAATCAATTTTAAAATTGCATTAGCATAACTGAGGGCTGAATCTGGCCCTAAAAACTCAATGACTGAGTAGAGCTACTACTATGGGGAGGAAACTTAATGTCTTTAGCTACTAATGAGCAGCAATGGCTTTAGCAGTTGCTCCAAAATGAGCACAACCTAAGGCTGCTTTTAAAAAATATAGTACATAAACTACAAGAATTAAGTCCCATTCTACCCTGTTACTTAGATCTTACCTAGAATTCAATCTGGAAGGCATATTTTAAGAGGAAGATTGGGCAAATAAGAAAGTATCTACAGGAGGGCAACCAGAAGTGGAGAGGGGTATGATCTAAACTTCATATAATGAACAACTGAAGTTCCCAGGGAGATTCAGCCTGGAGAAAAGTAATGAGAGACACAAAAAACTGCCTTCATGTACACAATCACTGATAAAGCCATTTGTTGTATTGAGCACTTTCTCTGTGTAAGGCACTGTGCAAGGCAATGAAGATACAACACCTAGCAAGAAAGCCCCAGTCTTTTATGATCACGTGGAAGAGAAAATAGACTTTATCTGTGGCATTTCACAGCATATGGTATAGAAGAGTGGAACAGATTCTGGAATCAGAGCATTAAAATCAAAGCCTGTAGTGGGTTGAATAGTTGTCCCCAAAGGATATGCCTACATCAAAACCCTGGAGCCTGCAAATGTGGCCTTATACGGAAAAAGGGGCTTTGCAGATGTAATTAAGTTCAGAATCTAAGGTGAGGTCCTCCTGGATTACTGGAGTGGACTCTTAACTATAATGACAACTGTCCTTATAAGGGAAAGGCAGAGGGAGATTTGAGATAGACAGAAGAGGAAAAGTTACAGAAAAGGCCAAGTGAAAGAAATAGACATGCGGCCACAAGCCAAAGAATGCTTGCAGCCACCAGAAGCTGGAAGAGACAAGAAGGACTCTCCCCTAGGGCCTTTTAGGGAGCATACAATAGGGCTGAAACTCTGTGACATTAAATACCTTAAAAAGTACATAATTTCCTACATGAGCCACCATCCCTTGGATAAGAATGGAGGGGGTGCTCTTTTCCCAAATTGGAACATGAAAACATCTCCCAGTCAAAGGTAAGGGAGAAGGGCAAGCCAATGGGTCTTCAAAAAGAAGATAAACCTCCCTTTGCAATTCTCTCACTTCTTGGATTCAGAATAGTTCAGACACTGCCAACTACACCCTGGGTGGCAAAGTCAAAATGTGTACCAGGCCAGGCAGTAAGTCTAGGAAATTAAGATACAACTGCCTGTTCCTATTTTGGTGGTGCTGCAGGGCCAGATATCATAGATCACTTGGGCCTGGTTTGGCTGAAGAGACACAAGTTACAAATAAGGCTAGACAGGAGAACAGATAAATGAAACTATGGAATATTCACATAGTAGAGCATTATACAGCAGTCAAACCAAATAAAGTAAGGTACAGAACAGTGTATATTATATGTTACTTTTTTTGTAAGAAAGGAAGGAAAATAATACATATACGTATTTGTCTGTGTGTATTAAAAATATTGAAAAGGTACAAAAAAAGATAATAAAAGTGACTTACCCTAAGGGAATTGGGGGCGGAGATGGGGGTATGGGGACAGGAGCAGGAACAAAACTTCACTTTATACCTTTCTGTATTGTTTTGATTTTTGAACCAAATGAATATATCACCTACTGAAAAAAAAATTAAGCCTATTGAAAATAAACTAAGACAACATAGTTCAAAATGGTACATCTGAAGAGGGCAACTTGATAATATACATCAAGGACCTTAAAACTGGCATTTCCTTGGACAGAGTGACTCCACTTCTGAAAAAAATTTATCTAAGGAAATAACAAGAGAGTTTTATACACATACAGAGAGACAGAAAGAGAGAGAGAGATGTTCACTACAGAATTATTTGTCATAGTTAAAATTTTGAAAATAATCTACATTTATAATAATAGAAAAACAGAGTCTAAGGAAAAATGAAACATGCCAACAATTGAGCGATATGCAGTTGTTAAAAATTATGCACACATTGAAAGATATAGAAAAAATTCATAGTGTATTTTTTTAATCATTCATTAATTTTTCAGCAAACTTTTTAAAGTATCTACCAGGTGCTAGGCACAGAGATGGATGCTGATTTTTAAAGGGCAGTTAAGATACTGTACATAAATGGATTATCCCTTCCCCCACTTTTTTTTTGCATGTGAATTTATAGCTAAACCAAAATGAGAGTAGTGATTACCTCTTGGTCATGAAATTGTTGGTCAAACTTATTTTCTATAATGATCATATATTACTTTTGGAATAAGGGAAAGACACACCACCTTTAAAAATCAGACTAGCAACTCCCAGGATCAAAAATGTGCCTCATTCATCTCTGTTCTCTCCCCCTCAATGACTCCCTGAACACAAGCTTGATGCCCGCTTCAGCCACAGCCATCCGTGACCATTGAGGAAAGGCCAAGAACACTGCAGACACACTCTCCTTGACACCTCTGAGCTGCTGAACTGAAGCCACAGCCACCCCTACATTTCTAGATTTCTTGTTATATGAGAGAAATAATCCTCTATTTTTTTAAGCCACCATAAGTCAAGTATTCTGTTACTTGCAGTTGAAAGCATTCTGGCTGACAAGGTATACTAAATAATACAGGACATGTTAAGGCAACCCAACGTGTTTATTTTGATCAATGAGTAGAGCCTGAAGACTGATGTAAATTGCCCCACCAGCTTCTGGCTCCACAGTCTCTTCTCTGAGGTTCCTAGGAAACAGAGCCCCGGAGAAGTGGTTAGTGGGGATTCTAGTTGCAGAGGAGAGCACTGCCTGCAGGGAAAAAAAATAAGGGAGCTACCCCTATGGCTTACAATATGGCCCAGCAATCCCACTCCTGAGAATGTATCCTAAGAAAAGAATCACAGATATGATTATGCATATATGCAAATATTCTCCATTAATATATATCAGTTACACAGGTGAAGGAACCTAATATTAAATAATTGCAATAGGCTAAAAAACAATTGCATATTCTAATAGTGGAGTACTTTGCAGTCATTAATGACATGGGAAAAGGCACACCAGACATTGATGAGTGAAAAATAGGTAACAAAACTATATGTAAAGTGTGATCCCAATTTAGAGAACTACCAGAACTAACAAATATATACATGCAATAAAAAAAGATGGAAAGGGTATACACTACAATATTGATAGTACTATGTATCACGAGGGAGTGGAATGGCAATGTTATTTTCTTTTTGAGCATTTCTGGGTTTTTTTTAAGTCTTCTAAAATGAATTTATTTTCTTATGCAGTTGATAAGAAAAGTATTTTTTTTTAATAGCACCTTCTCATGGAACAATCTGTGTCCTCTGACCAAGACGTTGGCCTCATCAACACGACTTTGTCTAATATCTGCCTGTAGATCTAATGAAGTTAACAAGAAATAATTTATTTTTGTTTTAAAAATAAACTGATGCTGCCCTGCTGACATGGCTGTGGTTGAGCATCGACCTATGAACCAGGAGGTCACAGTTTGATTCCCTGTCAAGGGCACGTACCTGGGTTGTAGGTTCATTCCTTGGTCCAAGTCGGGGCATGAAAAGGAAGCAATCAATAGATATGTTTCTCTCACATCAATGTTTCTTTCTCTCTCTTTCTCCCTCTTTCCCCCTGCCCCTTCCACTCTATCTAAAAGCAATGGAAAAATATCCTTGGGTGAGGATTTAAAACAATAATAATAAAATAACAATAATAAAATATTAACATAATAACAACACAGCACCATCATTAAATCCCTGTGATGTGCCAAACACAGCACTGAATGCTTTCCAAGCATCATCTCTTGTGTTTACGTCAATCATGCACTATTCCCACTTAATAGATGAGAACTTAATTAGCAAGGTATAAGTCAGTCTGGCCCAAAAGCCAGTCACGCCAGGCAACTGCCAGTCACGCCAGGGTAGGGGGAAGGGCTTATCAGATCCCTGAAGCTCTCCACCTGACAGAGGATGTTGGGGAGGCACCGAACTTCAGAATGATCAGATCCAAGCCCCTCACTTTACAGATGTGTAAATGGAAGTCCAGAGAGAGGACAAGACACGCATAAGGCAATGAGAGAGCCAGTACTAAAACCCAGGTCTCCCAACTCCTAGTACTGTGTCCTTGTGTTGACATGATGAGGGCCTCTCACACAGAGTCAGCCGTCTCAGGCGCAGTGAAAGCAGAAAGGGAGAGGCTGAGGGCCTCAGAGTGATGGCGTCAGCCTGTCAGCTCTCCCTCTGTTCCCTCCTGGCCCTGGGGACTGCTATACACGCTGGCTGGAACATTCAGAACTCAGAATAATAGAAAAGCTTGGGGGGAGAAATCCACAGCCAAACAGGAAGTACCTTGTGTCCTTTTAGGATCTACCTAGAGCCAATTTCCAGTATGAAACTCCTGAAAAAGAAATGAAGATCAATGGAGAAGGAGGTTGGCTCAGGCACATGTGGGTCTCTTTTGTAGACACAAAACACAGCACAGCCAAAGTCTTTGAGAACACAGTCTGAATCAGCAAGTCCCCTGAATCCTTTCTAAGTGCACATATTCTCTAGTTTGGATAAAAATAATTAAACTGTCTCACAGAGAAATTTTTAAAAATAGAGTTAGGGTGATGATGAATTTAAATTCATTCAGTATTATGTAATCTTTGAAATACAACAGTTGTTTACTCTGCTTTGATTTCTAGGCTTTCCTTTGATGGCAAATATTAATATTTATCATTTTTCTGATGTTAGCCTAATGAGAATCTAAAGTGTTTATGAGAAGGCATTTAAATATTACAGTACGGTAGATGTGTTTGTTTTCTAATTTATATTCTTCTGTCTTTAACATCAACCAGCATTAATATTTTGTGCTGACTCCTGGGTTGTTGTTCATCATTTTCAGTAAACTTTATATGGCCAGAAATGAAGGCCTGTACATTTATGTGATGACCAAAGAGAATATGACAGTCCACCAAATAACACAGTACTATAGGGAAGATCTAACTCTGATTTTCAAAGAGAAAATTGGCACACAGGTATAACTACCAGCCAATAGCAGACAGAGCAGCACCCTAGGTTTAATGACAGCAATCACAGGTAACACAACACGTCAGGCACTTGTGAAGGCATGCTTTACATCAGTAATTTCACATGATCTGCACAACTCTGAGAGCTAAGTGGTCTTATTGTCTCCATTTTACAGAAAAGTGAGATGCAGAGAGGTTGAGTACTTCGCTCAAGATTACACAGCTAATGAGAAGCAAAGCCAGAGTCATTCCTCAGAGCCAGATAGTGGATTCTTCTCTATACTCCCTGCCTTATGAGCCCCTTCTAGATTCCCCAGCATCTGAAAATTCCAATTATCTGTGCAGCATAAATAACCCATCTGCATACAGCAGCAGCCTTCAGGGCAACCCAGACTTTCAAATCCTTATGGTAATAAGACATAATTCATTCAGAACCCTACGCCATGCATTGTTCTAAGCTCAGGGATAGAGCAAGAAACAGGACCAAAAAGATCCCTGCCCTTGGGGAGCAAACTTTCTAGAGAGGGGAAACAGACAATATTAACACAATAAAGAAGGCATTATCTCTAATGAGGGGAGGAAGTGGGAGGCAGTACAAGTTCAGGAAATGGTAAAAGGGGCTGAGGTCAGTGACTTCTGTAGAATTTCACTTACCTACACTCCACCATGCAACCAACACTCAGTCAACCAAAGAAGTAATGAAGGACAGCCCAGACGTCTATGAGTCTACAGCAGAGTGCAAAGTCCAACACCAAATTCCAAGTTAGGGACCTAGACCACTTACCCTACATGGGGACCAGGTGCTGGGAAGGCAGCATCAGCAAAATAGCCACTGATCCTGCCTTCATGGACCTTACAATCCAAAGGGAAGAGACGCATTGATCAAAACTTAGGGGTTGCCCGGCCGGGCGTGGCTCAGCGGTTGAGCGTGGACCTGGGATCCAGGCGATCAGGGTTCGATTCCCGGTCAGGGCACATGCCTGGGTTGTGGGCTCGATCAATGCCTCTCTCATCATTGATGTTTCTCTCTCTCTCCCTCCCTCTCCTTTCCTCTCTCTGAAATTAATAAAGATATATTTAAAAAAAAAAAAAACAAAAAACTTAGGGGTTAAATAAAAGCTGTAAAAAAAGTGTAAGTCAAGGAAGCAAAAGACAGAACCTAACCTACATAAGACTAAGAATGAAGGTTGTCATTCTGCCACTGACTCTATCTACGACCCAGAGCAAGTCATTTCCCCTCTTTGGAACCAGCTTTCCAACAAGCTTCCTTCAAGCTCTTTTTTAAAAAATCCTGTGAACCTATGATTCCAACATACAAAAACTGTATGTTATCGCTTCCTCCACCAATCACTAGATCCCAAACTGCTCTTCCTCCTCCTACCTGGCCAGGCCAACCTCACTTGGTGCCAATTCCCGCTTCAATCTCTGTGGTTGAGCCACAGAGGCCTTCTTTTGTCCCTCTGAGCATGTCAAGCAAGCTTTCCCCCTTCAGACCACAGCACAGGCCGTTCCTTCCGCCTGGAATGCCACTGCACCAGCTCTTCATCTGGCTGCCTCCCTCTAACCCCTCACGTAGGTCCCTGCTCAAGTACCAGCTCTCCTCCCTGGCTTCCCTATCTCAACAGATCACCTCTTTCATCATCACAGCAACTTATACGCTTCCTTGCCAGCACTTGGCATGTTATATTTGTTTGTCTGCATATTGTCCATCTCTTCTACTGGACTCCTAGGGCAGGGGCTATGCCTGCCTTGTTCACTGATGTATAACCAAACCTAGCACAGTGCCTGACATATAATAGGCTCATAAGTGCTTAGTGAGTGAATAAATTAATGATGAACAAGGAATGACTCACATCCAAGAGGAACCGGTAAGAACAAACCTGGGGCTTAGGAACTAAAACTGGGGTACCTGACAGATCAGAGGCCATTGCCAGGCTGCCATCCCATACTCCACCTGCCTGCTTGCTTAGTACCTGCTTGCAGATCCTGGGCCCGCTCTCCACTTGCCCACCACTAGTGTGAGCTGCTCCTACCACAAAAATAGAGTCTCACAAAAACCTGGCCAACCCCAAGTAATGAAAGTGTCTTGTGCAAACTCATCACATCCAGTGATTACTAATCAGTTCTCATAGTCATTAGAGAAGCTAATACATGCCAAGGGCTTTATATGTGCCATCTTCTTCACCCCTCACAGCATCCATAGTTTCCAATAGGAGCACCGTTCCAAAGATGAGGAAACAAACGTAGCCAAGAAATGTGTCCATGTTCACAATTCTGGTACAGTTACATGCTTTAGGCTTATGGACCTGAACCACTGAGCTCAAAAATAATAAAAATGTAAAATATAATAACAATAAAAATAATACATTTGCTGAGAAATTACTATATGAGAGGTACTGTGCTAACATTTTACATAGCTTTTCCCATTTAATTCATATCTACCTATGAAGTAAGTACTATTACGTTCATTTTATAGAGGAAAATAAAACTCTGCAAAGTAAAACAACTTGTCCAAGGTCACCCTCAGCCTGTTAACAGTGATATATGTATTTGTGAACTCTGAACAACATTACTCATTACCTGAAAACAGAATGGCAACATAGTATAAGCCATAAAGATCAAGACCCTTGCTAATCCAAGTGTGGCCGGTGGACCAGCAGTGTCTGCACCACCTGGGAGTTTGTTAGAAATGCAGAAGTTTCTGGACTCACCTGGACCCTTGCCCATAGTTGTGGCCAGTCCCCAGCCCATAGGAGTTGGACCCAGCTGTTCCATCTGCACTAGGAAGCCAAACACAGCTAATTCCTCTAGGCCAGGGAAACCTTGGCCTGTTGCCTCTTGGAAGTTCAAGAAGCGAGAGGAAGCCATAGCTTAGGGGAAGCTTTCTACCTGCTCAGAGGGGACAAGACAGGGAGGGCTCAGCTGCAGATTTATCTGTGGACATGGGCTGCTGAAGCTTCTTGGCCTTGCTTTTACCCCCTCAGCCAGAAGAACCCAGAAACCAGGATTTCAAACTGCAGCGGCTACCTATTGTTTTTGTATCCCAGGATTGCTTCCCCTCCTCTGAAGGTATCAGGGCCTCCCATTAATCTCTGTGTGTACAGCCATACACGCTGTACACTGCACAGGGCAACATTCCCATATATATTTGTAAAAACAAAACAGTTTCCCTCCCCTCCACCCAACCGTCTTTTTGTTATTACAGCCCTTCCATACACTCTGCATTTGTTTCTATCTCTCCTGCTTTTTCCCCTGCTCTCCTTCAGATCACTACCTCTTCCTTCACCAGGCCTGTTCCCAGGGGAGGTTAAATAGGAATCACAAGCACTCCAGGGTTGAAACACCCTTATTCCAGCAGGTTCCAGACCCATCCTCTGCCTGTCCTCAGGGCTCCAAGCACATGCACAAATAGGCATCACTTAACATTACCTAGCACAACAATGCAGGTACTGTCCTGCACTTAGTGGGGAGACAGGAAGGTAGCAAGCATTCTTTTTTTTTTTTTCTTCAAAACTGAAGACATGGGAAGAAGACATCAAGTCTTGCAGAAAATGAAAATTCTGTTCTTACCACATACCATACACTCCAGTGATTAAGGGACTGCAGACCATACTCTCCTCCGGCCTGTGCCCAACTAAAATATGCATGCATTAAACCTCAGGAGGGAGTACTGATACTTCACATTATCTATGATGGGGTTTAGCTCCAATAGCTGTGAGTCTGAGAAACTGCAGAACACACTGAATTTTAATGGAAATCTGATTGTTAATAAAAAGAGGTAAATCCATAATGAGCAACACTAATAAACACATAAAAAGACTTAGAGTCTAAGTTCCAGAATACTGTCAATGTGTGCCTTTTGCAAACCTCATAACCAGTCGGTTTCTCAGATTTCTCTTCCATTCTTAATTATTTATCATTAAAAGAAAATTTTAGCATACATCCAAATATCCCTAAAATATGTAAAATTTTCACTGTATTAAATCCTCCAATAAAAATACTGTTTCCCTCACTTTTCTTTTTCTCTCTATTGAGCCAACACAGCAGGAAAATAATACTATAGGCATACATCGGAGATATTGCAGGTTTGGTTCCAGACCACGGTAATAAAGCAACCATTGCGACACAGTGAGTCATAATCTTTTTGCTGGTGGATGGTCTTGACTTCAGTCTGTAAAAAACACACCACCTGTGAAGCGCAATAAAACAAGGCATGTCTATACATTGTGAAATGACCTCTGAGTGAGTAGAGAAGCTTGGGAAGTGCTGAAAAGTGAAATTATGGTGCAGGGAAATAGAAAATTCAAGCCAAGAATGCCTCTGGACCCTGAATATATGGTTTTAAATATAAATATTCAGGTGCAAACAAACATAAGAATACACATTTTCTGTAAGGTAAAAAAAAAAACTTCTGAAAGATTCCCATATATTATGGATAATCCAGCAAATTAAAAGTATTTAATCAAATTCACTTAATTATTCTATCCTGAAATGGAGAGTGTGGATAACTATAAAAAAAAATTTAAAGGAAACAAATCTTTATAATAGGTGCCCTCTCTGAAAGTGGTTCATCTCAAGCTGCAATGAATTAGAATGTAAGAATGTGACAAGTAAAAATGGGCTGCATTCTCTATGAACAACAGTTTAAACCTTTTCAATAACATGGGCACACACAGCTCATGAAAGCATGCGATTAATTCCGTTTCTTCGGAACATGGTTTTAATGGGTTAATACTTTATTTCAGCCACGACAGATGGAACAAACTGAATACCAGGAGGAGAAGGAGTGCCACCCTCAACATTAAGGAAAATCCGGACTCAGGTAAGTACAGCTAGAGACACAAAGGGCAGGGGGGCGGGGTCCTTGGCAATTAACCTCAAAGACACAACCCAGGGCACAGCCTGTCCTTAGTTCAAATTCCATGACAGCTTCGTGATGAGGCTTATCATCTCTTTCACTCCCAAAGCCTTCAAAATGCTACTTTCTAGATATTTCGTTCACCATCTGGGGCTTTCACCTGTTAGAGTGGACCTAATTCATTTCATGTTCTGTTTTTAGAATCGGTGATTCTCATTCCTATATGCACTTGAGGATCACCTGAGAAACTTAAAAAAGAAAATACTAATGCCTGCCTCCCACACTCTGATTTTAATTTATCTGGATGGGACCAGCCTGAGGTGGTTCTAACTTGCAAGAAGGCTGAGAATCACTGGTTGGAAAGCAGTCCAAACAGGTCAAAGTTATGTAAAGGTGGAGGCACTATAATTGGGCTAAATACATTTACATTAGGAGGCAAGGTGCTTCAAATTCCCATCTTAATCAGATATGACATAGTACTTTACGGATCCCAGATTCTTCCCCTTAAATTTAGTTAAACTCAATTGCATGGGAGAAATATATCTATTTGACCATAATAATCAAGTTTTTCCAAACGTCCCAGACTTTAAATGTGAGACAGAAACAAAAACAGTAGAATTAAAGGTATTTGATTTCACCTAGTGTTCAAATTATGATAAACAAGGAAACAGCAGGGTGCATAAAGTTGCAATTTTTATTAATGACAAGAGTAAAATCAAAGCTACCATGACTGAGTGCCAATTACTGTGTAAAGCATTTTCCATGGAAAACTTGAACCATCACTCTACAACAGGAATTACTGCCCCCATTTCACAGATAAAGAAATTGAGGCTCAAAGAGATTGGGACACTTTTTCCCAGAGTCACACAGCAAGAAGTGGTAGAATCAAGGTTAGAACCCAGGTCTTTTGCTCTCTAGAGTCCATTCTCTTAACCACATTATCTCTCACCTAGAATACTTAAGAGTTTCCATAACTCAAAGTTGAGTCCTTGGGCCAGCAGCATCAGCCTGTTAGAAATACTGAAATCTGGCCCATTCCAGATCTACTGAATCAGAACCCACATTTTAAGATAAGCAGGAGATTCATATGTACACTAAAGTTAAAGAAGCACAGGCCTACCTGGTTTTCCCACATCAACTATTACTTCTCACAAATTCATCATCCATACCGCATCCACACTTTTTAAAAGACAAATCCAATCACTTCATTTCTCCACTTAAGATTGTTAAATGGTTTCCCAAATACCCTTGGAACTAAGTCTAAAATTCTTTTACAATATAGGTAACTAGACTCTGCAGCCTCATCTCCCCCACCTCCCCTGTCCATCGGTTTTTATCCCCAGGCCCAGAGACCTTCTTTCTGCTCATCAAATTCCAACACACCCTTCCTTCCTTCCCTCCTTCCTTCCCTCCTTCCTTCCCTCCTTCCTTCCCTTCTTCCTCCTTCCTTCCTTCCTTCCTTCCTTCCTTCCTTCCTTCCTTCCTTCCTTCCTTCCTTCCTTCCTTCCTTCCTTCCTTCCTTCCTTCCTTCGTCCCTCCCTCCCTCCCTCCCTCCCTCCCTTTCTTCCTTCCTTCCACCATTCCTTTCTCTTCTTCCTTCTTTCCTCTAAGCTCTTCCCAGACTAGAATGTACTACCACTCACCACCATGACCCCCTCCAAGTCAGCCACATTCACTGCTGTATCTCCCACGTACAATGGCACAGTGCCTGGCACAGAACTAGAAGACAAAATGAGCTGAATAAATGCATGTTTAGGATACTGAGGACCTCAGGTCTTTCCTTTGTCCATCTGCAATTTGCTCTTGCTATGACTTTCATTCCCCTTTCTCCTTCCCCGTCTCCTGCATCCCCCCTTTCTCTAACTCACCTTCTTATCAGTAACCTCATGGCTGTTGAAGTTGTCAGCTTTAGAAAGGAGCACTGCCATGTCCACATGGCCACTGCCCTGGGATTACTCACCATCTGGATGACAACTGCTCCACTTTAACCCTGAGGCTCCTGGGATAGGCCCAGGCCTTTCTACAAGTGAACAGAAGGCCCCACTGACAGAAGCAGGCTGCTTTTCAATTGAGATTTAATATATAGATGGAACCATAGATCAGGGACCTCTCAGCAGGCAGTGCAGAGCCAAAAGTTTCACTATCTCTCTGCCCACACAAGAGAGTGCCACTGTGCTGACAAGATGGGTTATCAAGAGTTGTGGGTAACTTCATATTTTAAATGTGATGGCCAAGCTTACTATTCTAGGAAAACAAATGGCAAATCCTTTTATAAAATAGATATCTGACTCAAGTTTAAATCTTGAGTAAATCTGATATATTTTCAAATATCAAGTTTACATTTAATAAAAGTAAGAGCTGGTATTCATCTATTGAATACAAGCTACTGAGAGCCTGACAACATGCTGAAAGCTTTAAGCACAGTATCTTATTTAATCTTTATCATCACTTTATGAGGTAGAAATGCTTATTATTCTTTGGAAGAAACCAAGGTCTAAGTAACCCGCCTAAAAGGCAGGGCCGGGGTTTAAATCATAGGCCTCCAGACTACCCCTCTCTATTGCCTCTCTGCTATGCTGTGCTATTTGGATCTCTTGCTCATCTGAGAAGTTATAGATATTGACATTCCCGAAGAAACAGCCCCTGAGAGAATGATCTCAAAGGCTGAGATTTTTCTATGCAATGTAGACATCAAAAGGAAAGTAACCTGCTATATCTTATACAGGGTGGGGCAAAAGTAGGTTTACAGTTATATGTGAAACACAGAGTTTATTCTTGTATTATTTATTAATTATTGTATTATCTTCCATACGAACAACTGTAAACCTGCTTTTGCCCCACCCTGTATTTCAAAGCTGCATTTCTACATTAAAAGAGAAAACTGAGATTCAAGGAAAAGATGTGGGAACAGAGCTCAGGAGTGCTTATGAATGCAATTCCACAAATATTTTTTCATGTACTGTGCTGGAAGCTGAATGATCAGACTGTCAGTTGGGCGTGCTGGAGGGGGCAGAGAGGGGATGAGTAGGGGTGATGGGAACAATGTCTCCCATAGTGACTGTGCCAGGAATGTTTAGCCACTAATTTACAAAGCTGTTATCTTATTATATAATTATGTAGAAATCATCTTTCACATACAAGAGGTGAGAGTTGCCTGCTTTATTTTCTGTGAATATGTAATTGAAAGGGCCAATGTATCTTCTGAAAAAAAAATTTTGTACAACTTAAACAACTCACGTGGTCATTTCTGATACCCTATATTAGAGTGTTAAATTTTAAAGTATGTGAATGCAAACACAGTGTCATATTTTATTCTCAAGCGTCTGAAAGAACAAAAGAGAAAAGAGTACTGGGAGTCAAAACAAGGCTGATTTCCAAAATAGAAATGGAGCATTTTGAAACTGCACGTACATACAACTAGATAGGGACACAGAACACTTCCTAAAGCACTCCATCAAGCATGTACAGGAATAAGGCAAGGAAGAGTACAGCAAGTGAAAGAAATCATGAGCCTAAAAGGTCACATACAGTACTATGAGGCCTCCAGAATCCTGCCTCCATGCAGAAACAGGAAGCTTTCGGCACAAGGGCATAAGATGAAGACCATGGACCACTTTGTACCTTACTCCTCCCATTTATAAAATGAAAGAGTTAGATTTGATGATTTATAAGGTCCTTCCAGCCCTAACCCATTAGCAACTTTTCATACAGGAGGCCTCTGCACCTAAAGAGAGATAAGTATATAAACATGCTCAAACAAATTTGTTGAATTAATGAACTATTACAACCTTAATAATAATAATAAAGAGACTTTACAACAATTGGTCCTGGTCTGTGGCCTAAAGAGAACAAATTAGGGGAGAAGCCATTATTTAAACAGCTTCATATCTGATGTTCCTGCTAGATGACTGCCAGTAAAATGAAAATAACCCTGGACTCGCCAATAAGACATTTGGGTCTAGTTTCATCTCTGACACAAACCAACTATGTGACCTTGGGCAAACTGCTTTACCACCTGGGCCAGTTTTCTCATCTCTAACGTAAAGGTATTATAAAGCTATATATAACTAACATTTGTGGAACCTTTACTATATGCCAGGATTTAAATGATCTCAAAGGTTTTTGCTGCTCTAACGTTTGTGTCTAACTACAGAGGCAACATGGTGTAATGGAAAGATTCCAAATCCTGTACTCTGAAAGGTTGGGTTCCCCCTCGCTCTGTAAGGTAAGGTCTTTTTCTCTGCAGAGACGGCAAGGAGACTGGGTTACAATCCCAGTACTTCTGTTCAGTAGCTGAGTTAACTTGAACATGCTGACTAACTTTCCTAGTTTTTTAACATGTAAAATGCATATGAAAATGGTTCTCTCTCATACATAGCTTTTGAGAGGATTAAATTAAATTGTAATAACTAAAGTAATGTATATTTTATTTATATTTATTTGTTCAGTATGTCACATTTTATTACTAGGTGTGTGACCCTGGGTAAATCATCTTCTCAAGTTTTCTTCCTCATCTGCAAATGGGAAATACAGTGTTATTAAGAGAGAATATGAACACACTCTGTCATTTACACTGTCGACTGTTAGCTGCGTTTGAAAGCATGCACAACCCCTAATACTTGAAAAAGCATACACAATAATCCCGTATCTAGCCCTTGGAACAGTATATACAACCAATGGCCACAACGAAAGACATGTTTCCTAAACATCTCTCTCTAGTTCCAGCTCAGGGCAGGCGGGCGCAACGGCTGGGCGCAGGAACACAGGCCCACAGCGCAGCTGCCCCCGCGAGTCAAGGGGCCGCCGCACAGAACCGCGGACGTGAAGCCTCACCGCCCAGGAGACACCTCGCCGCCCGGCACTGGCGGGGGGGGGGGGAGGGGGGGGGAGGGGGAGGGGGGAGGTGCGGTACCAGCGCCCCGGGAAGCCAGAGGCGGGGCTCAGACGCCCGGAAGCGCCCCCCCCCCCTCCGCCGGGCTGCGGGCCGTGAGGCGGAGCTAAGAGGGTGAGTCCCGCACCCCCGGCTTCACGCGTGCGAGGCGGCGCCGCCCTCGGACCCAGCCTGGGTCCCAGCCTTTCTGAAACCGCCCCTGCGCCCCGCACGTTTCCGAGAGACCCACGACAACAAAGCAGTAAGGTCGCAGGTGGCAACCTTTCACAGGCAAGACCTCCTTTAGATTGGGGCACCCCTGGGCCCCTGGGGCAGGGAGCTTGAAGCTCTCTTTCCCCAGGTGAGCGCTGTGAGTGGCTGGCCCAAGGTCACACGGCAGAGGCAGAGCTTGATCCCAGAGAGGAAGCTGTAGCTGCAGCTCCAGCTCGACCAACCGCCTCCTTCCCCTCCGGCGCCCCCGATGGATCTACGTTTAAAAACCCTTGCGTGTTTTCACATAAAAGCATTAAGCTGTAAAACAGGTGTACGGAGGTGCCACAGAGTACTTCCACCATAGCGAATTCGATGCTTTTTTGTGATTTTTGAGTATTAAGTAATGTGAAACTCTCCGGGGATACTGCCTCCCCCGTGCCCTGCGGGCTCCAGCCCCGGGCACGTGTTCAAACCCGCCCTCCCCCTCGCTGCGGGGCGCCCAGAGCGGAGTGTTTAACACCGACCTGTTGGGGCAGAGACTCCTGCTACTTGCCTATGAAACTGACAAACCACCCAGAGCTGCCGGTGCCAACTACACCACCAGGGCTGCGAGCTGAGGCGCCCCGGGAACCACTGGCGTGGCCCGTGCCTCAGTTTACCCACTTACTAAATGCAGCGGAGGAGGGCGGGGTAGAGTTTGCGCCAGTGCGTAGCAACTGGCCCGGAATGGTCAGAGGGGGGTGGGTGAGGGTCTTCCTGACAGACCCCCCCCCCCCCACCTCCCAACGAGCTGCGCCGGCCAGTCCGCGCCGCCACTGGGCCGCCAGGGTGCTGACAGGACGCGCGTGGAGCAGGGACCCGCGTCCCCGAGACACTGTTCGACTTGCGCTTGGCCCCCGCCCCTACCTTCCAAGATCTTGGCAGCTGGGAAGTGAAAGGCAGAGGGAGGGAGCGCGGGGCAGGAGCGGCGCCCGAGCGTGCGCCCACGGGGTGGCTGCCTTAGGGGCCGGGAACACAGGGCAAAACTCCCACGACGGGACGGAGCAGAGCGGTGACTACAATTCCCAGAGGGCCCCGCGGCGGGGGCGGGACCCAAGATGGCCGCTCGTCTGGGGACAGGCGCAGGGGCCAATAGGCGCAGAGCAGGCTCATACACCGAGCCAATCGAAAGCCATAGTGACAGTAACCCTGTTCAGGGGCGGGACCACTGGGTCTCTGCAGAGACGCTGAGGTGAGAGTCCGCCGGGAGAGGAATTTTTGTCGTAAATCGTACAGTCTTTGTTTTTTTTCCAAATTGAAAAAGTAACAGAATTCTTTAGGCTATGCTACAGTTTTGCCTCCTTCTTTCCTCCCCCACCAGACCTTCCTTTGTCTGTGTTTCTGTCAGAGCAGGGGCTCACAGGCCCTGACTTGATTCGGTTTCCTACCCTCGGCCTTACCTTGCTTCCTACGGAAAACTGCCCCGCAGGTTCCCTGCCCTTCCTTTCTCCCCTTTTTACGCAACTTTTCTCCTCAGCACTTGTCATTGCCAAGCACTGTCTATGATTTATTTATCTTTCTTTATCCTCTTGCCCATTAGAATGAAAGATCTGTGCAGATGGCGGGGTTTGTTCTGGTCACTGCAATATTTCTGGCACCTAGAAGCGTAGATATTACATACAGTATAATATATGTGCATGTACAATTATATATTATGTTAGCATATATAGTAGGCATTCATTATATCTTGAATAATTGAATGAATTATTCTCTGGCCACCATGGGGCCCGTGTGCTTGCTCTTTTTTTAAATTCAAAATCATTCTCTCAGTATATTCTGTGCTGGATGCCATGTGGGTGCTGGAGAAATCACTGAATCAGACCCAATTCCTCACCTCAAGACGCTTCCCGTCTAGTGGAGTATGAAAGGTAAACTTAATTTTGCAGTAAGTGCAATTGAAATTGCAGAGCAGCTAAATAATTTTCACAAACTCATACAGCTTATAAGTAGGGAATAGAATCCTGGCCTTCAGACACTTGTTACTACACCATGTTGCTTCTTAAATAGTGACCTGTCTTCTTCACGATTGCCTCCTTCCCTCCCAATCCTAGGACCAAGGAAGAAGAGATACTTGCCTGTCATCTTTTACTTTAAAAGGAAGAAACAAAGAGCAAGTACACTCGGACAAACACTAAGATATGTCCCTGCTTTCCCTGGCACCACTTCCTTTTTTCGCTTTTTCCTTACCTTTTTCTTCGGTTTGCTTCATTACATGCCAGCGATTGCACCTTTCTTAGATCTCTCATCCTTTCTGATGTTTGAACCCCACAGAGAATAGCAAGGTGTCCTACAAAATGTCCTGGTGTGAAATGCTGATGCCCTAGGAAGCGTAACCCTCAGAGAATGTCACAGTGGATTATGGTCATTTTACAGGTCACCACACAGACACCCAGGCCACATAAAATATTACAGAATTGTGAGTAACTACGTAAAATTGAAAACAATTACAGATAAAACAGCAGGATCAATGTGTGTACAGACTAATTTTGTGCATAGGGATTAAAATTCCTGTTCAGGCTTCCTACTCTAATCTTTGTCAATTTGGGGTTGTTTCCTATAATACAACAGTTCTTTCTAGCCTTTACAGATTCAGCTCAGCAGTCCCAGCTTTTCTCAAGCTGATTGGCATGAGAGATTTCAGCACGTGTCAGCAGCGAGACTAAACGAAGAAGAAATCACTGAACCAAATGAAACTGGAAAGCCCAGCAACTAGACTCTCCTCCTGAGAAAGTATCAGCTTATAATCATTATATCTGCTACTTAGCAACAAAAGGCAAATGTCATGAACATACTCAAAATCTAAACAGTAGTGTGTAATGATTATTAAGCGACTGTTGAGCACCCTACTTTGAGCATATAGTTATTATTTCAGCTGAAAGTCAGCTATGATCTTCAGCAATACATACATTCATAATGAGCATTAAGACATGCACTTGCCTGCGACCCAGGACATCCAAGTGCCAAGACAATCAGTGGGGAGATATGATCTGGAACTCAATTAATAATCCCCTAGAAATGTATCTTAGTTTGAGTTCTCCCAGAAGTAAATCCTGAGACAGGTATTCCAGAGCAAGTAGTTTATTTGGCAGGTAATTGCAGGAAATACCAGTAGGAGAATAGGAAAGTGAAATAGGGAAGGAAAGACAGACAAAAATGGCGCACTATCAAACATGTCACTACAAGGGGTGAATGGAGCTTAATCTTCCTGGACAACATTAGGAAACAGTGTGGAACACATGCCTTGGACTGACCTGTCCCACCAAAGGGACAAAAGAACTCGGTTGTTTAAACACCAACTCCCGTCAGTCCATATTGGGGGCTCATTTCAGAGCCTGTGAAGTCCCTCGCTCCACAGGCGTGCTACATGAGACAGCAGAGTTGCCTCAGTGGCCAGAGACAAGGAGCTGCCAATGGAAGTCAAGCTAGTGTGCACTGAAATGGTAAGGGAATGGACGGTACCTGCGGGACACCAATAGTACCTGCTACAGGTGGCTGTGCTTCACCACAGGCTCATGTCACTGAGACTAGCAGACTAAATCAAAAATTTGATAGATAAACACCAAAAAAGTAAGCAGCCTACCACCTTATATGACTCATTATGTGAACAATTAAGATAGACAATATTTTCTAAATGCTCACGAAAACACAAAACTACAACAAAAGCCTCCTTACACTGGGAAATATAGTTGCTCTGGGGACTTAAATTGAGACTTCAATGAGACAGATTTGTTAGAGGGAGGAAGGAGCAAGGAGATCAAGAAAAGGGGAAAAGGGAATTTAAAGAAATACTGCTAGAAACAATATGTTGTTCATTTCATGATACTGAAGAAACACAAGTAAAGGGCTTGGGATTTTTCAGAAATGAGCATGAAGTGCAAGACTGTGTTCTTAAGACCTAGAAGATGGTTTTGTAAAAGACCTCTGCGGATTGTGCCATTATAGCGCTTCATAGCAAAATAGCTTTACTTGAAATTACAATCACCAGTTATTTGCCTTTCTGTTTATCACCTGTCTTCTCCAAATAAAATGTAAGTTCCATGAAGGCAAGAACTTTGCTTTTGTCTTATATGATAGCAGTTAATAAATATGTGGTCAATGAATGACTATGTTATGGCCACAAAAAGGCAAAGTTAGGAGGGCCTGACATTTGTACCACCCATTAATTACATTCCGCTAAGCCATAAAGTTAAAGAGACAAAAGTAATGTGGCAATAACCTCCCATTATTGTCACAAAGCTTAGGACCATCCTGATGTGTGGAAAGCCTGACAGTCACACACTCCTCTGTTTTAATCACAGTCACACACTCTCAACAGCATCCTCTTCAAGCACACAGGACCTACTTAACATGGAAACAGAATTTCAAAACTAGAATGGCCTTAGAGGTCAAAGAGTCCAACCCTCTGTGTAATTTATCTCTGCTACAGGTTATACGTCATAATCCAGACTTTCAGACAAGAATCTTGGGGGAACTTAACTGAAAAAGTCACATCTAATATGAAAATATTACATTAGAAAAAAGAAAAATGAGGCATTGTTTGTTTTTGATGGGGGTTTTTTGGTGGTTTTTGGGGGTTTGTTTTTTTTTTTTGCAATTCAAGGTATAAAAAGGTTGGGAAATTCAGCTGTACCCAAATGCTCCAGCCTCCTTCACAAATTTCTCAGCCCATAATCATTTAGCTTTTTGGTTGATATACTAAAAATTTTCTAAACATTTCCCATCTTTTTTATTCTCTCATCTTACTTCTCCCTTTGTTGTTCTGTGTTAAATGTAGCCCTTGGGTGGATTTGTTCATCAGATATTTAGAGATCGGTCTATTCCCTATAGTTAGTGAACATATGCATGCTGTCTTCTTTTAACTATGTCTCATAAATAATCACACTTAGTCCTCACTGCCATCTTTTGCAATCACCTTCCAGTTATCTAGAACATAAGGTGAGTAAAACTGAGCTCAGTGTCCAAGCTGTGATCTCACCAGGGTAGCTCGGAGATAAGCTATGATTTTTCATCACTCTCTTTCAAGAAATTATGCCTCTAAACACAAGGCCCAGGTTTCACTGCAGCTCCAAAGGCACTTCATTATTCTAGAGGAAAAACCCATTAGAAGCATTTCCTAAAAATTAAAAAATATATTTCTTTAGTAGAGGACTTAGTGCAGAATGGAGTGCAACTTCAATTCAGCTCAGTTTTTCCTGTATTGAGGGTTACTGTGCTAGGGGCTGGGACTCACTGATGAATTAGACAGTCCCTGGTATTGTACAACCATGGAAACCATAAGTAAAAAGGTGAACAAATCAATGTGATGCCACAGAAGGCAATGCCAGAATGAGGCAATTTTACTGCCTACAGTGGAGGAGAAAGGGAGTTCTAGGCAGAGGTAACAGCACAGGGCAATGACAGAGCTCAGACAAGGTAGATTCATCAGTCTCGCACCTAGAGCGCAGTAGGATGGTGGTGAAAGAGGCTGGAAGTGTCCCAGACGCCAGCTCACAACGGTTTTGTAGCCATGCTTCTTAGTTTGCAGTTAAGAGCAATTGAGAGCCTTGTAACTATTAACTGAATTGCTTAACTTCGAGGCAAAGGAAAAATGCATTCAACAAATATCTATCAAACACCCACTGTGTGTCAGGCATTATTTTAGGTACTAGGGCTACAGCAATAAATAAGTCACAAAAAATTCCTACCCTCATGGAACTTACTAGTAGAGAAAACAGACCTAATAAACAAGTTGGTAATAATCATAGGTGTTAAGGAATGCTATGAAAAAAGAAAAAAGCAGAGTGAGGGTCTAGAAAGTGATGGGTGGCTTTCTTTTGGATAGGGTGGTCAGAAGGGCCTCTTTGAAGAGATGTCATTAGAACAAAGATCTCAATGAAGTAAGGGGACCACCCATGAGGAAATCTGTGGAAGAATTTTCTAGACAGTGGGAACAGTAAGTACAAAGGCTTAAAGATAGGAGCAAGCTTGGCATGGTGGAGGAACAGCAAGGAGGCCCATGTGGCTGGAGGAGAGCGAGAGGAAAAGTCATCGGAAATGAGGTCAAAGGCAGCAAGAAGCCAGGTCATGTAAGGTCTCAAGGGAAAATGTTTCATAAATGTACTTGCCAGGCAGTATATATAGTATGACCTATCTGTGTAAACATAAAAGGACTGTGTTGCACACATAATTATTAAAGTCCATATCACTCATCCAAGACGTTTCGGATGGGTGTGTTTGGGAAATTAATAATTTTTTTCGTTTTGCTTTTCAGAAAGATAATATATGCCTATACCATCTAGTGTATAACACTCCTCGAGCAGTCTTGGGAGAGCACTCTGCAACCAGACTTTAATATTTCTGCAACAAAATATACATGGGATAAACAAGCATGAAAAACGGCCCCATATCAGGTCAGTCTTTTAGTTTTTAGAACTTTTTGGGTTTCAGAATTGCAGATAAGAGACTGTGAACCTGATTTACACTTGTGCAGAAAACTTCTGGGAGCATCCAAAGTGACTGTGAGCAAAAATTGGAGGAATGAGATGGGATGCGGGGCAGGAATATCTTTTATTCTACTTCATGCTGTTCTGAACCTCTGCATTTTTTTTTTTTTACCATGTATTAGTTATATCATTAAAATAACACTAAATTTTAAAAATAAAATATGGATGCTAATTTTTTATTCATGTGGTCTTTAAGTATTCAACAGTATGGATGGTATTAAGGGAAAATAATTTAAACCAAAAATAAAGTAAGAGGAAAGATTTTGAATATGCGTTACAAAATTGCCCCCAAATTTAAGTGTTTTAGTCATGACATTCAGCTTTTACTGGGTCCTGGGTTTGCTTTTCAGATTTTCACCTTTTAAATATATTTGTGGACTTGGGAGAGTCATAGGTCACAGTCAAGATGACCGTGAAAGGCATAGGAAAATTCATTTCTGAAATTCAATATAAAATGTATTTTTTAAATTAATGGTTTAAAGTCATATTTTCTAATGTTCCAAGAAGTTTCTTCTGTTTCCGTATAGAACTCAGTCCACTCTCAGGACCTGTGGTTGTTTCTGTTTGGTTTGCTTTTGTTTTGTTTTTAAAGCAAATCTGTGGGGGTTTTGTCTGTTTTGATAACAGGGATGTCAGGCTTGAGATAAATACTTGCCTGAAAGAGATGTATAATGCACAAGCCCCTAAAATATTTAGACATTTTAAAATTGTAATTTGCAGCCTCCCTATTTCCTACCACTCTCCCCCAACAAAATTCGGAGAGATGTATTTAACAGACGCCGTGTTTCATGGTGAATGTTATTGGCTGCGTGGCTGAAAACTGTAATTAGCCATGCCTCACTGACTCACACATGAATTGTTTTGAGGTTTATGATTCCACCGGAATGTTAATGAATACTCTGAAAGATTTTCTTTTTATCTTGGTAAAGTACATATTGTAAGGGAAAAATTATTTAAAATAATTATGAAAAAGTACTTTGTATATATAACTAGGTCCTTGAGTTTTTGAATAGTAAATAAAACTGTAATTTATTGGAGCCTCTTCTCTATGAAGCACACAGTGACTTTACACACATTAATTAATAAAGCTTCTGGCCCCCTACCATGTAAATGTTAATAAATCCTAAGAGTCCTAACTTTCTGACCTTTACTCCAATTTCCAGATAAGAAACCAGCTAAAATGCTTCTACATCTTTGAAAACAGAAAAGGCATGAAACCGACATTCAGAGTTCAGGTATCATTCATGAGTAACGTTCTCTTATGAACCTAGTTGAAAATAAAAGTAATTTAGGGAAAATGACGTTTCAGCACCACCTTAATCTAGCAGGGGTTTTCTTCATGAGAAAATTAAACCAAACACGAACTGGAAATATAACATAACTGGGCCTGTTTCTGTATTTAGGGTCACCAAAGCATACAGTAAATGGAAATCAGATTGCTTTAGAATCCAAGAACAAACTCTACTTTTGACCTTTAGAAAGCTCCTGATGTATATGTCCACAAAATAAACAAAATAATTTCAAAGTAAATTCGTTGAATGCACCTGACCTTTGAAACAGAGCAGATGATGTTAATCAGATTTGTACAACTTTAATCTAGCTCAGCCTTCATCTCTCCGTGTAGTTTTTAAATATCATAAAGAAGAGTCTCACATCAGGGACTCTTTCAGACCGGAATAGGTTTAGAAATGGAACAGAATGTATGACCTTGCTTCAAGCAATGAAGTGTAACTCAGACACATAAGCAAGTGAGCATTATGGCTATAAACCAATACACTGTGCTCCTGAGGGAAAGTGACTTTTTAAAAATATTAACCTAAGCACATTGTAGGCAGCTTCTCAATATTACAATAAAATATGGTTTGAGTCCTGATACTATGTAAGGTACCTTCGGGAAAACTGAGTTAAAAAGGGCCTGCATATTATAAAACGGTGCTCCATCTGACCACTGCATCTGTTTTTGTCCAGCCATATCATTTCTGCATTTTGGACTTCAAATATTTAGGACATGGCCTTTCTAGAACAGACCGTTAAGTAACTTGATAGATGTCTGCTTATCTTTCCAGGATCACTTCCTTGGATAACCAACCCTGACCTCATTCCACAATAATCTTTCTCAATCCAAGTGGCTCTGACGGAGCTGATCACATTTATTCCTGCCTAAAGCGGCGGTGGGGAGAGGGGTGCGTTTCACAGAAAACAAGCTTTACCAAAGCACTCCTAGCTACTTGGCCACATGATTGGATCCAGGATGGGCACTGGACCCAAGCTGAGCCAGTCTCCTCGGTGTTTTGTCAGAGAGACCAAGAAAGACGGCCCCTCTTTTTCTACAGTCACAAGCTGCAATGAGGATACAAGTGTGGGGCTGCTGGCTGTGTTGCCCACTTTGGAATTAAGTCAAACAGGGGCGAGCAGAGCTGAGAGATGAAGAGGGGAACAGGACCCAGCTGGAACTGCATTCCAGAACCCAACCTCCTCGTCTGAAGCCACCCCTTAGATTTTGCCAGTTAAATGAGCCTTTTCTTACTTAAGTTGGTTTGAATTAGGTTTTTGTTACTTGCAGCCAAAAGGAGTCTTTTGAATTATGACTAACCCATAAAGTTCAGCTGACAGATAAACTCTTTAACTGCTCAGAATAGGAAAGTGAAATGAAAGGGATAATACTCTTTCATTCAGTTATAACTTAGGAATTCTCAAAACCTGGAGCCACACCAGCCTCTGCTGTGCCAGCCTCAAAACTGTGCCTGAGTCATCTGAGGACCTGGAGATGTTGAGCCTAAAAAAGCAAAGGCAGGATGTGCTTGCTGGACTCAAAGGCGTGAGGGGGTTGTATTCATTCTATAGCGTTAAAATTCAGACTCACAAGTGGGGTCGCTGAAATTTTCTATACGACACGAGGGATCACTTTTCTAACAATAAAAGCCATGCTAGCAGACATAATGTGACCCTATACTAGCAACACCACTTCCTCAGCAGAGTGAGAAGTTGGACAAAGTGACATCTGTGATCCCATCCAACTCTATGATCCCCTGATTCAATCAAAGTGTGGTCATGATGGTGATATTTGAAATATGTCATAAATCACTTCAACCTTTCAGCAGATCACAAATGAATCACATGAAAGGAATCACAGAGAAAGAGAAGTGTCAAAAGAAAAAATTTCCTAGAGGGAACGATACCTGCACAGTTTTAAATACAAATAGGACTTGGTTTGCATTATACATACCATGTTGAACAATGCTGCTTTTAACTCTGATTCTTTAAGAAACTCTTTGTCCCTGTAATAGTTTCTTTAAAGATATATAAACACATGTATAATGACAATATACTAAAGAATACTATAAATAAAATTTTAAATTCCCATGCCTTGAGTGTTTTTCTATATATATGATATAACCAATAAGCATTAACACAACAATGAATACCAAACACTCGCCGCCAATGACTGTGAGTCCCTATTATTGTCCTCTACCATTCAACTCTGAGTTGAGAGTACACGTTTCTGCTTCTCTTTCTGCCATTATTTTGAATGCTGGTAATTTATTTTTTGTCCTCAAAAGCATTTTTGACACTCAATGCTCAACAAAATATAACAAAATAACAGCACCATGCTAGACACTGAAATGCAAGTTTTATAGAAGTTCAAGGAGCCTTCCAGAAATGTTTGAGAAGAATCAGGCAAAGGGGGACTGAAAGCTATCCTTTGGAATTGATGAAGGACAGCGTAAACACCACTGCAGGGAGAATCAACAAAAATTATATGACAGCTACTTACATAAAATTATTGTCAGAGGCACATCATGATGTAAGGGGTTTTAAAGAGAACAGAAGTGTAGTTGCCACGTGAAGGGCTAGCACACGTCTGCATGGGGACAACAATAGGAAGACCTAGTACATTGCTGGTCACAGCGGCACTCCTGTTCTCTAAACAGGCTTTTAGTGTGAAGCACGAGAAGAAAGGCATTCACAACAGAACAGCACGTGAAAAGGCAAAGAAGTGTAAACCACTTGAAATTGCCTGCTATGGACTGAATTTTGTCCCCTCAAAATTTATGTGCTGAAGCCCTAACCCCCAAAGTGATGGTATTTGGAGGTGTGTGCACAAGGAAGAGGTCATGGGAGCACAGCGAGATCGTGGTCATCTGCAAGTCAGGAAGAGTCTCCAGAACTGTATCATGGCAGCACCTAATCATCACATCTAGCCTGCAGACTGTGAAACATTAAGTTTCTGTTGTCTAAGCCACCTAGACTATGATATTTTGTTATGGCAGCCCAAGCTGACTAATACACTGCTGAAATTGACTCCAAAAATGACAATTCCATGAGTACAACCTGCTTAAAAGAGAAATAAAATAAAACAAAAGACTGCCATTGAAAAACATCTTTGCAATGAATGCTAAGGGCCAGATCTACAGCAATAACAATCAGTAAGAAGATCAGAGATGCGAAGGAGATGAAGATGGTAGATTCTGTAATGTGATTGACAGGGTCGATAGGATAGCATTAGTGAATAAGAAAGAGCTTCTTGAAAATGAATCTGGTTTTTGCATTTAGAAACTGGGTGATAGCGGTGGTACTATTCAAAACAATGCATATTCAGAAAACCTGTTTGGTAGCTATTGTCTACGGTGGCCCCCAATAATCCCAACTTCCTGGTATTTGCACCCCTGAGTATTTCCATTCTTCATGCACAAGTTGGCCAGTGTTGGATGTTGTATATAATACTGCAGAAGCAGAAGTGATGGGACAGCACTTCAGAGATGAGCACTCACTCTAGGAGAAGCCAGCTACCCGGTTGTAAGGGTACTCAGCCTATAGATGGCTCCACATGTTGAGAAACTGAGGCATCCAGCCAACAGTTGACAAGAAACCACCACCACATGAGCGAGGTTGGAAGCAGATGCTCCAGCCCCAGTGAAGTCTTCAGCCGGCTGCAGCCCTGGCTGACACCTTACTCTAACTCCATGAGACACCCTGAGCCAAACTACCCCACTAAACTGTGCCTGGATTCCTATCACACAAAAACTATGAGCTAATAAATGTTCGTTATTTTAAGCTACTAAATTATAATTGTTACACAGCAACAGATAACTAACAGTTTTGATTTTATTTTTTTTTTATTTAAAGAGCTGAATATTTCTTGAGGGCAGGAGTCATGGCTTAATATTTAAGGCTCTTATTGCATGTAGAACATGGTCTGTGTTCAGTAAATATATAGTGCAAGCTGGAAAGGTAGAAAGGAGACTGGAAAACCTGGCAAAGTAGTTCAGACACGTCCTAGTGGGGTCCCACTAAAGGGTTATAAAATACAACAGTTCAGGATAAAGATTTGTTTGAAAAGAAATGAATTTAGTGCTTTATGCTACTTTAAGGACTTGTATTGCTTTAAGTATACTTTAGTGATCTGATGTGCTGTAGAAGCCCATGAATCCAACGTGACACCAAATTGTAGAATTTTAAACCTGCAACTTATTTTTTTTTTATAGAACAAACTTCGGGAGAGTGTGGACCTAAAAATGTTTAACTATAGAAAAGGTTTCAGCAAAATATTTTTCTCCAAATTCATTTCAGTACCTTAGGTAATTTGTGGGTAGCAATTTTCTTCCAGCTTTCCATTTTACTTTGGACTATTTTGCCCTTGATTTAAAGCCTAAAGTTGATGAAATTCAAATTTTTATAGGATATTGTACCAATTATATGACGCAATAGTAAATACCAGAAAATTTTATCTTTTCACCGCATCTGTAACTGTACTTTATTGTTGTAAACAACTGATTGGTCCCCTCAATACTTGGACATGTTAGAGCCAAGGAGAAACAGAAGGCAATGGACTGAATGGTTGTGTCACCCCAAAATTTATACGTCAAAATCCTAACTTTCAATGTGATTTATGAGGAAGTGGGGCCTTCGAGAAGTATTTAGAAACCCTCATGAATGGAATTAGTGTTCTTATAAAAGGGACCCAAAAATCTCTCCAGCCCTCTCTGTCTTGTGAGGATACAGGAAGTCAGCAGTCTGCACCCTAGAAGTAAGCTTCACCAGAACCTGACCATGCTGCACCCCGATCTCAGACTTCCCGCCTTCAGAACAGCGTGAAACAAATTTCTGTTGCTTATAAGCCCCTGAGTTTATGGTGCTCTGTACGGCAGCCTGAGCTAAGCAAGAAGACATAATAAAGAGGGTCCGGCCATTTAAACCTGAGTCCACAGACAACGGTGTCTGGTCTCTATGTACTTTGTTACTGAGATAATCCCATAAATACACACACACATCTCAGGCTTTTAAAAACCAACTCATGTTCTCTTCACCCCAGGGCTCAATGAAAGATAGAGGGAATCTGTAGCCTCTGGAATACACTGCATGCCCAGTGAGAATGAAAACAGAAGAATCTGGGGTAGTCTTCACAGATCCCTTTGTTAAAAGGTAGAAAATAAAAATATTTCATACTAACCAAACGTAAGAAAAGATTCACATGAAATTTATGCCTTGGATAGAACCACAAAAGCTGACAACGAAGAGCCAGGATGGCCACGGAGTTGACCCATTGCACATCTGAGGAAGGACTGGACCTTGCAACTCTTTCTCACTTACCATAAAGTCTAGTTGCATTTGACTTCCCCTCGACCACCCGGCTCTCATAGCTCTTACTTTCCGGGCTACCTAATTGGTGCGGCAATTAAGAATTTCCTTCCAGAGCACGACTGGTCTTTATTTTATATCATTCTACAATTAACTTTGATATTCCTTGTACTACTTCCATATAATTTACAACTTTCAAATATTGGAAGATAGCATTATCATGTGGGTTTCATCTAACTAAAACATAAGCAGCTTTTAACTCCTTTAAAAAGAAATGGCAAGAAATCTCTGACCTCATATCTTAACTGGAATTAAGATATCTCCAATGTTTTCCTCTAGAAAACAAATAAAATATGAGTCGATACAATGAATTCATTCATACTGAAAAGCAAACAATCATCCTTCTGTTGCAGTCACAAGGAAGGACACCTGGCTGTGTGACCCTTAGAAAACCCTTGAATCTTTCTTTGCCTTTGCTTTCTAATCTGAACTAGGATCACAGTTCCTACCCTAGGACTGTTCCAAGGACTAACCGAGACAATGAGACTCCTTCCCAAAAACATAGGTAGTATTATTTGTAATACCTCCCAGACATGAATAGGAGTCTTTGGATTTTCTTTTTCAAAAAGAGTTCATATTATTTCCTTTGTGCCTCATTACCTAAAATAAGCATTTTATAAAAGGTCTCGGTTGAATTGTTTTTAGATTTTGAATTACAAGCAGCCACTGAGTTCAGCATCCCAAGCTGCAACAGGCAACACTATGAGAGGACATCTGCAGAATTATTCATGTATGTACACATATGTAAAAAAATATATTTGCATATACCCATATTTGCATATATGCAAAGCACCAACAAAGCATGTGGTAAAGAAAAGAAGAAGTATTTACACTGAGGCCCGTTACTTGTATATTTATATTTTTTTGTTCTGGTTTGAAGAAGACATGGTCATTCATATATCCAACTATGACCAAGAAAAAAAACGGTGCGTCTGAGCACCTACGAGCTGCCCTTTCCGGGGCCCCAGCAGCTGCTGCTGACGGCGCCCCTCCGCCTCTTCTCCCTGCAGGCCTGCTCCCTGTTTCCCCGAGAGGGAGCTTGAGCTGCGCTCGTGTGAGCAGAAAGGTGAACTAACATTGCTCAGGCTCCGAAGGCCCGTCGAGTTGCCTTCACTTCCAAACTCTGCTCCTTTCCAGCTGTGACTCCCTGGTTAACTTACACACCTTCTCTGAGCTCTAACCTTTCGAGAACATGGCCATAGCGAGGACCTGCCTCCTTACCAGTGTGATGAGTATTAAATGAGATAACCATGTGTAAAGAACAGAGCCTGGCACCCAGGATGCCGATGGTTTCTGCATGCGACGGGATCTAGGCTTTAGCTGCTGCAGTGAATGACAAACACCCAAGTAGAACGAAGGCTCCAATAAAACAGAATTTTGTTTTTGCTCACTCAGAACTGATAAGGCAGCTCTGTGGTTTCAGGGACCCAGACTCCGCGTGTCTTGTTACTTTGCCATAATCAAGCGGTAGCTTCCAAGTCTGAGTCCATGGTGGCCGCCGCCTCTTCCGTCTCATCCACACTCAGCCAAAGGGGAGGGTAGGAAGGGAAGGGAGAAAAAAGGTTGGTAATTATTGTTCATTCATTGTTCCGGCAAACTCTTTTTGGGTAATAAGCCAAAAAAAGTAGTGACATAAAACAATCATCTCTCATGGTTCCTGCGGCCTATCTCTGTTCTACAACATCCGAGGCGTGGGCGAAAAAGAGGTTCTATGGAAAGTAACCTCACAGGGGGATCTGATCATAAATTCCTAACTGAGCTGGTCATAGTGGGTAGTCCTATAACTTCGTAAGTAAACAGTTTATTTTTGCCTTAAGCAAGCCCAGTCCATTGTTTCTGGTTAACACGCCCTTGAAATAACCACCCTCAAAAGAGCACTAATCTTGTTAACTACCCTGTAATCCGATCCCCACTTTCTTTCTCCTACCTTCTTGTAATCTTCCTTAAAGTCCCTCCTCAATTCCAAATGCAAAAAAGAAACTGCAAACTGTCATTCTCTGAAGCATCTGAGATCTAGTTCCCAGCAATTGTCATCAGTTTGGGCTCAAATAAAATCTTATAAAAATTCTCCACAGGTTTGGACATTTCTTACATCAACAGGGACCTCATCGGGTAAGATTCCAAGGTTGGGGGAGACTCAGCGGCTGAGGGCTGCAGCCATCTCAAAGGATTCCTAACGCACATGTCTGAAGGCTCATGTTGATGACCGGCTGGGATCTCAGCTGAGGTAGTCGTCAGCCAGGACACCTCCATGTGGCCTCTCCATGTGGCTGCTTGGGATTCCTAATTGAATCATGGCTGGGTTATAAGAAATAATGAACCAAAGAGAACCCAATGGAAGCTTTTTATGACCTAGCATCAGAGGTCATAAATAGCATCACTTCTACTATGGGCACAAACCTGCCCAAATTCAAGAGAGGGAATATAAACCCCGCCTCTCAGTGAGGGAAGTTGTAGACAGTGTAAAAAGATCATGTGGAATGGAAGAGTCTAGTGGGCATTTTGGGGAAGTACAGCCTGAAACAGTTGGCCTGTGATCGATATAGCAACTTTATGGTAGGAATTATTTGTTCATTTATACTTCCAACAGATAATTTTCGAGTGCCCACGATATGTGACGTATACCGTTCTGGGTTCTAGGGATACAGTGGTGAACGAAACTGAGTCCTTGCCCTCCTGGTAACCGTATCCTAGTGGGGGAGACAGACAATAAACAAACGTTTAATACCTCATTGGGTAGTGTGACCTTTACAGTAAGTCAGTAACCAAAAGTAACGTCACAGGGTGATCTGATCATAAATTCTTAACTGGGCAGGTCATGGTGAGTAGTCATACCCCAGGGCTATAACTTCTTGAGTAAAAGGCTTATCTTTGCCTTAAGCAAGCCCTGTCCATTGCTCTTGTGCATCTAGGTTAATACACCTTTGAAATACCAGAAAAATCCTCTTTTTCAGACCCCCCGGAGAGGTAACAAAGGAACATACAATCTTAGTGCCTATCATGTAATCCAGTTATAGAGATGCCCCCCTCTTGCTTTCTCCCACCTTCTTGTAATCTTCCCTACATTTCCTACTAATTCCAAATGTATAAAAAAACCTGCAAAATTGTCACTTGCCAGAACATTTGAGATCTTGCTTCCTGGCATGTCATCAGTTTGGCTCAGATAAACTCATACAAATTATCTATAGGTTTGGACATTCTTATATCGACAGTAGTTATGAATGCTATGAAGAAATTAAGGCAGAGTAAGGGTATATAAAATGACAGCATGCAAATGTTATTTAATAGTGTGGTTAAAAAAAAAAAAGCCTTTTTTCTGAGAAAGTGACATGTGAACAGTGATCAGATGTACCTGCCATGCAAGAGATGAGAAAAGAGCATTCTAGGCAGGCAGAATGGCCCGAGTAAAGATCTGAGGTGGAATACAGCTTGGCCCATTCAGTCCAGCAACAAACACATACACACATGTGACTGGAGTATAAAGATTCCGTGAGAGGGAGTCTGCCTACCAAAGGGAACTACAGCCCAGATAATGAGTCTGCAGTTTATCCAAGTTCTTTTTAAAGCAGCAAGAGTGGCGCAACATATATATTGAAAAACTCATTCTACCCACTGTGCGGTGGACAGTGTGTAAGAGGTTCAAAGTGAAAGTAGAGGCTATTCCAATAATCCTTGCAAAAGGCAGGAGAGTAACCCTGGAGGTGGGGAGAAGTAGCCAGACTTGGAACCTGTTTGGAAGGTAGGGGCAACCTGCTGATGGGCTGGGTGCGGGTGTGAAAGGAAGAGGAACACAGAAGGTGACCGTTAGGTCTGAGCCTCCGGTGCGCACCGGCAGTCTCCCAGCGGCCCCCAGCGAGCGCAGGACTGTGCAGTGACTCCCGTGCCCTGACCGAGGTGGGTCAAAGTGTAAGGCTGAGACAGCCCAGCAGTGACCTTCAGTACCTCCCATTCCCACCAGCCAAGGACAGAACTAGCCCCACACGCTGAAGGTTAGCTCTCAGGGGGATTAAGCTTCTCGGCTAAGGAGAGAAGGAAACGGGGTGGACTAGGAGCGGGGAAGATCATTTTTGCAGTAGCAGTGGCACAAAGGAATCGGGTGCTCCCTGAGCAAACGCACAATGGAGCCCTGAGGAAATCAATCCTAGTAATTCTCTCAGAGCCGTGGCCTCTGCTTCATTCATGCCAGGCACCCAGCGGGCGCTCCCTAAACACCACTGACCGCAAAAAAAAAAAAAAATGTTGGCTGGGCAGCACTGCCACTCATTTGACCAATTATTTATGGTCATTCAGCTGATTTCCCACTCTTGTAATTGTCTTCAATTTTACTGCAAACACAATTAGGGCACGCCAACGCAAATGCTTTACCACCGCAAAACTAGATCTTACCTCCCACTGGATGTCTTTATGCATTAAATTTGTGGCTAACAGACCCACTATCGAAGTCCCAGGCAGGGTCGCCCTGCCTGCAGATGAAGACAGTTGTAGGAAAAATCAATAGACCAAGGTTAGTGTAGGATGGCATCTACCTTTCCCTTCTTAGCAACCCTAGGCCCCATCATTTTATTATAACCTCCTGATATATACTTTTTTTTAAATTTCAAAAACCAATTAATCCAGAATGGCAGTTTTCTTCCTGTTTTTGCTCTCTGAAGACAACTTGGGGGATGTGTGAAATTACACCCTTTTTCAAAGTCATACGATTAAATCTTTTCTCTTTAGAACGTCTGTTTTTTCCTTTCCGGATATTCCCAGGGTGTTTATTTTGTCAATATGGTTATGGAATAATGTTTCGTGATGTCGAAAGGTTTGGGGCCTTAGACCCTACACGTATCACTGTGCTTCTCCAACAGCAACTGATGGAGAACAGAATGATGACAACTGCAAATCCAAAGTGAGCAGAAAGCACAGGCTGGCTTCCCTGTGTCCCATCGCATCCCTCCATCCCTGCTCCAACCCCTTCATTCACACACAACCACGGGAGCGATCTCCTGATAATAGTTCCAGAGAACATTTCAAACAAGAAAAAAACTTGATTTCTCTAAATCATAATATCCTGGTCCAAATGGGGGGAGAGCAGATAATCTAAAAACACCCTCAATTAGTACAGATGATCAGTATTTGATTTGTATTTCTTTGAGACATTTAAGCCATAGATTTCCTTTCCTTGCTCTCAAATACGATATTGCAAAACCACCCTAGATGTGACAGAAAATCTCCTCTTTCTCCTGGAGGTGATATTTTCAGCCTTTCCTTTCTAGGGCTCCACTGGTCCTCACTTAACAGTTTTGGGTTTTATTTTTAGTCAACAATAAAGAAACATCCTGTCTCACTAAAATTGACATTACATATCTGTGAGTGAATAAATAACTTACTCATTCTCAAATCTTAGAGGCTGAAGTCTTGGTTGTTCCAACAAATTGAAACTCTAGTCCCCACCCTTTTCTTAGTTTCCCACTTTCTACGAAGCAACTCTTATCAGCTCCACTAAATTCTCATTGCCCTTTAAACCCCAAGTCGCGCTTTCCTTACTGATTGCATGTCAAAATAACAGTAAACTGAAAGAGAAAAAACAGCGTCAAGTTACACTTTCCACAGACTGTTGTGGTTTTAAAATTATGTCCACAATGTCTTCCTCCTTTGAATGTGGGTTGGACTCAGGGCCTCATTTCTAACATAAAATATGCAGCAGTGTCTGTGTGTAACTTTCAAAGTCGGGTCATCAAGGACATTGCAGCTTCCACTGGCTGCCTCTGGGGCCACTTCCTCTGGGGGATACCCAGCTTTCATGTCACAGACACTCAAGGAGCCCTGTGGACAGGTCTACGTGAGAAGGAACTGAGGCCTCCTGCCAACAACCATGTAAATGAACCATCTCGGAAGACAAGGTTCTTCCGGCCCTTCTCAAGCTTTCAAATGACTGCAGCCCTGGAACTGAAACATCACGAAAGAGCCTGAGCCAGAGGCCCCAGCTAAGCGGCTCCCTAATCTCAAACCCTCTGAAAGTGTGATATGATAAATATTTTTTTGTTTGAAGTTAATACATTCTGAGATAATTTGTTAAGCTTCAATGGATAATTAATACACTGATTATCACAGGTGTATCGCCCTTTTCTCTACTTGATCTCACATAGGTAACTGCTATCTTACACTTACATATCTGTAAGCCCCTCTGATTATAAAAGTTGATTATTGCACAGAATACCTGTGCAACATTTAATTGACTCAAAAATATATAGTAATCACTGGTTTTTTTTTATTAAAAATAAAAATATTTGGGGGAACTTCCAGGCAAGATGGTGGAGTAGGTAAAGACTATGCTTGCCTCCTCCTATGACCACATCAGGAATACAACTAAATTACAGAACCACCACCCTTGAGTACCACCTGAATACTGACTTTAAAGAGCCCCTCTAACTGCCCTGGCCGCTGTGACCCAGGGCTTAGCGTGCCGGCCCTCCACGAAGGGTCACGGGTTCGATCAAGGGCAGGTACCTGGGTTGCAGGGCCTGCCTCTCTCATATCCATGTCTCTCTCTCTCTCCCCGCCTCCCTTCTCTCTAAAAATCAATGGAAAATACATCCTCCGTGAGGATTAACAAAAAAGGACTCCCATAACTAAAGAATAAGCCATGTGGACACTAAACCCACGAATGAAAAATATTTTTATTTACTTATATTAATCCTCACCCAAAGATATGTTTATTGATTTTTTTTTGGGGGGGGAGAGAGGAATGGGGAGGGGGGAGAGAGGGAGAGAGAGAGAAACATCCATCGGTCGCCTCCCGTATGCACCCCAGCTGGGGAGCAAACCCGCAGCCTGGGTGCGCGCTGACTGGGGATTAACCCTCAAGCTTTCGGGGTGCAGGATGACGCCCCAACCAGCCGAGCCGCACCAGCCAGCACAAGATAAATGCTTTTAGAGTCCAGTGGCGCCTCGGTTTCCGAACGTCTCCGTGGACGAGCATTTTGGGTTCCGAACGCCATGAACCCAGAGTAACTGCTCCGGTTTGGAACCCGCCTCGGGAGGCGAACAGGCCCCGCGGCCCCCCTGAGGGCAGGTCCTGGGGCCCGGCCGGGCTCCGGGAACAGGTCACACTAGAACCCCAGGGGCCACTGTGCCATCTCCTGATGGAAAATGTTCATAATAACTACAAATCATTTACTGACTGCCCTTACGTGAGGCAATTATATTCATGTTATAAAATATGCATTTATACATTACAAACCACATTATATTTATATAGCATATATTATTTTATTTATCACGATACTATAAAATTATTCCATTCCATGCTCATCCTTTGCAATTAACATTTATATCCCCATTTAATAGAGGAGACAAGTCTCTCAAAGAAGTTGAGTAACTTATTAATAAATGGCAAAGCTAGACCTCAAAACCATATTTTGAAAGACTAAATTTATGCTCTTTCTGTGTGACCACAAAAGGTTCTTTAAAGTTTCTACCTCAAAGAATAATCCAGTAAACATATGTGGCCTTTGAACTTAAACATGTATCTTACATGTTTAAGATACCTCTCAGTCAAGATACCTCTCAGTCTTCCAACAACATGGTAATCAAGAACCTAAATTAATGTATTATTGTCTTCATTCACTTAGGTTATTTTTGCATTCTTTTTAACACGTTAGTATATATCTAATTGATGTGAAAACTACATCTCAGATGTGCCCCAAATGTTCCTCCTGTGGTGCAATTCTTTTCTATTATAATGAGTTTACTGGTACCATTGCTTACTAATTTCATTCTCTATTACTCTCACATAGCTATAAAAATCTTAGCAAGTTGTTGGGGAAAATTAATTCAAACATCTATATCACTAAAGGTAAAATAATGTTTCTATAAAAATCTGTCTCAATTTCTGAATAAGCTATGTGGAAACGCACTCAATCTCTGCCTCAATAGATGGTGTGAATTTTCTTTTTTTTTTCACCATCAAAATGATCTTTCAGATAATTTAGGTTAAAATAACAATAAAATTTGATATTATTGTTTAAAAATTTTTTCTCAAATTGCTATAATCATTTTCATATCAAGACTAACAGTTAACAATGGTTTTTTACGTTCACAGGTAAACGATTTACTCTAATTTGTAAAGGAAGTGACCCAAAATGAATTATTTCCGGAGAGCTACATTATTGTGTTTGTTTCTGCAACTTCACATTTTTTAAATTCAGTCAAAGCCTAAAGGGATTTTTAAATTCCTCAACAATCAGTCTCATTGTCTTAAAATTTTATTGATACGATTCTTCATGGTAGCAAACTTTTTCTTCCTTTTAATTTGACACTCCAGACTGTTCAATTTGTTGAAAGACAGAAGGCTTAAGAAACACATTAATCTGTTTTTCTAAAACTGTGGCACTCCTAAAGTCTTCTCTTAAAATATGCATAATAAACAGTACATCTGTAGTATTTCTGGGAAATAATTTTACCAATTCAGCTATTTAGCAATTTATTCTACAATTTTCATTATAGAACTTTGGGAGATCAAATCAAGAAAACTCAATTATTATATATTAAATCTCTCTACCCTTTTACTTGAAATTGGTCTTTGAAGGACACTTACCATCTTATCTCTTGCTATAGAATTATGTATACAAATGCCTTATTTTCCTCTCCAGTACATTACAATCAGTGTACAAGCAGGGCTTTTTTTCAAATATTTGGATCTTCTTTAGGTCCTAAATGAATCTCTCAAGTTAAATATCTCTGAAATTAAGATCTTTTATGGAACTTTTAGCCCTATAGAATTCCAAACACGATGTTAACAAAAAAGCTGTATCTTTGGTCTCTCTATGAAACTTTTGAAATATATCACTTATCTATTCTTCAAAGGGATCTATGGAAGATTAAATTACTGGTTCCAATTCTTCACTCTCTTGTGGTGTAATTACACATGTAATTTCACAGTTCTCTCCCATTATGAGCGAAACATACTTCTCTGCCTTGTTGACATCAGACTTGGTCACTGGCACACTTGCTTTGGCCAGTGAAGTGTGAATGAAGGCCATGGATGTGCTTCTATGGGTTGGCTTGCCTCTTACATTGTTATTTGTCAGAGGAACATTCTGCAGATAGCTGCTGGCTTGACGGGGGTTGAGGGAAACGTGGAGCAACTCTAGACTCAATATGCAGATTGGAATCAAGTTCAGCTGATGTTAGCCAAGCACAGTGGAACCCTAGCCAAGTGTAGATTCACGAACAAAACAGAATGAGATGCTTCCTGTGAGGCACTGAGAGTTAAGGAAGCTCGGTGCATGGCACTATGGCCGCAGCAGCTGGCTACTGCAGTGGCCTCCCACTAACTCTCCCGCCTTTGTTGAAGAGATTAGATTAATTAATCCATTTCGAGCACTCACTCAGTACTGGTTCTTGATTTTCTGTGTAACCCTACATATGCACATAGGCTATAAATAGAGAGCTACAGGACCCCAACTGTGAAAAAATATGTTACCCACTGTTCTGCCATAGTAGTAACATGGTACAGTGTATGGCACAGCTGATTTCAGAGACAAATGAATTTCATTACAAGAAGATTGGGATGTAGTACAGAAAGAACATCTAAGTCCAGCCTCAGCTCCTGAGAAGTAACTTTCTTAACGGCATAAGGAGGCACATTTTATAGGGGAAATAGGAGACTGAAGGGGTGGGGTATTGATAGGAATCCATTGACTTATTAATTCAGCTTTAAAATCTATCTTTAAAAAAAAACACAGTTAATTTCTATCCCAGCCTTGCACAAAGATTTATCTCTATGGTTATCTGAGCATTATTTTAGCAGCAAAAAAGTTGAAAACAACATACATATACAATAATAGGGAGTTAAATAATTTTTCATACAGATATACAATAGAACAGTGTAACACCATATAAGTCCTACTGTAGAAAGAAGTGGCATAATATTGAAGTTATGTCATCATAAGTTGCTTATATAGAAAAAAGTTATAAAGTGGTATTTGCAGTTTGATGCCCTATTTTTCAAAAGATGTATACTTACAATGTGAAAAAATACTCCATCTCATGCATTTATGAGAAATTCAAATTGAAACTACATCAAGAACTATTTTCATTTATTACATTTCCAAAGACCCAAATTTCAGTAACACATTACGTATATAAGTGGTTAAGGGACAGAATATGCTTACCCATTGCTCATGAGAACTGTAAGTTAGTGCAACTTTTATGAAGGGTAACTTGGCAAAATAAAAGTTACAAATGCACATAACCTGGTTCAGCTATTCAATTTCTAGCAGTTCATTCCAAGATTCGCTTTATTATTTGCAAAACGACATATGCATTAGGTTTTATGGGTTGAACTGTGTCTCCCCCCTCACAATTCCTATATTTGACATTCTAAACCCCAGTACCTCAAATTGTGATGTTATTTGGAGATAGAGTTTTCATAAGGTAATCAAGTCAAAATGAGATCATTAGGATGGGCCTTAATCTGCTATGACTGGTGTTCTTGTAAAAAGGGGACATTTGAACACAGAGGCACACACACAAAGGGAAGATGACTGTGAAGAGACACAGGGAAAAGATAACCAGGCACAGACCTGTGGAACAAGAGCCTTCCCTTGCAGCCCTTGAAAGAAACCAATGCTGAAGGCTCCTCCTTTTAGATTTCTAGCCTCAGGACTGTGAGACAATAGATCTCTGTTGTTTAAGCCACCCAGTGTGTGGTACTTTGTTATGGAAGATCTAGTAAACGAATATACAAGGTTACTAATTGTAATACTGCAAAAACAGATGAGTGAAAACAACCTAAATAACCATTAATAGGAAACTGGTTAAATAAATTAAGATTATATTGAAGTTATTTATATAGTTATACATATTTGTTATATTTATACATACTTATATATTAAATGTTATACATCATTTTTAAAAGAAGATGCTTTTTGTATTAATATGAAAATATTTCCATGACAGATTTATAATGAAAAAGCAAGCACAGAATAATTTGAATTTTAAGCTACGGGGGGAGGAAAAAAATGTACATATAATTGTTTGAATCTTCCTAAAATATCTCTGCAAGAGAGAACAGAGAACATTGGGGGACTATATGAAAAGAAACTGGACAGCCGAGGTTCTGAAGGAGGGATACTGTTTATTTCATAACCTTTTTACCTTTTGAATTTTGAACCATACCTAAGACAGCATTACTTTTTCAAATATAATTCATGTGCATGTATGTGTATGTATATACATATATTAGACAAAAATTAATTTAAAAGATATAAACATAATCTTAGGGCAGTGAGATAAGAGGTTATAGTTATAGTCTTGTCTCTTTTTGCATAAAGTGTTACCCTTGGAAGCAGAAAATCACCATTTTTAAAAAATTTATCTTTATTGTTGAAAGTATTACAGATGTCCCCTTTTACTCCCCCATTGACCCCTTCTACCCTCCTCCTACCCCACCCCACCCCCACAGTCCCTCACCACACTATTGTCTGTGTCCATGGGTTATGCACATATGCATATAAATTCTTCGGCTAATCTCTTCCCGCCCAAATGCCACATTTTTAAATTCCATCTTTTTTAAATGGAAACATAAAAACAGTAAGGACAGGACTGCTTTGTTTTGCTTTACTTTTCAACCAGCCTGGTAGTAGGAGTACATTAATAGGAGCGCCTTAGAAAGAACCTGCCAGCCTTATTTTAGCCCGAGAATCAGAGAATAAAAGCAATATTACATAATTTTCATGGTTATCTTAATTTCCACTTGAACTAAGTCAAGGAGAATTGTTTTCTTTCAGCAGGTACAAATGCAACAGCATACTTTAATTTGCCTGCTTGAAATATAAGGCCCGTTATTCATTAGGATGCCATTAAAATAAAGCCTGTATACGTCTACTCTGAGATGTCCCCTTAGAGCTAGAAAAAGTGCACCACTATAATTGTTGTCTCACCGTCATATGTAAAATAGCATTAACAAACCGTATCATCTCTGAAAGACTGTCTCTCAGAGGAGAGAAATGAAATTGAGGGCAGGCATTGGAGCCCTTATCAGTTCATTAATGAACTAGCAAACTCTGTATAATAGATAACACCACAGGGCCCACCAAGCTAACGCCAGCAATGCTACTATTATATGTACAGCCAAACAGCTCCTATAGGCATGCTCTCAGATAAACCATGAAAAAGAAAGCCCTGAATAATGTGAATTTTAATGTTGACTTTGAAAAGATTTCATTTTTCTATAGGATAATCTAGGTCAGCTAGAAACCTTTACAGATTTGCTAGTATTAAAGGCCTATAAAAGGAAATTGCTTATTTAAAAAAAAAAAAAAAGGCAGCACAATTTGTATTCTCTTGATTTTACAAAGCAGACAACATATCATTCATGGCCTCATATTTATCTTTAATAATGTGGCTATTCAAGAATGAGGTAGTTCAAATGGGCTTTTCATTTGCTGGGTTAAAAATAAAATCTTGTCAAACTCAGTAGAGAATTTACAGAGCTCTGGGTAAGATTGGTTTTGCATTACAGGTGGATTTAAGGTCCCAATTTCTTGAGTCAGATCCAAATGCTTCCCAGTTCTTCTCCCCCTGCAGCAGATAGGATAAAATTATTAGATCTGCTTCAGAAGAGAAACAATACATTGGTATTTGATCCTGGGCTTCAATGAGGAACACTGAGGCAAAATCATGTCTCCATAATTCCCAGTATTATGAAGAATGCTGAAATATCTGGACAGTGGATACTCCTAGAAATTACCTTGAGCAACAAAAGGAAGATATTTCCAAGCGCACACTGAAGACCTTTTGAGATGGTTTTAAAACATGTGTACAACTTTTTTGACACTCCTCCCTTGAGAGATGGGGGTCTATGCCCCTTCCCTCTGAATCTGAACTGGTCTTAGTGACTTGTCACCACAAGAAGGCAGGGGAAGGGAGCTGCATAATTCTGAGGCTAGGTCAGAAAAGGCCATGTAGCTTCTGCTTTGCTCTCTTGAGAAGCTCACTCTGGGGAAAGCCAAGTGCCAAGAAATCTGACTGCTCTGAGGCCACCATGCTGGAGACGCCATGTGCAGGCTGCTGAGCTCCCAGCCAACAGCAGCCATGTGAGGGAATCATGTTGGGTGTCCTGCCCAGTCAAGCCTCCAGATACCTGCAGCTTCAGCCAGCACCTGACTGTAACCACATGAGACCCCAGCTGAGAACTGCCCAACTAAGCCCTTCCCTATTTCTTGACCCACTCAATCGTGAGCAAAATAAACTGGTTATTTTAGCCTCTGGAGTTTTGGGGCAATTTGTTACAAAGTAATAATAAACATAATACTCTTTTACTCAAATTATGAAAAAATAGATACAATGCTTCTTCCTTTTAATGTCTATAAAATCTAGGATCAGCAACTTACCTTTATTCCTTAAAAAGCATTTGGTATCTTTCCCATCTGCTCTGATAATTCTGGGTTCTCACAATAGTCCATTGATACCAATACCTAGAGTTTAGTCTGGGCCAGAAAAGATTGGGCCGAGATGCCAATAACTTCAAGAACAATAATTGGTCTCTTTATCAGCCAATACAATTGATTATTCATGAAAGCTGAACAAATGGTGCTTTAACGAGAAATCAGTACAGAAGACGCCATCGTTCAAGACATGCTCAAGGGTCTGAGGACATTGACTACATAGAAATACCTCACTTGAGGATAGAAATTATGTTCATGTCTGTTCTTTTCCCTAAACATTTTTCATTCTCTATATTATTGTTCAAGGTCAGAATGAAGTCTTTGGTGGTGTTTTTTGTATTGTCCCCAAAGCACAACCATTTCTAAGGCTAATAACCTAGGCACATGTAGAGACGGCAGAGTTTATGATAAAACTTAGTTAATGGTCCATGGTTCATCCCTGAAACTGATTGTTATAGAACATTGAAAGCCCCAAACCTAAATGTGTCCAGCATAAATGTGGGAGGCACAGATAGATTCAGTGAGCTTTGGTTCTCACTTGATTTGCCAATGAAGCTAAGAACTTCCCAAGATGAGTGAGCATCTTCAAATGATAAATGACAAAGCACCTTGACTGCATCCATTTAGATAACCTCCACATGGTGTTAGAATAAACTCGGGCAAAACACGCTGACTGAATTTTACAGTTCTGGGTCCAGTTCACTCATGACACTTGTCTCATCATAATGATAAATCCTCAAGTAGATAAGCAGGGGAGCCATACTTGTCCCTTGGCTAAGGAGTGATTTTAAGAATCTTTCCGGAGTTATAATATTCTATATGAATAATGCACTGCTTCAGAGATGTTCTGTTGCAAAGAAAATTCAAATTTCTTTCTTACAGACATTTTAATGATTTTCAATTGCTTAAAGTCTTCTTAGATAACTTTCTCTATGTATGAAGTAAAATTCAACTCACTAGTTAAGGAAGTTATTCAAATTATTCAAAAGAAGTTAATCAAATTTATACATTAGCTAAGGTAATTAGAGATTTTCAAATAAAAAGCCCTTATGACGTCTATTACATGCTCATTACCCTTAATAAGGTAAGTCATTTATTGAGTGCCTATTGTATGCCCATGGTGGTTGATGACAGACATCTACTGTGTTTTCCTGACTCAGGTGAGCACAGACTGAATCCCACGGAGTATGGAATTCAGGGGAGGAAATGGGAAAAGGCGAGGGATGGGGCCTCGGATGCCTGCTGAGGAGTTTGGAATTTTTCCTGGGAGCCATCTGAGGGCTTCAGGCAGGAAAAACATGAGACCATATTTATGTTTTTATCAGGTAACTCAGTCTGCATTGTGGAGAATGGGTTTTAGAGGCCCAAGATGGAATCAGGGAGACAAGTGGGGAGATCGCTTAGAAATCTCAGCACGTGGTAATTATGTCCTGAACCAAGGCTGTGGTAATGGGGAAGGAGAGAAGAAATGTAACAGAGTAAAAGCTGGTTGCTGATGACTGAGGAGGGGGAAGTAAAGAAGGAAGAAGGTGACCCAGGCTGCTGTGTGCAAATCCTGTGTTATGTTGCAAACATCTGGGGGTGGGATCCGTGTCTGGTTCATTTCAGTATCTGTCACTTGGTTAAATTTAATACAGTGTGATGGTTAAAACCCAGATTCCAAAGCCAGGCCTCCTGGTTTGAGTCCCAGCTCTGCCACTTACTATGTGACTTAGGCTCTTGACCAGGCCCTTCATGCCTCAGTTTCCTCATCTGCGAAATTGAGAAAATAGCTGTACCTCCCTCATACAGTTGTGAGTACTAAATGAGCTATTCCATGTATAATACCTGGGACAGTTCTGGAACACTTCAAGTACTAGATAAGTGTTAGCTACTATTATTAATATAATCTCAATAAATATTATAATAATCAGTTAACATTTTCCCCAAACACATACTCCAGGGGGAAAATAAAAAATGTCTGTGACATCATTTATCTTGGTTATCTGCCCCTTGGTGCTGAAAATAAGGAGGGTTACAATCTACTTTCTGTCATTTTTGTTGTTTTGTTTTTTGTTAATCCTTACCTGAGGATATTTTTTCCATTGATTTCTAGAGAAAGTGGAAGGGAGGGAGGGAGAGGGAGAGAGAGATACATGGATGTGAGAGAAACACATCAATCGGTTGCCTCCCACAAGCCCCCTGACCAGGGCCAGGAATTGAACCTACAACCCAGGTCGGTGCCCTTGACTGGGAATCGAACCCATGACCCTTCTGTGCCACGGCCAATGCTCTAACCACTGAACCACACCAGCCAGGGCAACTACAGTCTGTTTTGTTTTGTTTTTAGAGAGAGAGGAAGGGAGAGGGAGAGAGAGAGAAACATCGATGATGAGAGAAACATTGATCGGCTGCCTCCTGTACCCACCCCCCCTACTGGGGATCAAGCCCGCAACCCGGGCACGTGCCCTGACCAGGATTCGAACCAGGAAACTCTTGGTTCATGGCTGATGCTCAACCACTGAGCCATGTCAGCTGGGTTACTTTCTGTTTTGTATAAAAGTACATTATAACAATATTTTAACAAGAAAAAAACCTGACAGAATAAAAAATAAGTATTAACAAGCCAGAGTCAAATTGGGAAAAGCAGGGTGCCGGAAGGCAAACGCTGAAGTACATGCTATTTAATATCTTTATTAATGATCTGAAGCACAAAGTAAATTGTGCATTATTCTTATTTGCAGAAAATCATAACGAGTGAAAAATAGACCAGCAGAATAATCTAGAGACCTTGGAGAGGCATACACGTTTAAGTGTGATGAGTTCAATTTACAAGAACATAAAACAATACACTTCGGGAAAAATACGATGAAGCATAGACATAAACTGAGAATTCTTCTAAAGACCAAAAAGGCTTAAGAGGATTTGGGGGTGAAAGTCAATAACAGATTCACAGGAGCTTACAATGTGCTGCTGGAGCTAGCAGAAAAAAAGGGTAGGAGAGGTGAATGTTCCTAAAGAGGAGTAATATGAAATTGCTGGTACTGAGAGAGCAGAATAACACACGCGGTAATCTAAATTATTCCAAGTCACCCTATAATTTTCCAATTTCTACTTTAGAAAAGTATCTAGCAATACATCCCTCACTATAAAAATGTACATCTTCATCTCCGTACCCCTGAAATAGCAAGGAAACATAAGAAATAAGCCTGCGCAAATGGAAATACGCAGGACTCTTTTCACAGTGGAAATAGGCTCCCTAATAAAAACTGTCTTCTAGTTTAAGGAATCTGGGTGAACAATAACAGCACTGCTAGGCGCTAGTTAGCTTTTTAAAGATGATGGTGACTACAGACATCTGGCTTTACCATAGCTACCTATAAGGAAGCATCACGGAAAAAGACATTGCAATCACTCATTTACTCTTTCAGCAAAATGTATTGAGAATATAAATAATAATGAAGCCAAGTGTTGCGCAATGCCTATAGATACAAAAATGAATGAGAGCAAGAAACAGGCTCTTAAGCTGATGATTGTAACCCCATGTGGCAAACCCAGTGACGGACATATATCCAAGCAAGAACCCAGAGGATAAGAGCTCGGATCTCAGGGCAGGGAGAGCAGTGAAGAGCTAAGGCCGAGGGTGCCCTAAGCAGTTTGGGAGGCTGCAGCATCCAGTCCGGGCAGAGAGAGGGGAGAAGTGACACCACAAATCATCAGGTTCTTAAGAAGTCGCTGAAGAGTGTTAAGCCAGGAAGGATAAGAGTACATTTAAGGTTGTTGTTTTTAATCTTCACCTGAGGACTTCCTTAGAGAGAGGAAGGGAAAGAGAGAGAAAGAGAGAGAGAGAGAAACATCAATCAGTTGTCTTCATGCCCCAGTCAGGGATCAAACCTGAGACCCAGGTATGTGCTCTGACCAGGAATCAAACCGGGAGCCTTTCAGTGCACAGGACAACGCTCAACCAACTGAGCCACTGGGTCTGGGTTAAGGTTTTATGGGGATCGGTCTGGCAGCCAGTGTGGAGATTGAATTTGAAAGAAACAAATTGGGAGATAAATGACATCTAAGGGTCCAGGGGTAGGGTGCCATAAGTAGCATCTGGTGTTTCAGCCTGGGCTGCATCCATGAGTGGCCCCCTTCCTTTGAAAAGAACACCTGGATTTCCCTTGGGGGAGACCCTTCCCCAGTGTCTTCAGGCTTGATGGGAAAATGTGGGCCGGAGACTCGAGCTAGGTTAACCATGCTCATCCTTTCTCTCTCCCTGGACTTGAATCACAGGCCAAAGGACAAACAGACGGAAGACAAATGGAGCCTCTTTATCCCATGGCAGTGTCCTCAGGGGATCTCACTCTTTCCTGTCCTCTGTATCCTCTGAACCCCCTTATTTACCCTTCTACACCCCTGCTTGCCCTTCCTGAGGCTTCACTTTTCCCCTGGATTCTGAGACCTATCCTCCCCTTTTTTGGCTTAAATCAGACAAATTCCCATTCTGCAACTAATAAAGGTCTGAGAAATAGTTAGGAGTTAAAATAATCAGGGCATAGTTTCTATGGTTCAAACTACTTTTTGATTTAGAAGTATGGCTAGGCCCTGGCCAGTGTGGCTCAGTGGTTAGAGAGTTGTACCCTCGAACCAAAGGGTCACAGGTTCCATTCCCGGTCAAGGGCACCTACCTGGGTTGCAGGTTCAATCCCTGACTCCGGCTGGGGGCGGGGTATGGGAGGGAACCAATCCATGTGTCTCTCTCACATTGATGTTTCTCTCTCCCTCCCTCCCTCCCTCTCTTCCACTCTCTCTAAAACATCAATGGAAAAATATCCTCAGGTGATGATTAACAACAGAAAGAAGTATGGCTAAGAATATAACCATACCCACGTATACGCACGTAGGCACATAGGTATACAGTGTTTCTGAAAGCGGATATGCCAAATTGCAAATATTACAAAGACCTAAAACTGGCACAAAAGAGTAACGATCATTTGCAACTACTTCCAATGAATCATTCCAAAACAATTATTTGTGAAATTTTTGTTTTTAAGGCACAAAGTAATTTAACTTCCGAAGATACTGGGTTTTCATAACTAGCATTTGAATATGTTTAAAGCTGGACTTCAAATCCCTTAAAAACCTGTCGAAGGTGCATGTAGATCAAATCATGACATCAGCGGAACGGCTGAAAGGTGGGCTCCCCAAGCGTTTTCCCCTAGGGGAAATGGGTGGAGTACTTAAGATGGTTTTTTCCATTAGGTACAGCAATGAAATCAATTTGAAATTATTGAGCACCGACCTTACAGCACAGAGGAATGTGTTGGAAGTCCTACTTAAATTACTGACATCAGATATTTGAAAATGAATGACTCTGAAATCTGCCTACAGGTAACATACCATGTAAGCAATTATTTTTTCAATTTCAACTAGAGAGATGCGCTTTTTAAAGCTTAACACGAAAGGTATTTTTATTAAATCACAGTACCCCTCCTCGTATGTATAATTATACAATCATGGACACAGGGCCCTTCTCTTTCTCTAATAATCGGGGATTACAAAGTGAGGGCTGCCCCCATCCTGGAATAAAGTACCAGCAAAATACATAATATCCGGTCATACCCCTGCTCAAAAATCCTTAAGGATTCACCATTTTTCTTAGAATGAGTCCACAGTCTTTACACGTAGCTCTCAGGGACATCTGTCATCAATTCACAATGTCTTTCAAGTTTCAAGCTGAGGTGCTGGCCAAAGAGTGCTCAGTCCTTTACTTTTTTGCCCTTGGATCCTTTCCTTGTGTACCCTTCCCCCACTGCCAGCATTTCTGAGTCTGCCTGTCCGTCCAGATCCGGCCAGTGATTACAGACCGCAGACCTCAGAACGTCGCTCCTCCACGGGGACCGCCACGGCCCCCAGACCACGCCCTTCCGTGCTCCTCCTGCCAGCAGCTGGCGCCGATCAAATGTCACTTTGTGTCGTTACTTTTCTTGTGCTATGTTCACCTTCCATTCCCATGGCTAGGGCATTCATTCACCCTCAAATATTCCCCGAAGTCCTACTATGTGCAGGCGTAGTCCTCCGTAGAGAGTCCTGAACAGTGAGCAAATCAGACAGATCCAGTGTAGCTGGGGAGGAGGGTGGGAACCCATCTTTTGTTAATCAAATAATCATACAGTTGAGAATGAAATAACTGTGTCCATTAAGACAGCTCCAGCTTCAAGCAACAGACGATCTTGGCCTCAAATTGGCAGAAACATGGGGGTTGCCCCCTCGCAGGAAGTCCGGCTGTAGGTGACTCCGCTTGCCCGCAGGTGTCTCAGCGCTGCCGACCTCCTCCTGTGGTCTCCGTCCTCGGGCTGGTGACGGGATGGCTGGGGCTGGTCCAGGCGCTCCTGTTGGTCAGCAGAGGCAGAAAACGGACCGTTTCCTTCTGAATCCTCAACTTAAGGGCAATAAATACCATCCCCACAGCCACCTGGCGCACAGCCCTTTTTGTTTCATGGGTGGGCCGAATCCCTAACCAACGACTGGCAAGGAGATTTTTCTGTGAGATGGAAATAAGGTCTCCCTCTCCTGAGTCACACAGGGTGGGGCAGACGTCTGAACAAAATTCACGTTTTGTTTCTAAAGAAAAAGGTAAGCAGCCAGCTGTGACTGATGCAACTAACCACTAACTACCCACTGGGTGCTACGAACGGAGAACACGCAATTCCATGAAAGTACGTAACAAAGGGACAGGACGTGAAGTGCAGTGCAGTGGAGAGAAGCAGCGAGATCTGCGAGCTATTTCGGAGGAAACAGGGACAGGCCTTGGTGAGGACCTGGGCAGAGCCCTGAGGATGAGGGGACAGCAGCGTCCGCGAGGACCTCCAGGGCTCTGGCTCGCATCTGCCTCGAGTAAGTCAGGCAGATGTTGGGGCCATTTCCCAAGCTAAGGAACACTGGAAGGAGGCTGAGTCTGGAAGGAAATGAAATCAGAATCCCTGTTCCGTGCATGTGTTTCTTTAGCCGTTGACACAGCCAAGAAGCAATATCCACGGAGCAGTTGGCTATGTGGGTCTGGAGCGAGAGGAGTGACCTGGGCTGAACACGTAAATTTGTGAAAGAGCTGCTAATAAGAGGTCACGGAAGCCACGGGCACGCATGGGATTTTCCAGAGAGAGAAAGTAAAGACTGAGAAAAGGAGAGGACTTAGGAACTCCAATATTTAATGGTGAAAGATGAAAGCTGGAAGGGGCTAGAGAAGGAGTTGTCAGACGGTAGTGGTGTGTGCCCTACACATCGCAAGCGTATCATATCGTATTCCATATTTCCTGATTGGCTACAATTACTCTTTCCACTTAAACTCCATTAATTAATCATAGACACAAGTAGCACCTTTTAAAAATACCATTATTCTCAAATGATCTCCAGCATTCAATTTAGCGCTTCATCTTATTGCAGCTACACAGAATTGCACATCTACTGTACACTTTTGTTTGGTTCCCCAGTGGCAATGACAAGCTCTTGTATTTCCTTTGTTCTTAAGATCATAGCACAATATTCTTCCCACAGTAGTCAGTCAGTCAGCAGATAAGTAAATTGATCCTGACATTTCCCATTCATGTATAATGTCCTCAATTCCAGGCTACGGCATAGGCTTACTGTTCTTGTACTGAGTTGCGTTCCAGGCCTACGCTCATGTTGCAGTAAAAAGAACAAAGTTGAGGAACCAACCAGACCATTTCTGATCCATACCCATTACATTCCTAAGGTCAAAATTATCAAAAGACATTTTTTACTAACTATGCCTTTGCCATTTAATCTGCAGCTCCTCATTATTTTTCTAATAGAGTGGTTAATAATTTACAAAGTACAAAAATGAAGATTGTGACTTTGAAGAAACATGCCCCCCTTCCTTTTTTAACGAGATAAGAATTGCTAATAACATTAGACTGCTGTCAATCAAGCGATACCATTCTAATTTTATGCTACTAAAATGCATTAGGATTCACTTATTCTCTGTCCCTTTAACGGCCAACATTTCAAATTAATTTTAGAAACTCAACGGATAATGACTGCAGGCTGTCCCACTTTTAAGCAGTTGGGACTCAAACACAACTTGTAGTCATCCAGTGGACATCTGTCCACTTTGGCATCTACAGTAGAGACCTAACAAAAGCAATTGTCTTATGAGCCTGTAGAATCATTTCAAGCAAAGGGGCAAGTAAACCCCTATCCAAATGGGCAACATGAAAATATTAAGAGGGAAGTGTTTTCACACCCGTCAACAGGGAAACAAAGGCATGGCATGGTCCTTAATCAAGAAGAGAGCTGGTGACCACCAATAGTAAGTCTTGCCATGAAAACAGCCAAACCAGAAATTCCAGAAGAGTTCTCTCCAAGTCGGCCAGAATTTCATGTCCACATCTGTGACATTTCAATGGGGGAAAAAAACTTGGTCCACACTTACTATTTCTGAGGACCCCAAAACAAAAGAGCTAGGTATGTCATAAGGTGCACTGAACCAACCTATTCAATTTACCTGCTTTGTATTTTAAAGCTCTGTGCTCACCAAGCCATCAGTTAGGCTGTCAATCAACCCATCAACCCATATTGAGAACCTTCTGCAAGTCCATGTGGAGAGGAGGCGAGGCTACAGAAGCAAGCTGTCCAATCTGGTGCCTTTCATTCAATTCAAAAGTCACTTGTCTTTGTCTCTGTATTAAAAGAAATGATTTCACGTCCAGTCTCTCCTTTAAAAAGTGACAGAACTCAACCATGCAATATTTATTACTTCTTTTTGGCAATCCCATTTAGCTAATGGAAAATCAGGTATGTTCATAAGTAATTATGAGATATTGAAAAATTATAAAATGTCCAACTTTTCTTTTTCTGGCACACACATGCTCCCAGGTTTACTCTACAGTTGTGAAATTAACACATGCCGCTGCGACCTGTCAATAAACCTCTGTATAACTGGCAAATTTTCAGTTTGATACATCTACATACGTGTAGCATGGTAAGCAGCCAGTTTAACTCTACCATACTTTGTTCACCAAAGCTATGCACCTACTAACCACAAATTTACCCAAAGTGGGAGAGAATTTAGGAAGGTGGCCCAAAGTGGGGAGCCATACACCCCTTCTACACTTTCTTGACATGGCCACCAGAAGTCAGTGGTTGGAAGGGAGGTCTGCACTGGTGGTTAGGCTTACTCTGGAGTCATCTGGGGTCACCCATGTGACTTAGAACCATGGGCTTCATGCGCCTGAGCCTCAGTTTCTTCATCTGGAAGATGGAGATAACAGTAGTACCAAAGCTGGCAGCAGATGTGGCAAGTGAGGCACTAGCCTCAAGAGCAAAAGTTAACTGTGCCAAAAACTCAGTTGTCAATCATACTTTAAGGCTCTATTTTAGGAAATCAAATTGACAATTGACAGCCATGTATTTTTGTAAACAAAGTTTTATAGGAACCAGAGTTTCCAGTCAGGTGAATGAGTGAGGCAGAGTCATGCAAGCGCGGGTTGGTTCTGTCTTTATTTAGAATGTTGGTATTTAGCACGGTGTTTTGTATTAATATGGGGTTTGGAAGTACTGTATTAAAGTATTGTTTATCTTGATTACTGGCTTTTTTGGCACTCATTCACCTCACCGTAGCCTGGTCTCAACTCTCACTATACCTACCTATTGGGGAGATTAAATGAGACAGTAATCTAGATATTGGTCACTGGCCACTCCATCTCCTCAGTCTGTTCACCCTCATTCCGCATTTTCTTGGTCCACCTCGGCTGCAGGGCACAGTCCCCATACATGCCAACAGGTCCCACCTGCTGTGCCCAGCCTCTCTACTTCTGGCAGTTTTCTCCCACACCAGGGGAGCCTCCCTAGCCCTTGAGCAAGGCATTAGAAATGCTGGGAATTTAACACCCTTGGGGGAAACCTCAACCAATGCAGAAAGTAGCTGGTGAGTAAACAGGCCCATTCACCACATGGAGCTTTCTTCCCAAGGGCTGTTAACAAGCAGAGACATAGTAAGACTAGGGTTTGGTAGAGGAGGCACTCCTTTTAGGAGCAAAATTTAAAGAAGTGCCAAAAAACTCAATATCGAGATTGTCAACGAAAGAAAGATCCAAACTTGCAGAGAATTTTTATGAGATTATTTGAGCCAAACTGACAACAATTGCCAGGAAGCAAAATCTCAATGGACTGAGAAAATGCTCCGGTAAATGGCAGTTTGGCACCTCATTTTATACATCAGAACCAAAGGGAAGACATAGGGGGGTTACATGAAATCCACTGGTGATAGATGAGGGAGGCAGGAGAAAGCAAAGTGGGGGAAACTCCGGGATTGGATAAAAAGTAAAACAGAGAGACCCACACTTCTTTTACATTGGTGGGTACAGGGTAGTTACAACCACCCTTGCAGCGCAGAGAGATGGTGTTTGGAGAACAAGGTAACAGTGAGGGGCTCTGTGGTCTCACGTTCTGGTGGGAGACTGTGCCCTAGGGGTCTGAAAAGGGGATCATTCTCACATTCCAAGGGCATGTTATCGTAGATACAAAAGACGACAGGCTCAGTTAAGGTCAAGATTGACCTTTGTCAAGGAAGATACCAGCCTAGAACAAGACTACCCACCATGACTCGCCTTTAGTTAGGAGTTTTTATATTCGACCGTCCTCTGTGGTTACTTTAGGTCTCTGAGTTTGTAAGGCCACCATGCAGGTCCCCCTTGAGCTTGTCAGACTTAGTATGTGGCCCCTTTTCATCCACAAGATAAACAATGTCTTAATGCAATGTTTATAAAATAATCAATGGTAAAGTTGAAAAACAGAAACTAAGGTTGTTTGATTTGAGGAAAGTGAGTCTTAATCCCCACATAGTATCATCTCCATCCTGAAAGTGGAGATAAAAATTCAGTTTCATAATTTAACAGAAGAAAGTAGTGGGGAGAAACAATGAGGAAAAAGTTGTGTCTAATGTGAAATGAACACAAACTGCCAACTTGCCAGAGACTCCTCATTTCCCATGCCTAACACCATAGTCCTTGTCCTCACCAACAGGTCACTCGTTACATGTGAAAATATGACTGCAGTGGGTCTGCAAAGCAGGCGATGAGGTGTAACCAATCGCACTAGGCCCGAAACACATTTTTTCCCTTTAGCCAAAAATCATTATTTACTTCCTTATTAATAGAGAAAAACAAATTCAAATATGTAAAGCAAACAAAAGGCCTCTATGTGTTTTAATGAATTAGTTTCTATAATTCAACCTAGTTTTTAAAGAGAAGCCAACTAGAGTCTGTCAAGAGCACCAAGGAGATGCCTAGCTCAGTGTCTGTTGGAAGAGCCACCTCTTTTCTTGTTTATACTCAATGCCTTACAACTTCAAAACCTAAACCTAAGGTTTTTCTTTCCATAACCCTTCACTGTGGCACAGCATTTTACCATCTCCCTTGTTCTTGCCAGTTTTACCTCGCTCCTTCACTGAGCCAAGTGCTTAGGAAAACCAGCGCTTTAGCTGCCAAAGGGGATTGGAAGGGCTGCCTGGAACAGAGACGCAGGGGAACTGTAGTTTGTTTTGTACCCAGAGCCAAGGCTTTCATAAAAAGCATGTTATCCTAAAATAAATAATCCTAGAGGGCTGGGAACGTGAAACGTATCCTTGCTCTGTCAAACGCGTGACTTCGGTTGCCCCTTGACCTTCCTGCTATCACCCAGCAGAACCTGTATTCAGGCCACCAGCACCTCACTGAGCTGTTTCTGTTAACATGGGACAGTCCTTCTGTTTCCTCCACTTGCTTTTCACCACCGCTGCCTCTGTGATTAGGACACACACACCAGCCAGCATTTCTTTCAACTCTACCCACAGCCACCAGCCAAGCAGATATTAGCTTCATCCTATTTGCACCTGAAGTCTGAAAACCATTCTGAGAAGGGCCCATGCAGAAAATACTGATGAAAGTCAGTAACAAGTAAGAGCCATCACGGCGGCCCATGATGGCCACTGCATTCAGCGATACTCAGGTGACCTTCCTGAGAATAAATGCAGCCTCTAAAGGAGTGTTTCTTCTCCAAGTAGGTTTCAAAGTATTTTGTTGAAACACCATGCGCAGCTCAACAAGAAATTAAGAGATGAGCAAGATTCCTTTTTTTCCTCAGCAAATATCATATCCTATTAAGCTATGTTAATTTAATGTAAAACGAACCCTATTATAATATGTTAGACATCAAAAACACATAATTTTTTAAGGAGCTAAAAAATATTTTAGTCAAAGCGCTAACCACACTGTGTAAAACCAAAGTAGGTGGGTGTTGGGTGGTTTAAAATGTGTAGAGGTTCAAGAAGCTTACTCAAGCACAAACGTCGCCTCCGAAGAAAATATTAGGCAATTATGCCCCTTGAAATGCAAGCCGTTCCAATGGAAGTTTAAATTGTTTGTGGAGAATGCCAGCTGGAAAATTAGTCTTAAAAACAAGTGATAGATTAGTGCGATTAGAATAAAATCTGAAATAGAAGAAATTGGCCAGAAATTCAATTTTAGAAAATTGAATCAACATGATCATACTGAAAAACTTGTGTGTGCAGCTTAGCTTTTGCGCTTTCAAAATTAGAATTTTCTTTAAACATTCCCAAAGTCTCTTGTGAATAGTTTTCAAAATATAGGCCGGGGCAAAAGCAGGTTTACAGTTGTGAGTATGCAAAGCACAGAGTTTATTCCTGTATTGTTATTTATTAATTATTGTATTATTTTCCATATGAGTAACTGTAAACCTACTTTTGCGCAACCCTGCATATTAAGGAATGGCTTAACCAGATAGCTTCAGGAACGCCACATTCTGGTTAATCTAATCTTGGCTTCAATCCTTGTTCTTGAAATTCTTACCAAAATGTCTTTTTAAGGGGAGTGTACTGAACTTTACCTTCCCTTGAGAATCTATCATCTTGGATGACTGGGCAGCACACACAGTTCTGAAACCAAAGCGAAAATTCAATTGCATGGGCGCAGAGAAGAGGCCCTATTTGGGGGAAGGGGAGGGGAATACTTGCCCAACTGATTCATAAACAGCCCGCCTAACCAAGTTGGGATCAGACTTTTAAAAGAGGTAGCGGTGGAGGTGGTGGTGTATTATTCAGGGTTCTCCAGAGAAACAGAACCAACAGGATGTATACATGGAGAGACTGACTCTAAGAAATTGGCTCCCATCATTCTGGGGGCTGGCGAGTCCAAAATCTGAGGCTAAGCAGGCATGACCCAGGGAAGAGGTGACATTGCAGCTTGAGTCTGATGGGGGCTGAAAGTTTTGCCTTTTGGGATATTGATATTTAAGCTGCTTATTAAGAAACAGACTCAGAAAGAAACTTCAGCCCTCTCCCCTTTCCTGCTTCAGAGATTCAGAAGGAAAGACCTACTTCAGGAAGGGAATCTGAGGATTAGGCCCGGCAGCCTAATTTTAATTGAGTGTGGTGGAGGGGAGGGCGCCTAGCAGAGGCCTGTTTACTAGATTAGCCCTGTGTCTCGTTCTTTCTGGGTTGCCTAGCAAAAGTTTACCTGCCATGTACGTTATATTCTTCCTCAGCTGCCTGTGAATTGTCTCCTGCCTTTGAAATCCCATCAGTGCCCCACCCCCACCTTTGTCCAAAATAACTTACATGCCCAATTTTATCTCACGGTCTTTGGAATTTTCATGCTTTGTGAATTCCCTGTGCACACGTCTTAAAATTTGATTTTCTCCTGTTAATCTGTCTCTGTTAATTTGATTATTAGCTTAGCTAGAAGAACTTAGAAGGTAAAAGGAAAAGTATTAATATTTTTTTTAGCTCCCACACGTCAAGGGCGAGAGAGGGAAGGGCAGAATGCTTAATATTGTGCATATTAGCTTAGGTCTGTTTCCTTTTAATCAGCTGGTTTACATATCTCCTTATGTGCCCAAAGCACCGGGCGGGTCCACACTGAGTATCCTCACTCCCATAGCTTTGCTCTGGGAACCTTGCGAAGTGTCTAGGAGGTGGCAGAAAGATAGCTTAATGGATAATAATAGCTAATAATGATTGAGGCCTAGACATTTTCCATGCATTACTTTATTTATCTTCCTAACAGCCCTCTGATGGAGATAGTAATATATCTTCATTTCACAGGTGAGGAAACTGAAGACCATAGGGGAGAAGTGACGAGCCTAAGAGCACCCAGAAAGGAAGAGGCCGAAGAGTGACTCAGAGACAGGTCCACAGACCCCCAAAGCCCACGCTCACGCACACTGTGGCAGACTGCATCTCTGTTTTCCTTCACTAATTCCCAAGCACATACCAATTGTGTGCTACAAATAAATTGTGCTATTTGGGGCACAAATTGAGGAGGTGACAAGCTGAGGGCTGTTGCTGGTCTGCTCCCTACCTCTCTTCTGCTTTCCCACTTAAGAAACCCAGCCAAGCCATCTACTGCGTACCAATTACGTTAAGTCACTTCCTTATGTATTTCCTTGAACAGTTGCTGAAAATAAAGTAATCATTCAGGCACAGAAAGGCAATTTAGGTATAAACAGCCCGAACAGGCCATGTTGATCAAGAGGGCTAAATGTGACATACATGATATGGGATACTGTACATGGAAAGGTGTACAAATGATCACCGCAAAAAGCTTCTGCACAGCAAAAGAAACCATCAACAAAACACAATGGCAACCAACTTAGTGGGAGAAGGTTGAGCAAACAATACTTTCAATAAGGGGCTAATATCCAAAATCTGTAAAGAACTCCTACAACTCAGCAAGAGCAACAACAACAAAACAAGCGAATTAAAAACGGGCAGAGGCTCTGAGCAGATGCTTTTCCCAAAAAGACATACAGACAGCTAACGGATATATAAAAAGATGCTCAACTTCACTAGCTACAAGGAAACGCAAATCAAACCCACAATGAGATACCACCTCACACCTGTCAGAATAGCTACTATCAGCAAGACAAGAAATAAATAACAAGTGTTGAGAACGATGTGGAGAAAACTGAACTACTTCTGGTGGGAAAGTAAATGCAGCCTCTGTGGAGAACAGCAGGGACGTTCCTCAGGAAATTAGGAATAGAGCTACCACATGACCCCGCAATCCAAAAAATTGAAAACACTTACTTGTAAAAATATATGTACCCCCATGTTCACTGCAGCATTATTCTCAATAGCCAAGACATGGAAAAAACTTAAGTGTCTCCGACTGACGACTGGATAAAGAAGATGCGGTACATATATACGATGGAATACTACTCAGCCATAAAAAGGATGAAATACTGCCATTTGTGGCAACATGGATGGATCTTGAGAGTATCATGCTAAGTGAAATAAGTCAGAGAGAAAAGCACAAGAACCATATGATTTCACCCATATGTGGAATTTAAAGAAAACAGCAAAAAGTTAACAAACAAAACGCACAAACTCAGACACAGACAACAGTGTGGTGGTTACGAGAGCGGAAGGGGTGGGCGGGGATGAAGAAGGTAAAGGGGGTGAAACGCTTGGTGACGGAAGGAGACTAGACTTCGGGTGGTGAACACACAATACAATGTACAGATGACGTATTATAAAATTGTACACCAGAAACATGAAACGTTATTAACCAGTGTTAACCAATAAATTTAATTTAAAAATTGTATTCACCCAAAGTCTAAACTGCAAATCAATGCAAATAGTTCCACTCCTTAAGCATTCAGGTAAGAGTGAATCGAGGACACAATGTGCTCTATGCTCTCAAGAAGCTCGGGCTCTCACTAGAGAAAGAAAACTCTCCTAGACGCCCTGGCCAATGAGGCTCAGTGGTGTCCGCCCTCGGACTCAAGGGTCTAAGGTTTGATTCCCAGTTCCAAGGGCACGTACCTGGGTTGCAGGTTCAATCTCTGGCCAGGTCGGGGTGTATGCAGGAGGCAACCAACCGATGTGTCTCTCTCACATCAATGTTTCTCTCTCCCTCTCTCTCTCTCTCAATCCTGCCCTCCTTCCCTCCCTCCCTTCCACTCTCTCTCTGAAAATCAATAGAAAAAATATCCTCAGGTCAGGATTAACAACAACAAAAATTAAAAATTAAAAAGTCTCCTTGATGAACCAGTAAAGGCAAAAAAATCATTCAAACATAATGAAGCACCGACAATAAGTGTTTCAGGAGCCTCTGGGTGAGAAAGACAATGCTGATTAATAATTGGCCTCAATCTTCTAGCTCCTTCATGAAAGCTCTAAGAAAAGCTGGACTCCTGCCAAGAGGTAGTGAAAATCAGTTAATGCCACCTTTCAAAAGTGGCATACTTCAGCCGGGAACTTCCAGCTCAATAAAGCCCTGATAATAACCTGTTGTGACTTTCCAAGTGGTTGTCTTCACAAGCTCTTTGCCTCTACAAGTGGCACCCAAGAAATAAAAGCAACCGTGAGTTTCATCACCATTAGGTAATAATACGGCCAAGTTGGCAATGGCAGCTGGCTCTGGTCTCCAGCACCTGTGGGATTTGGGCGCAGTCCAGGGTTTCCTCTGCTTCTAAATGGTCCACGACAGCAGGATCTATGTCTGGTTCGCTCCTGTACTCCCGGTGCCCAACACACTGCCTGGCACACACTGGAAGCTCAATAAATCAAGCTAAAGAAGGAAGCTGCCCAATCCCCCGAAAAATGAAAGATAATTTGAGGATGGTATTCACTTTTGTAGATTCTTCTTATAATTTCATGATTCTCATTTCGAATAGAGATCTAACCTTTGGGGTGTCCTTTTTTCAGGGGAAGTCTGAAGTCAACAGCAATTCCTGTCTTATGTGGAAACCCAAGGCCACTGAAATGATTATTATGGGTTTTCTTGAGCTGGCTGGGGGGGGTGGGGGGGGGAGACAGGAGTGCCTTCGGAGGCCACAGGAGGGGAAAGGGAGGCCTTTCACAGGGAATATGGGAAGACTGTAAATACTGGGGACCCTCTGAAGAGCCAGGACCTAAGGCCTAACCTGGCAGTGCTCTGGGGCACCAAGACCTCAGAGGGGACTACTCTAGGGCGCTCAAACAGGCTCAAAGAGCCAAGCCCCCCGTTCAACCTCTGCCCCAATTCCAGTGCCCCAAGCCCAAGAAGGCCGTTTGGTGTGGTAGAAGGGTACCCCGTGCTTTCTTGGGGACCATGTGAGACTCAGGAGGCTTTTGCACAGCACCCTTGGTGAAGGGTGGGGGGAGAGAAGATAGAGAAGAAAAGTGTCCTAATCACGACCAAGGCTGAAACTGGGCTCGTTCTGTCAGGATGAGAAAACTTAAGCAAAGATTTAAGAAAATTAAGAAGTGCAATCATTTTTCTCACTTGTGGGACTGTAGGTAGGTAGTCACGCCCGATACAACAGATTGATTTACAAACTGCAAACAAGAATAAAGTCCTCAATTGGTGATGCACTTATCACTCAATAAAGCCAGGTGAGCTGGTAAAGATCACTTTGCAGGAAGTGCACCCATGCAGAGCTTGCAAGGGCACGGGGATGCCAACGCCAGCCCTGCTGCAGGGCAGAGGTTCTTGACTTTGGTCACGTGGGGCTACAATCTGGAGCCTGAGAGCAGGATACTCCACCGGTAGCCACATCCAGCAGTTTCTTCAGCCCCAACTTGCCTGACTACTCAAGTCAGATGTCAGCACCCCATTTTAGGCATTCGTTTCAGTGCTGGGATTTATGGTTCGACTTTGTAACCATCTCGTGGCCTAGTGACTGGCACCCCATTAGTCCTAATAATAGCAACAAACCCAATAATAGCAATGATGAAAATAATAAATAAGACAATAGTGATAACATTACTGACTTCTTACTTCTTAGAGAATGTACTCACTTCTTTACATGGATGAGTGAAGTGAAAAAAACACCTCTCAAGTTACCATTTTACAGATAAGAGGACATGCATTATCTCCATTTCACAGATGAGGAGATGGACACAGGACGGTTTTGAAGTTACCCAAGATCCCAGAACAAGTATGTGGTCAAGGCAGGACTGTGGTCCAGGCAGTCTGACTCCAGAGCCCATGCTTTTCACTACTGTAGAATATTTCCTTAATACGCAGTTGTCAACAGGAAGTTCTGAGTGTTCAAAGATGGTCCCAGCTATGGTGTAACTTACTCTCCAAACCACAAAGACCCAGACAGGCCAAACCTTGTCACGCCCTGATGTTCCCGTTTCCCACATGGGAGAGAAGACAACCACTCCCCACCTTCTCCCGTCTCCAGGTGGACGCTATTCCCTTTCAGGCACACACCTGCAGCGCACTGACCACGGGGCCGCTCTTCCTCCTACGACCCAGGCCTCTGCGGCAGTGACTGCCAACAAGGGCTGGGGTGCGGGCTGGGACAGCTCCCTAGGAAGAGATATCACACTTAGAGGAAGAGGTCGTTGGCTATATATAAATTATATAATATTTACATTTACATATATGGAGATATTTTTACTATAGAGGTAGTTTGAAATATATACATACTATTTTTATTTGGAGCAGCACACTTTACATATTGATTTATAACATGACCTATGTGAAAGACAATGAGATCACCTTGGGTGCTGGGAAGGTGAGCAAGATGGGTGACTTTCAAAGGCAAGGAGTGTCGATAACGAGAGCTAATGTATTTGCTCCGCAGGACACCTCTGTGAGGTTTGGGTTCCCAAACTAAGAATTTGTGTGGAAGTGTTCAGAAGTGTTCCCATGACAGGTGAGGGTGAGAAGGGGAAGTGAGAAAGCAGGGGAGGGGAGGGGAGGGAGTTAAACAGGAGTGCCCCATAAGCAAAGGCTTTTTAGGAAACTGGCTCAATCCCAGGGAACTCTGGAGACTGTCAGTGGTTCTCAAAGGGTGGTCCCCAGACCACCAGTATTAGCATCACCTGGGAATTTGTTAGAAGTGAAAATTCTCGGGCCCCACCTGCTCAATAAGAAACTCTGGGGAGGAGCCCAGCATGTTGTATTTTTAACAAACCCTCTTGGGATTCTGATGCACACTAAAGTGTAGGTGTAGCGCACCTCAGAGTTGTCCTAATTGGGCCAGAGAGCCAGAATAGTTAGATCCCACATCTCTCCATCACTGGTTCAAGGGTGGGTGGCTGGGCTGAAGGAACATGGAGTCAGAGATGCAGGTGCTGTGTGGGGGGAGAGAAATGCCACTGGCAGCTGGGGTGGGGTGGGGCCTGGGAGCACTGTCTGTCTGCTAGGGACCTAGTTCCTCTTCTTTCCAAAGAGGTCAGTGAGGCCAGTGTGACTTGCCCAAGTCCATACAGTTGATCAGTGCTTGAGTCAAGATTCAAATCTAGGTTTGTCTAATTCCAGAGCCAATCTCTGAAACTAAAATACTAAACTGCTTCAAGAGGGCATGGTAAAAAAGATTGAGATGCACACACTCCTACACGAGAGCTCAGGGCCCCGTCCTTTCTCTCCTTTCCAGGCTCTTTTCCTCACATAAACATTCTCACCAAATGAAATGGTCACTTAGGTTAAAATACCAATCAAATAAGTTAGTGCACCAGCCTTTATCATATAAAGCTTCGTCCTACATTTAGAGAGTGCCATGGTCTCTAAGCTGACAAATCAGGAAAGCCATAAGAACTTTTTTCAGAATTTTCTATGAATCATTCTAAATAGAATATAAAGAATGGAAAAGCTTGCCTTCTAGTCCTATCTGTAGTGGTATCTATTTATATACTTATGAACGGAAGCATGTAAAATGGAGATTATGTAAGTTTGTTTTGCAAGTAATCCTATATAACTGCTTGGAAAGAAGTTATCTATGGAAGCTTTTCTAAATAATAGCCTTTCTTTTACTAATGTAGCAACAACGGGGAATCTGGGAGAACAGCTACTTTATACACGTGGATTAGTCAGTGCAACAGATTTACAAACTGCCACGTAACATGTAATGTACAGCCTCTCAATTTGGGTTTCATGAGCACCCCAAGAGTTCAAAGACTTTACGTTGCAGTTCATGAGTTACACAACTATTTTATATTTTCAAGTAAATTATAACCTAAAAATTTTTTTACCAATTATAAAAATAAAACTTAACTTTTGTGTGCTATTTCCTAATTGAAAGACTGTTAATAGAATTAGACTCTATGTCTGGTGTTTCTGCAGTTAAAATCCTCAGATGTGTTGCTGGGGGCCCACTACTTTTTCCTGTACAAATAAAATACTCAAGTATGGGAACCACTGTGTAGTAGATCAAACCCTTGCTACTCAAAGTATGGTCCCTGGACCAGCAGCATCGGCACCTCTAGGGGGTTTATTAAAAATTTAGACTTTTATGCTAAGCAAAATAAGCCAGTCAGAGAAAGACAAATGTCGCATGATCTTGCTTATATGTAGAATCTAATGAACACAGTAAACTGATGAATAAAACAGAACCAGAGGCATGGAAACACGGAACAGACTGCGGGATCTCGGGGGGGGGGGGGCGGGAAGAGGTTAACCAAAGAACTTACATGCACAGCCCACGGACACAGACGACAGAGCGGTGAAGGCCTGGGGGGCAGGAACCAGGTGGCACTGGGCAAGGGGAAAGAGGGGAGACATCTGTAATGCTCTCAACAATAAAGATAAAAAATAATAAAAAATTTAGACTCTCAGGCCCTACCCTACATCTGCCGAATAGAACCCCAACGCAGGCAGCAGCCGGGATTGGATCCCAACTCCAACACTCCCCACGTGTGTTATTTAACCTTTCTGGGCCTCGGGTTCCTCATCGGTAAGTGACAGTAGTGATATAAAATCCTACCTCATAGTTTGGCTGTGGGCGATCGAATGCAAGAATGACATAAAAGATGTCACCCTTACAGTATAACCCAAAGAACTCAATAAGTACTATTATACTATTTTCCCAAAAACAGTAATAGAAAAATCTTATCGTAAAGGTGGTTTTTATTTTAGCCAATAAAATGATGCATCTTCAAAAATGATCATGACTGCCACTGCCTTCAACATTTGGAGAAGACACACTCAGAAATTCTACTAATTTGTTCATGGATGATAGACTCAATATTGATTTGCTTAATGGCAATGTGCAACCTGATAGTTTGTCAAATTCTCTGTGCGATGAAAGCAGATTTCCAGAAACAGCTTTTAAGCTCTGCTTCATAGAAAAATACTTCCCTCCCTTTGATGGAGAAATGAGGAGAGGAAATGGGAAAGTCTCCTACCGGCAGACTTGCATGCAGAAGGGAACTCAGTCCATACAATTCATATTTACATCTTTTCTTCAAAACTTCTAAAATACTGACTCATTTTAAAACACGATGTCAAGCCCAATTCAATGGGACTGAAATTAAGCCACAGGGACAGCTTCATCATGTCGTAAGGCAACTTCTCACACAACTGTCTTTTTAGTCACTGAACAATTGCTAATTTCCTCACTTTGTAAGGCCCCGAGTTGCTTTCTCAGAGGGCTCATCCTGGTATCAAAGGAAATCGTGTATGACGGTGACAGAAACGTTCACAACAATAACTTCTGGAAGAAAAATATTTTATTAGTCACGCTCAGCATTTCAATTTGTTTTCCTGCTCAGCGTGCATGTGCAGTGGCCCTGATTTCCCACGGTGCCTCAGACTCTAGCGATAAAGGAACTGGGTGGAACTCTGCTTTCTTTCTAAAACCCAGGCTGGCAAAGAACACCAAAATCATCTTGTTCCTAAAAAGGTATTTTACATCCATTTGCAATCAGACACTGAGCATCTCAAAAGCTGAGATGGAAGCTCTCTCTTCTGTGTCCTTTGGTCTCACTAACATGTTTGCTGGATGAGAGACAAAGTATCATTGAAATTCCCAGACGTATTTCAGAATTATTTCCATCTTTTCCAAAGTGCGTAAGAACTGCTTTAATATTTTACTTTCAAAATATTCCATGGCTCAAATGGAATAATCCATGAAGTAGATCAGGGATTTGATGAGTGACTGCACCAAGAACCATGCTTGGAACTCAGAAGGCTCAATGAAGATGTTTAAAACAAAGACCTTCATTCATGAAACACTAAAAAGTCTGAGGAACTGTTCTAGACTAAAGGAAACCAAAGAGACATGATAACAATACAATGTGGGATCCTCAGTTGAATCTTGGATTAGAAAGAAATAGTGGTTATAAGGACATTATCGGGACAATTGAAGAAATTTGAATATGAGCAGAAATTTGAACATTGAATGATGTTAAATTAAGTTCAAATGCCCCAAATATAGTCATATTGTGATTACACAGAATTTTATTGTTCTCAAGAGATGACTATTTAAAGGATTTGTTGCAATGTCTACAACTAATTCTCAAATGGCTCAGAAAAATTATGTGTGTGTTTTTATATACATACATTGCACACACAGGCAGATGCATTTATACACATATGTATATATTAGAGAGAGAGAAAGCAAATGTGGTAAGATGTTAACAATTGATGAATCTAGGTGAAAGGTATAAAGGTGATGTTGTGCTACTCTTGCGAAACCTATCTGTTAGGAATAAAAAGCGGTAGTGTGAAGTCCTTTATGATAAAGAGCTTCAAGCTTCAAATCTGTAGGGAGAGAAATGGCAAAAAATAAAGATGTGGTAATTGGGTAACAGGAGAATATGATGATCTGAGGGTGTATGAAATTGTGCAAAAATTCTTTTGGGACCAAAAGCATACACATAAGATGAGTTTCCATAGAGATAATATTTGACCCTAAATATATGAGTAGATTTTATTGCACATAAAAAATACCTTTAGAATAATGGAACTGGAGTGAAATGATCCAAGACAGCTACAGAAGCACTAGAAATAGTTATTAAAACAAGACAAGAGAGAGGAACAGGTATCTTAGACCTGTCTTCTTAAGTGACAAGTCCACAGACAGATGAATGGCAGAACCGGGAACCTCAGCTTTCAGCTGCTCTTGTAGCACTAGCATCAACTGCATGATCTCCTGCAAAAATGCCTAATACTATGCAATTGCTAAACTCATAAGCTTTCTAAGCAGCAGAAAGATCCAATAAGCCAATATTGTTTCTCAAAATCATATTAATAATGGATGCAAATCTGACAAATATTCCTTATACTCGTGTCTATTGTTCTTGCAAATTGTTTTCAGATTTAAAAAAACTGATTCATCTATTTCTTCTTTTAGTTGCAGTCTTCAAAAATCATTAATACACAACATAATGGACTGGTGAAGGGGGTGTGCCCTGGAGTCAGGCTACCAGAGGTTGAGATTTTGCAGCTATCTGATCTCTTGCGTTTTAGCTGCCTCACCCATATAGTGGGAAAAGGGAATACTTTGAATCTCCCAGACTTCCTCTGCTAATTTAAGGTGATGCTTTGGCATAAGACCAGGCATATTCTAGATACCTAATAAACATCAGCTAATATTACTTATCTGATAACTCATTTATCTACATTCATTTATTTCCTTGGGGTGGTGAACACACAATGCAATATGCAGATGATATATTATAGAATTGTACACCTGAAACCTATATAATTGTATTAACCAATGTCACCCCAATAAATTCAATAAAAAGGGGGGAAAATAAAGAAAGAAAAAAATACTAAAAAAATACATTCACTTATTTCCTAAACGAAGAGATGGGAATATGTAATCGCTGCCTATAGCAGAGTACTTTAGTAGAAAAGACTAATTAAAATACTAATTCATCATCATTTAGATACCTGGATGCCACATAAAAAGGGAGAAAGCACATAAGCTCTGGATTTTTAGAAACCTGAGTTGAAATCTCTGACTCCTTCTCTTTGGCTGTGTGTTCTTTGGTAACGACTTAAGATCTTTCTGGCTTCAGGTTCTCAGCTGGAAAATGGGAATGATATCACTTTCCCTATACTGAGATGACAAACTGCGGGTACAGTGCTGTCACACTGCAGGCACTCAGGAAATGGTAACCGTGATCACTCGCATTCTGCCAACCTCCTGAGCAGGAAATTTTGTCCAATAACAAATATATGTGGGTATATATCAAAATTTAAAAATAATTGTATTTCGGATAGCCTCAGATATAGTCCACAATTAATGCAAGTATATATTATACCTGGTAGCAACTGGCTTTATAAACACATTAATTGTTTTGCTTTACTTTTTATTGCGGTATAACACAGTAAAGTGTGCTAATTTTTTAAGTGCACTAACCACAATGTACAGCTTGCTGAATTTTTACATGTACATATGTACACGCTTATGTACCCAACACCCAGATCAAGATTGAGAACATTTCCAGCATCCTCAGGCCCTTTCCAGTCAATACTCACCCCCAGAGGTAAACACTGCTCTGACTTCTATCTCCATAGTTCAGTTTTGCCTATTCCTGCAACTCACAAAATGGTACAATATATACTCTTTTTTAAAATTGCTGTGAACAGTACATACTCTTTTTGAAAACACATAAGATTTCCAGGGTGTTTCTGTTGAAGTATATTCCCGGACTCTTCCCCGTTTTGTTTTATTTTTTGCTTGTAATTGGAAATCCCTCGTTTGGGTTCTATACTCACCTGCTATTTGCTTCAGGTCGATTTTCTGGACATGCTCTGAGATTAATGAACTGTATCCAACCATCCTTCAGGAGCTAAATGATTGCTACTTGTGTCATTCTACTGAAAGGAAAACCTGGGTGTGGGCACCAAAGTACATCCTGTAGAAAAAGAACACACAAGTGGCTGGTGGGTGCTATTACATAGCCAACGAGCATATTCTGGTAACAAGGTTTAAAGTATAAATGTTTCCTTTTGGGGGGGGAAAAGCAAAAATCCAATTGTGTAGAGTTTGGGGAAAGATTACACAGTATGAAGAAAATACAACTCCAGGATATAGCTCAAAGGGCAGAATCAGAGAAGCGAGAAATTCTGGCAAAGCCTTCTAAAAACACAATAGGATGTTATGCCCAAGAAAACAATGGCTACTTTTGCTAAACCAGCGGTGAGAACATATCGTGCAAGATGCAGAGAAGAGTGAATAGGAAACTACTATTTTGTCTCTGCCTTTAACACAAAGAATGAAGGAAGCAGGCGCTTGGTAAGATAAATATTAATGAGTCTCTGGGAATATCAAGAAACAGAATTAATAAGAGGCAGGTAAAAGAATATTTATACAATTTAAATATTTATAAATCAGCAGAGCTGGATGAGATTCATTTGAACATACTCAATGAACCGGCTAAGGCAGGACGTACCTCCAACACTAGTGTTTGTCATGAAGACTTATGTACCAGGGAAATTTAAGCAGGCTGATTTAGTGTTGGAGATAAAGCAGCCAAAAGCAGATCCGGGAAAAGGTGGGCTAGTTAGCGTATCCAAACTACCAGTCAGCCCCTAAATGAAATCATAAATCAGTCCATGAGCACCTTGAGGAAAATAACATAGTAAGTAATAGCCAAAGAGGTTCATAAAAAATAAAGCCTGTCAAAGCAACTTAATCCATTTTTGGATATGCTAAGATATTTGGGGAAGGTTATGAATGTTACAGACATGGTTTAGGGTACCCTGCAGATACCACCAGACAATTTATTTTGGACTCATCTTTTGATGCAATGGCTGTTGTCCTTACCCTTTCCAACAAAAAAGGGCAATTTTACTCACACACTTAATATGTGGGGATAGGACTTACCATTTATTCCCCATGATCTCTCAGCATGAAAGTTAGCTATTGGATAAATGTAGTCAGCACCCAGAAGTGCAAACTAAATTTTACCCAAATGATAATGAGAAATATAGGTAATACTGGAGCCAACTGGCCTGATACCTTTGTGTGTGTGTGTGTCTGTGTGTGTGTGTATGTGTATGCACACATTTATCTGCAATTACCAGAAAAATTCAGGCAAAAATGAATGTTTTTCCTTGATTTGCTCATATAATAATGCAAAATATAAAAGGATATGAAAACAAAGGCCCCTTTAAGAATATGTAGAAATATCATTAAAATGTCCATACGACCCAAAGCAATTTATAAATTCAATGCAATTCCTATTAAAATACCAACAGCATATTTCACAGACCTAGAACAAACATTTCAAAAATGTATATGGAACAAAAAATACCCCGAACAGCTGCAGCCAACTTGAGAAAAAAGAACAGAGTGGGAGGGATCACATTACCGGATTTCAAACTGTATTACAAAGCCATTGTAATCAAAACAGCCTGGTATTGGTACAACAACAGGCACATAGATCAATGGAACAGAACAGGGACCCCAGAAATAGACCCACGCCATTATGGTCAGTTAATATTTGACAAAGGAGCCAAGAGTATCCAATGGAGTAAAGACAGTCTCTTCAATAAGTGGTGCTGGGAAAATTGGACAGATACATGCAAAAAAATGAAGCTAGACCACCGACTTTCACCATACACAAGAATAAATTCAAAATGGATAAAAGGCTTAAACGTAAGTCACAAAACCATAAAAATCCTGGAAGAAAACATAGGCAGTAAACAAAGGCCCCTTTAAGAATATGTAGAAATATCATTAAAATGTCCATACTACTCAAAGCAATTTATAAATTCAATGCAATTCCTATTGAAATACCACGTAGTGGAATTTTCACTGATACATCTCCTAGGGCAAGAGAAACAAAAGAAAAAATAAACATATGGGACTGTATCAAACTAAAAAGCTTCTGCACAGCAGAAGAAAACAGCCTCAAAATACAAAGGAACCCCACGGTCTGGGAAAACATATTTGCCAAGGATGAATCTGATAAGGGGCTAATTTCCAAAGTATACAAAGAACTCATACTACTCAGCAAGAGGAAGACAAACAACCCAATGAAGAAATGGGCAAAGGACTTAAATAGACACTTCTCCCAAGAGGACATACGGATGGCCAAGAGACACATGAGAAAATGCTCGATGTCGCTAATCATGAGAGATGCAAATTAAAACCACAATGAGGTGTCACCTCACACCTGCCAGAATGGCTCCATCAACAAATCAACGAACGACTTGTACTGGCGAGGGTGTGGAGAAAGGGAGCCCTAGTGCACTGCTGGGGGGAATGCAGATGGGGGCAGCCACCATGGGAAACAGTGTGGAAGTTCCTCAAAAAATTAAAAATGGAGCTGCCTTTTGACCCAGTGATTCCACTCCTAGGAATGTATCCTAAGAATCTTGAAACAATAATCAGAAAGAATATATGCACCCCGATGTTCATAGCAGCTCAGTTTACAATAGCTAAGATCTGGAAACAGCCCAAGTGCCCATCAGTAGGTGAGTGGATAAAAAGCTGTGGGACATTCACACCATGGAATACTACTCAGCTGTAAAGAAGAATCTCGTACCCTTTGGGACAGTATGGATGGACCTGAAGAATATTATGCTAAGCGAAATAAGCCAGGCAGAGAAAAACAAACATCACATGATCTCACTTATACATGGAATCTAAAGAACTTAATAAACTGATGAACAGAATAGATTCAGTGACATGGAAGCATAGATCAGACTGAGGAATGTCAGAGGGATGGAGGAGGGCAGGTGGGTGGAGGGGGAGAGAGTAACCAAAGAATTTATATGCATATACGCACAACCCAAGGACATGGACAATGGTGGGGAGAGGGACTGGGGAGGGGGGTGGGACAGGGTGGAACGGGTCATTGGGGAGAAAAATGGACATCTGTAATATTTTAAACCAAAAAAAATTAAAAAAAAAAAATGTAGATCTGAGTAAGCCGCCATGCTGAACTGTTTAATGACTTCCCATTGTTCTTACACCAGGCCCTTCAGCTTGCCCCAGGCTTGCCCAGTTTGGCCTGTGCTCACCTCTCCAGCCTCACTCACATCACATTCCTCCTCGCTCTGTGCAAGCCAGCTCTGCAGGCCTCCTCTCAATTCTCGCAGGTTACCCTGTTGGCCCTGCTGCCGGGCCTTTGCACATGCCACCTTGCCTTTCATTGACTTATTCACTCTGTAGCTTTCCACTCAAATCCTACTTCTGTGAGAAAACCTACTTTAACCTTCCAGACCACATGATTTCCGTTGTATTTTGCTCCAATAAAATCACATTTCCTTTCCAGAAGTGTTTATTTCAGCATGTAATTTGATATTCATTTTAAATGATTAGTATAGTCCTGAGACTGAGTATGAGTTTTCTAGAACTGTATCCCCAAGACCTATCACAGGACCAAGCACAATAAATATTTGTGATCAGTTAAAAAACAATTAGGAATGTATACACAGATGGACTCCCTTCATAAAGCGTTAACTGGAAAGAGCATCTCTTCACCCTGGACATTATAATAATCTCTTCTGTTTTCTTTCCAAGTAGCACACTAGGGAAAACTCTTTAATGAGGGTCTTGTTGACACAGGTGTAAAAACACGAGGCAGCTGAAACTCGAATTGTTGAATTCTACATTTGCACATTACATTCGCCTCGGCTGCGTCCCCAGATTTCATTTCCCGGTGATAATGAACCTGATAATGAATCTGTGGAAATTAGCATTCTGTCACTCTCCACACGGGAGCGTCAGCGACGGTCTCCCACGCCCGGGATCCTGCGGAATGCAAAACCAGTTCGGTTCGCCAGCTTCGAGAGGGGGATCTGCACGCCTCGGAGAGGCCTGACCCAGAGTCCGAGAGCCGTGAGGACAGAGAGCAGCATTTCCTTAGGTTAGTCACTGCTGGGAAACGATCTCCTTTTGCAATAATATTTGGACGCATAGACTTATTTTTAATACAAGTTTGTAATTTCATAAGCAAGCAGGCCCTTAGCTGCAAGGCTCTGATCCATTCAAGGTGTAACTACTGACTCGGCAGGGACTAAACTCGGGGTTCTGGTTTCAGTCCACTGTTCCTTCATTCGCTCCTTTATTCCTTCAGCAAATGAGGCCTGAAGGGTCCCGTGCGAGTGGCACCTCGCCGGGCACTGCGTGGAGGCAAACGGGAGGCAGCTGTCCCAGACCTTGGGGGTTCATTATTCCATGGAAGAGACCAAGCCAGGAGGAATGGTGACAACACAGCGAGACGGACGCTGTGGTAGCAGCTGCGGCTGGCGCCCCAGGCTAACGGCCCTGCGCCCCTCTCCGGCTCCAGCCGCAGCTGCGGGGACAGCTCCTGCGCCCATGGCCGCTTCCCTGGGGCCCAGATTTCCCATTCGGGGAGCTTGGTCAGTTCAGGATAGGGCAGCCCTGAAGGGAGTGGTGTGACTGCCCCTAACCCTAACCCTCAACCAGAGGGGGATGAGAGCTGGTGGGTAAATGTCCCACCCTCTCATCCTTCTTAAGGACAATTCTGCCAGGTGTTCTACATGGTTCCACATGTTTCTCTAGGTGTCCACTGCAATAACCAGCTCAATAATGGTGATTTAAGGCTTTTGCTCTGGCTCACTCTCCTCACTTCCTCACTTCTGCTTTCTAAGATCACCTCCCAAATAGACTCCTGGCACCCAAGCCTTTGTTTCAGGCTCTACTTTTAGGGGTATTGATACCACTACACAATATCAGTGAGTGAATGAATGAATGAATGAATGAATGTGTGCATGCAGAGGAGACACTAGGGCCAAGGTTATGAACTAGAGTGTCTTTTGTTGGCTATGCACAGGGCCACTGTCTATAGTGCAATGGTTTGAGTTTGGGTTTTTTTAACCTATCTGATTATGTTATTAAATGTTGGATGTAGGCATGCAAGACTGGAACATCCAGGTCAGAGCTGAATGGCTTTCCTAAAGATATAGAGAGAAATGTGTGTGAGGAAGGGGAAGATCCAGGAGCAGAGAAGGCTGGACTGGCACACCTGTGGCATATCTGTGGTCTAAATAATAAAAGAATGGAAAGGAAAAATGGTGAGCAGAGGAGAAGGTGGAAAATATCTGGGTATTGAGAATTACTTTTGGAAAAAGGAATGCTGAGTAGTTTGATATAAAATCCCCTGAGCTTTTCCCAGGCGTAGACTGGGCCCGTTTGCCTCCCAGGCTCCTGAGACCATGCACACAGGACCATGGTTTCAGAGTCACTTCTGTGGCTCCAATCTGAGCTCCTCCTCCTGGGAACTTCTGTCACTCATGAAGATCCCTATCAAACTAAGGACAGTAAATGAGAAGTCAAACAGCAAAGGTGGAATAAAATGCCTTGCTGGGGGTTTTGTCTGAAAACCACTACTTATTTACAACGTGTGCCTTGCAAGGCAGGAAGAACGATTTGGAGTTAGAGCCAATCACTCCCTTATGAGGCTCCCCATCATATCGAGACGATGTCTGCGCTGGAGCCTCAGCGCCCAGCATAGTTAGTGCCTGGCACACAGCGGTACCCAACACATATTTATAAAAGATTATCAGGAAGAAAAAGAGGGAGGGAGAGAATTAGATCGTTAGATAATTGATCAATGTACTATCAATCAAAAGCTTTTAACAATGGTGTAAAATCAGGATCAATGCACAGAACCCAGTGAATTAAATGTTTATGAGAATGAAGACATTACGTAATTCAGGATCTCCTTGGATCCTGTGGTTGGGGATGGACCGAGGGGCTGGGGAGCGGTGGAGAGAACATCATGTTCCCATCAAGGAAATAGAAAAAGGGGTTTTTTTATTTCCCTTCAAAAAACATCAGTGGGTAAGATGATGCTCTCTCATTGGTAATGAGATACGGGCTTCCTTCCAGAGTGTGACGAAGATGCTTCCAGTAAATCTTGCGGCCTTTGACGTGAGCACTGCTGAGAAAGTACCTTCCGTTGAGCAAGTGTGGAAGAGATATTTGCAGAAGGCATCTCTTGTACCCCTCCGTTGCGTCTTTGATGTACACAAAGGATTTATCCTGAAAAATAAGACTTCACTCTTTCCTTCTCACCAAGAGCTCTGTTCCACGTTTCCCTTTTGGGGCACGATCCTGGTGAGCACATGACAAATAATAATAGGGTTTTCTATTATCCAAGTTTTCATGATCCCAGTCTCCACAGGCAACAGGTTCAGAGAAAGGTAAAAGTCACCATAACACAAAAATATTTACTAATGAACATACCATTTCTAATATTACCCTTGACAGTAATACCTGTCAGTTACAAAAACCCATATGAAACTATGACTTCAAAATAAACCAACTGTTAAGATCAATCAAAAATGTTTTAAAGGATACAGAGTTTTTCAGGAAGTCAATAAAAGTGATCTGGAAGAAGTGCTCCAAGTACCAGCAAAGCCTGTGGCAAATGACAAATTGGCCTAGTTAAACCAGTTAACAGCGGAAGGAAGGAAGGAAGGAAGGAAGGAAGGAAGGAAGGAAGGAAGGAAGGAAGGAAGGGAGGGAGGGAGGGAGGGAGGGAGGGAGGGGGGGGGGGGGGGGAGGGGGAGGGGAGGGGAGGGGAGGGGAGGGGAGGGGAGGGGAGGGGAGGGGAGGGGAGGGGAGGGGAGGGGAGGGGAGGGGAGGGGAGGGGAGGGGGGAGAGAAAAATTTATAACTATGTATGGTGACAGATGTTGACTAGGCTTTTAGTGGTGAACATTTTGCAATATATACAAATATAGAATTATTATTTTGTACACCTGAAATTGGTATAATGTGATATGTCAATTGTACCCCTAAGATGGGTGACATAATAGCACCTCTGAAAAAAAATGATCTGAATATCAAAAGAAGATGCCCTTAGGAAAACTGACAAACACCAGCTATTTCCCTCAAAATAATTATTATGAACTTGCTACAAAACCTCAACATGAAGGGAAAGGTGCCACAGTCATACTACCGTAAAGCTGTATTGAACAGTTATGTCTCCCGAACCCCTGATTCATTCTTCATTCTAAACATTAGCTCATAATTGTGATTATAAACCAAATAATTATTTATAATATTAAAATGGGGATTTAAAAACTAATCTAAGTTTAATTATTCAAGTTAGAGTCTCACCCACGTCTTCTGCCCTTGCTATTTTCTTGAAAAGCTGGTCCCTGGGTTAAACGGCTTGCACTTCCAGCGACTCCTTCTTGGTATCAATCGCCCTGGGATGAAGACCTCCTCTGTTCCCGAGTCAACCCCCTCCCACTCCCACGGCCACTTCAGACCACCATCCCTTCTCACTTGGGTTATTACAGTCACTGCCCGTTGGCTCTGCCTCCTAGCTCACCCATTCCAGTCTTCCTCCCTGCTGCAGGCAGGTGGGGACATGGAATGTCACCCCCCCTCAGATCTCATTCGTCTTAGCCTGTCCTGCAAAGCCCTTCATGATTTAACCCCTTTCTGCTTCTGTCCCCCGCCTCCCCTCTCCTATACCCTCAGCCCTCGCTGCTATACAGCTGTGCTCTTCATTCCATCTTCTCACCACCCCCCGGTATGCTGCTGTGCCACAGCTCTGGCCACTGGTCCAACCTACCACCTATTCAGCTTTCAGCTCTCAACCAAGAAAACACTTCCTCCAGGAAGTCTTCCCAGATCACCCGGGTTTAGTGTGCCTTCCTTATTGAGTCACAGCATCCTGCACTAATTGACTATAATGAAGCACTTAAGACACAGTATTATAATTATCTGTGTAAGGGATGAGCACACTAGACCTGACGTTTCAAGAGTCTCTAGCACCCTCATTGGTACCTGGCCCAGAGCAGGAACCTATTAGTATATGCTTAATAAAGGGATGAATAAATGAATGGATGCTGCCCCAAGCAAACCAAAGCAAAATTAATACTGTTATGAAAAGAGTGGAACCTTGCAATTAAGCTGAGACTTTTTCAAGTCTTGTGGGTAAAGAATATGAAAGTTGAGACATCAAAATTGTCTCAAGTGCTTATTTCTGGGGAGTGGGATCGGGGAAGTATGAAAAAGGAATTTCATTTTTTACTCTATACACCTATTGTTTGACATTTTTGTAAGAATGCATTACTATTATAACAAAAAAATTTAAAAAATAAATAGCCATAACCAAATGTTTACTGTTAGTTTTAAGACAGACTCTAATAACCTTCTTAATTCAAAAAGTTGTTTGAAAATAGAAAAACTTTAAAATAAAATCTATCTTAATGAAACAAAATGTTCTGGACATTTTTAGTTTATCTGTTATATGTTTATACAGGACCTCAAGGATTTTTCCCTGTCACAGAACCTTAGAGTTTTCTTAATAATATATGTCCTGAGAATTTAGTGTTTCTCCAGGAGAGTGAGACTGATTTGTAGGAAAACAGGATACATTTGGAGGGAAGGTACTTCTAGTTTTTACCTGTCCTGTACTATACCCTTCTGTGCTGTTCAAAAATTTATAAGAAACTCATATTACTTTTGTAATAAAACAAAGACTGATTAAAATTAAAAAACAAATATTGGCAAGCATTTCTTAGGCTTTTAAGTAAATCTATTAATACTCTTGGCAACTCTGCAATTCTTGGCAAGTCACAAGCAAGGAGAAAACATTTGCAAGGTACCACCACTGTGTTTGTTAGTCAGGGTCCTCCAACAGAAAGGAGACACATATGTATACATCATGTATATATTTGATGTATACTATTATAGGAATCGGCTCACGTGGTCATGGGGGCTGCAAATTCCCACAATCTGCCCTCTGCAAGCTGGAGACTCTGGAAAGCTGGTGACAATTCAGTCGGAGCCTGAATTTCGGAGCCTGGAAACGGAGAACTGGGAGCACAGGGGGCTGAGAGCAGAAGATGGATGTCCCGGGTCCAGTTCAAAACTGCAACCTGAGAAGATCCTGAACCAACCTGCCTCTTCCCACAGACAAGCCACATCTATAGCTATGTATGGAACAGTTTTCTCTGAAACAAAACTAAAACCCAGAGGAGCGACCCCTTCACATCAGGCAAAGGAGAGAGGAATCACATCAGAGCGGGTGGGGAAGGCTGAGACACAACCACAGTCTTGCAGTAACACACAACCACCCGCAACAGGGAGGGAGCTCAAAATCTGGGCTTCTGCCTCAGGAGCAAGGCGTTCATGGCCCACGCCGGCTGCCCCACCTGTCAGGCCAACACCCGAGCGAGGAGCCACCCAAACACCTGGCTGAGAAGACCAGGGGCCCAGGCCCAGGGGACCTGCAGGGCGAGGGGAACAGAGAAAGGGCTCTTAGGAGGCCCAGCCACACGCAGCCCTTTGCAAAGCTCCCCGATTTAGTGCGAATGAGACTCCTTCCTCCTGGGCAGGGCTGGAGGCCAGGGGCGCCCTCTTCCTGCGCCCCCTCTGATGCCAAGCCCCCGGGCGCCCTTGTTTCTTTTTTTCTTTCCCTTTCTTCTTTTCTCCCCCCCCCTTTTCTACATTTCTCTTTTCTTTCTCGCCCCCCTTTTTTCCAGTAGGTGCCACTTTTGCACTCCTCTCTGCCAGGCTCTAGAGTGCCAGTATTTCCCAGAGGGAACTTCTCCACGTTTGGGGGCCCAGTTTTTACATCTGGTGACTCCGTTTTTGTGGCTACATCCAGGAGATGCCCCTTGATTGCCCAGGGGAGCTTGTGTTCCTGAATCCCATGGGACTGGGACCATTAGAGGGACAGTTCTTGACAGAGTACCACTCCCTGGGCTAGGGGAAGAAACAGGGATAATTCACAGGAAAAAAATACATCTATGGCCAATTAATATTAAAAGATTATCCATTTCATTAGTAATCAGAGAAATGCAGATCAAGGTCACTATACCATTTTATACCCATTAGCTTAGGAAAAATAAGAATGTCAAATGTAGGGGAGGGTGCGGTTCAACAGGAAGGTTTCCACATGCTGGTGGGAGGACAAGTCACTTTGGAAAATAATTTCCTATTATCTGGCAAAGCTGAGCATTCACATACCTTTAACCCAGCAGTTCTAGTCCCGTGTGCGTAGTCCCAAGAGAAAATCCTGTTCATGTGTGCATGAAGACATGTTCGAGAAGGTCCATGGGAGCACTCTGCGTAACAGCCAAAAAAAGAGGGGGGGACAACTGAAATGCCCGTTGACAAGAAGATAAATGAAAATGTCTAAGCTAGTGCCTGGCACATAGTAAACACTTAACAAATGGTTATTGGCAAATCAGAATACCTATTTTACAGGACTATATAAAGAACTAAATGAGACGCATATGTAAGCCTTTGGCAAACAGAAGTCATTTGATCAATGTTACTGCCTCCTTACAGATCCGAGTGAAGCCGGGAGTGAGCCATCAGGCTGGTAACGGAAGTCTGTGTGGACGCAGTGCTGCCAATCAAGGCCTACCCTTTGCGGCCTCCAAAGCTAGCTGTTTTTGTTTTGAGTCAACATTTTAATGCTTATTCTATGCCAGGAAAGCACTATATGAGGTGGTACTACTGTTAGCCCCATTTTACACATTTGGAAACCAAGCTTTGAGAGCTGGCATGACTTGCCCTTGGCCACCCAGCACAGAAGGAGAAGATCTGGATTTGAACTCAGGTTTTCTGATCCACTCTGAAAACCAGCACCCTCTACTGCTTTCCAAATGGGAACAGAGCTCAACATCAACTCCAAGAGAAAATCAAACAATATCTCAACTGGCAAGGATTCCAGGATCCTCCTTGTACTCCTTAACCCCAAGAGTGTGTGTGTGTGTGTGTGTGTGTCTGTGTGTGTGTGTGTGTGTGTGTGTGTCTGTGTGTGTGTGTGTGTGTGTGTAAGGAGAGAGGTGACCCAGTCGTGTGTGTGTGTGTGTGTGTGTGTGTCTGTGTGTGTGTGTGTGTGTGTGTGTGTAAGGAGAGAGGTGACCCAGTCTTGACAACCAATGGGAGACCTTGGACAAATGTCATCTGGAAGGAGCAGATACCACAAATGGTTAATGGCATTATTCCCCAAAGGGCACAGGAAAGTCAAGTAAGCAGTTCTTGACCTTTCGGAGGCTATTATGGGGAAAACATAAAGAAACAATCCTGCAGGCTTAATGAAGGAACACTGTGAGAAGTGTAATGGGCTATTTGTGCACATCTCAAAAGCGTCATATAATTTGACACAATTGGCAGTCTATTCTCCAGCATGACCAAGCAGGGTGTTGCTACCTAAGCCCAAAGTGCTTTGGCAAAGCCAAGTCTCCACCTACATCCCTCCTCTAAAACCCAGGGTGTCTATGATTTAATTTCAGTAGCTTAAACATCAGCTGCTGAAATGAAACGTGGCACAGGCTCATCCATTTTTTCCGAGTGCAAAAATATGTTTTATGCTTCAAAATATAAGCCCTATTTTCGTTTTGGTTTTGTCCTGCTACACATACAGAATTCTTTTTTTGCTGTTTTTTTTTAATTACATTTTCAGGCAATTAGCTCATTACATTGACTCAGCTCTTCATGCTTTTGGCGGGAGCTGGGAGAGAGTGAGGTGGTAGAGTACTTCATTATTTTTAAAAATGGTTATTGGCTATGTTCAGTTCCCATATTTCATTCCCAATTTCAGAAGGGCATTTAGTATGCAAAGTCTCTGCCTACGAGCATCAGCTGCTACATTAGCACAATGGCTCTTTGGAGCCATAACAGTCTACCACGGAAATGATCCGTGGATTATGTAAGTTTATAAGGTCTGGTACACTTACAAACAAAGATTTTTTTTTCACCCTTTCCCATTATTTATTCCTTATTAGGCTTCCCCTCCCTTAGTTCCTGCTCTTTAATACTAATGTAGAAATAACATCCAAACCCAGGAAGAGACACTCCCGATGACAGCAGGTCCTTGAATGACACTCCAGCATAGATGAAGAACCTGATTCCCGGCCAGGACCACTGTGCGAGTGGAGTTTGCATGTTCTCCCCACGTCTGCGTGGGTTTCTCTGGGTACTCTGGTTTCCCCTCACATCCCAAAGATGTGCAAGTTGGGTTAACTGGCGCGTCTAAACTGTCCCAATCTGGCCCTAGCCAGTTCAGCTCAATGGTTAGAGCCTTGGCCCGCAGACGGAAGGGTCCCGGGTTTGACTCCAGTTGCAGGCACAATCCCTGGCCCTGGTCTGGGCATGTGTGGGAGGCAACCAATCCATGTGTCTCTCTCACGTCTCTCTCTCTCCCCCTCCCTCCTTCCCTTCTACTCTCTTTGAAAAGCAATGGAAAAAAATATCCTCAGGTGAGAATTAAAATATATACATATATATAAATTGTTCAAATCTGAGTGAGTGTGGTGTGTGTGTGATGCACCCTGTGATGAAACGGTATACCCTCCAGGGTTGAGTCCTGCCTTGTACCCTAAGCTGTTAGAGGTGTTTGGAGGCTTTATTTAGCAGTTTGGTGATATTTTTGTGACCAGAAATACACCATGGGAGCTTAACTCTTGTTTATGTCAATTAGCCTATGGTAAAATTGATTTTGTCAAATGTCATTTTGCTTGAAGTCGAAGTTTCCAAGAATGAATCGACATTAAGTGAGGACTTACTGTATGTTTAATTGAAACTGAGAGAAAGCTGGAAATTGATTCCACAAAAGCAATGACTTCAGTTAACGCTGGCTTCAGCCTACATTGTGTTTCCACTCATAGTTCATATTGCCTTCCAAATAAAGAAGTAAGTATCTGACTTTGGGGGTCAGGGTTTTCTACCTTTTTTGTGGCAGTTCCCACAGTCTGGAGGACGGGTGCTATGTTGGCCATGGATGACTTGAGTCTATTTCAGGTTCTTGGCCATTCTAAAACAAAGTGATAAAAGTTGGAAGCAAAACTGGTTAACTGTGTATTTGGAAAATGTGGGCATTTTTAATCAACTTACTTTAAAGAGAGAAAACTTTGTCTTAGGCTGGTGAGATCAGCAGGCAGAGAGCAAACTGAAATATCTTCAGTGGCCTGAACTAGGCTGGAATTAGAGCCCGTATGTGCTCAAATCATAAACAAAAGCAGCAAGGAAGAAAATTTAACGATAACGGAAACCTGCCCTGGACACTGTCACTGCTCATATTTGACTCAGATAATTCTTTGCCAGCAGTATAGCCTTGCCTTTCACTTTTGACACCAAAGAATAGATTGTTTTCTTAGAAATGGAATATTCAAGTGAAAGGTATTTTTAGACATCTGTAGAAATGTCTAAAAACAAAGGGTTGACTGTAAGCATCTGTCATCTCTTCCTGCCAAGACCCAATAAATGACAGTAAAAGGATGAACCCATAACCAAGACCAGCACAGAAGGGGGGTCATCAGTGAATGAGGCACCTCAGCACGTTCCGGATGGATGGATGGATGGATGGATGGATGGATGGATGGATGGATGGATGGGGTGGATGTGTAGTGCTGGATGACGGAGAGGGAGCAAGGAAGCAGCTGTAGAGTAGGTAGGAGGAGATGCCATAGGAGACAAGTGGTGAAGGGGAGCCCAAGAGAAACCACAGTCAAGATGGGCAGAGTCAGCAGAGGCTAGGAATGAAGACGAGGTTAACTGAAATGACCACTGAAAGGACTATTCCATCAGCCCCCTCCCTCGCCTTCCCCTCCCCAGTCCTGCTGCAAACACTGCACTGCTTGGTTTATGGAACAGCTGTGGCCCCCACACTGCCCTCCCCATTCCCCCACCCCCAAGCAAGCAAAGCTGGGTCTTGCTATACTGCCAAGACCTACCCCCGTTTTACCCCTAGGCCAAAAAACCACAGGACTCTTGTCTAGAGAAGCTGGGTAACTGCCTAAAGAGGAAGGAATGCTGGCGTGGGTGCAGGCTCTCCTCCGGTACACACCTCCATCTCCTGGCATTTGGGAGCCTCCAGCTGAGAATCCAGCTCCTTCCATGCTGAATTCATTCCCTTCCTGAAGTGAAATCAGGTAAGCAGTAATCCTTGCTCTCATACTCAGAGCTCCAGGCAGCCTATCTTATTCTTTGGCTAACAGTATAGAAACCCATCTGGACCAGAGTCGATTCCATAGTCATTGAAGTTGTCATTGATATTGTTGCCTTCATCATCACCACCACCATCACCACCATCACCATCACCACCATCATCACCATCACCACCACCACCATCATCACCACCACCACCATCACCGCCATCATCACCATCACCGCCATCACCGCCATCATCACCATCACCATCATCACCACCATCACCACCTTCACCACCACCACCACCACCACCACCACCATCATCACCATCACCACCATCACCATCACCATCATCACCACCATCAAACACTGAGCGCTACCTGACATCACTTCTCAGATAGTTCAAAGGCATTGCAAACTCTCGCCCCAAACTGGGCTGATTATACTCTCCCCAGACTCCCACCCCCCAAACTCCTCCTCCTCCATTCTCTTTCGGAGAATGGGCCTACCAACCATCATAATTAACACTTACAGAGTTCTTACTCTATGCAGGCACTGTTCTAAACGCATGACATATAATAATAACTCATTCAAACCTCACAACAACCCTAGGGGACAGGGGAAGCCAGACTGAAATAAGCAAGGTTCCCCACAAGCATGTCAGATCAACTGGATAAAGAGGTCTCACAGGAGACAGAAGCTTGGATCTCCAAAACTCTGGTTGTTTGCTGTGATTTTTTCCCCCTGATTCTACATAAATTTCATACCAAGTTTTGCACGTGTGTGTGTCATTTTGCAGTCTTTTTAAATTTTAGGCTCCTAAATCTTGGATTCAGCCTTAGGCTACCCACACAGAACAAGAACTGGACTTAGGTGAGCATTCTCATGGGCAGCACTGATACCTGACAAGTGTATAGTAGAGCCAACATGTACAGATGGACTTAAAATGGACAGGCACTGCCTATAGTACTTCATGCATATTAACTCATTTAGCCTGTTTCCCCATTTACACATGAGGAACCTGAGGCACAGAATATTTCAGTGACCTGCCCAAGGTCTCAGATAGCCAGGCTTAAAGACTCTGTGCAGTCTCTTGGGTAGCTGTAAAGCTTATTCGACAAAGAAATTATTGTTAAAATTTTAGGTGTGTAATACAACTGTGGTTGATTTTTTTAAAATGTGTGCTCACCTCAAAAAATTAAACATAGAATTACCATATGACCCGGCAATTCCACTTCTATGTATATAACCCAAAAGAAATGACTGCAGGGACTCAAACAGATTCTTGTACACACAGAGCCAAAAGGTGGAAGCAATCCAAGTGTCCATCAAAGGATAAATGGATTAATAAAATGTGATGAATACACACAAATGGAATATTATTCAGCCTTAAAAAGGAAGGTAATTCTGACACATGCTACAACCTGGATGAAAGTCAAAGACATTATGCCAAGTGAAACACTACAAATGTTGTATGATTCCACTTATATGAGGTACCTAGAGTAGTCAGATTCATACCAAAAAAATCATACAAAAAGTAGAATGGTGTTTTCCAGGGACTGGGAGTTGGGGGACCTGGGGAGTTACTGTTTAATGGGTACCGAGCTTCAATTTGGGAAGATGATGAAGTTCTGGAGATGGATGGTGGTGACGGTTGCCCAACCCTGTGGATGTATTTAATGCCACTGAATTATATACTTAAAACGGTTAGAATGGTAAATTTGCTATTTTACTAGACTAAAAATCAAACAGTAAGCCAACAAAATCACCAAAAATAAATAAGTAAAATAATAATTTTTAAATGGTGCTCATCTGTTAGAAATAAGATCTGAAGTGTTAACAGATGAAAGAGCATGCCGCCTGAGGTTTACTTTAAACTAATCCAGTGAGGGAAGGGGTGAGGAATGTGGGGAAAAGGGAAGATGGGCTGGAGATGAAACAAGATTGTCCAAATGTAAATAACTGTTAGAGACAGGTGATGGTGTATACAGGTGCAGGACAAATCTTTCTACTCTGTGTATGCTGTGTATGCTTGAAGTTTCCCACTAAAGAAAAAAATTTCTTTAAAGTCATCCCAGTAGATAACGGGACAGCAGCTTTCATCGTATTTATTAACGCTTTAGAGAGACAGGGCCATGCAGAGAAGCTGCCCCCTCGGCTTATTCCACAAAGCTGCTGAGAAGACCTCGCCTTCCACATACACAACTGCCCACCAATAAGGATTTCACCTTCCTTGTCCCTTAGAAAATTCCTAGAGCCTTTACTATCAGCAGCTGCCCACTGTGGTGACCTCAAGAGTTGAGAGAGATGAAAAGCAGCTCTTTCTGGACCACTATGTACAGAAAAGTGTTCCACCCTTCAGGACCAAAAGCAAAATGCCAGAGACCACTCATATCATCAAGAATCTTACCTACAAGCTGCATCTGCATCACAACATGGGACTTACCAACCTTCCAACAAAAGAAACGTGTATTTTAAATTATAAAATTAAGGAATCCATTTTCTCTAGGGCATTGTATTTTTCCCTGAGCTTTCACATAAATGACCTCTTTCTCCCCCTCTCTCTTCTATGTGGGTCAAGCAACCACAATGAAAGACTGTTCATCGTGAGCAAATGGGGAGCACTCTACTCACCGCTTCATTCATTCATGTTCCAACAAGGATTTACTGAGTACTCGGAGGTGATGTGGGAACCCACTGGGTTGATATGAAGATTATTTTAAGCTAAGGAACATTTACGATTCACCAGATCCAGAAAGAAGCCTTTTTGGAGGTTCCATGATCTGACTAAAGGCAGAAACTTCTGGGAATGAGGCTGCCCTAAATCCCCTCTTTGGGGCAGCTTCACTGCCAGGAAGGAAACAGAGTAAAATTTCCATAACTCTCCTCTCAGGGCAGACAGATGAGGGAGCCCAGGACTTGCACCTGCATAAACAAACATAACCACAAACTCTCATCTCCTAATTTGTACTCCTAAAAGCCCATTTCTCTTTCCTAAAGAAATGCACTTGTTTTTCCCATAAAAGCCTTTTTTCCCTTCTTCATTTTCCCCATTAAGTAAACATATAAGCCCCTATATTTGGCTGTTTGGTGAGTTGCATTTTTATATTAACTCTCACACCCAAGAGTGAATAAAATTCTGTCTTTTTTCGTGCTAATCTTTGCCATTTTAATTCACAGGCCCTTGGTCACTGGACATAAGAGTGTAGAGAAGGTTTTCTTCCCTGATGGTGGCAAACAGAAAACTTCTTGCTCCCATGGAAACTGCATTCTACCAGGGAATATGCACATAAAGAGCAAATAAATATTTACACGTCGTAATCACTGCTGTGAATCAAATAATCAGGTGGGTCAGCGAGCCCTGCTATCACCTGGTTAGCCCCAGGACAAAGATACGACTTGTTAACAGTGGAGTCTGATCTGATTTGCTGGTACCTATGCCTAAAGAGTTAAGTATGTACAACATCACTCCTCTCTAAGGAGATGACACTTAGGCGAAGTCCAAAAGCACAGAGAAAGAATTCTCTCAGCACTGGGAGAACTGGGGAGAACATTCCAGGCAGAGGGAGGGACACACACAAATGGCCCCTGGCCCTTGGCTTAAATCGCTCAAGTGCGAGTAGAGCAGGAAGATGAAGGGCGGAGGGGAGGGAAGACCACGTCTCAAGACAAGACGATGCTTCTGTTTGTACAGGACTTCAGAACCATGAGAGTCACCACCAGGATCATCTTTCTCCAAGGCAGCAGTGGGGAAGGAACCGGCGCTTACAGACAAGGACAGAGGTTTTAAGAGTCAAGAGGTCAAGTGAGCACGAGACACCAATTCAAGGAGCAAAGACCTGGTGGTAGCTGGAGACATCAATTACAAAGCAGAAGCTCTCTGACCTTTCGGAAACTGGGGGTGGGGGTGGGGGTGGGAAAGAGTCCCAATAATTATTTTGGCCACTTTATCCAGGACTTCACCATTTCATTGAACTGGAATGCTGGGGAGCAGGGGAAGCTGAATCCAGAGGCAGAAATTCAAAGACCAAGTGTATTTGCCAACCCATGTAACAAGGCCCCCAAACATCTGACCCACCACTGTGTTCTGGTTCTTTTATGGGAAGAGTACAGAAAGGCAGGGACACATTAGTTCTGCACTCGAGAGAAATCACATTTAAAAGGCCTCTTTAGTAAGTAAAGTTTCATCAAGTAAACAATGTCCTGACTTCCCCTGGGGACAGGTCCTAACCCCAGGACCTCCTGGAAGGTTGGCAGGGCTGCTTTAAGCAATATTTATATGCAGCAACAAAGGGAAGAGAGTCCAAAATTACATGACTCCAATATTCCTAGAATTCTGTCTGGAGTCATTTATGGAAGACTTGCAATTTTTTTCTCTAAAGAAGAGTGAATTTTATGTCATCCTCGAGGAAATGCGGTATTTAAAGTTAACCTTATTACAGGAGGGATGCCTGGAAAGATATAATAAAATCCAACAGTTGGTGGATTCAAGCTGGAGGTCACTCTAATTAACAAAGTAAAGAGTAAATGGAAGGCAAACAATTCTATTTCACCCTAAACAATTCAAAGTGGAGCATCATTTGAACATAATGATTCAAGGGTAGATTACATTCTCCCATGCTCAGGCATGGGGCCTAGAGGCTGGTGAAATAAATTGTGTGAATCAATTTAAAACGCAGCCAGGCGCTTCTGACTCAGGATGATGGGAGAGGGGAGCATCCACAGATAGCCCACGCAACAGGCCACTGAGACAGGGCGTTTCTAAGTCAGCTGTAAACTGGCTGGACTCTTTTCCTAATTTCCTACCCTTTTATTTTAAGGAAGAATGCATACAAATGAATTGTTGTATTTGATAAGCATTTCGGAAGGCCTCCTCATTTGAAAGCACTCTGAAGAAAATAGACATGGATTGACCCGAATGCTGAGCTCAAGAAGCTCCGAGTTTGGTTAATCAGAGAAATGACTTGTGCATGTACAAGACTAAACAAGACAGACTTTCAGAAATAATCACAGATGTGTGAAAAAAAGCTGCCTACAGGGATTTCATGGAAGTATTGTCAACGTAAGAAACATTCAAACCTGTAGAGAGTTTTTGTGAGTTTATTTGAATCAAACTGTCGACAATTCCGGGAAGCAAAATCTAAAGAAACTGAGAAAATGCTCTAGACTCGAGAGTCTAGAGAATGGCAGTTTTGCACCTTATTTTATACATTACAATCAAAAGAGGAGGTGTAAGTGGGTTACATGAAATCCATTGGTGATATTAGGGAGGTGGGAGAAAGCAAGCGGGGAAACCTCTGGGATTGGATAGAAAGTAAATGATAGACACACTTCTTTTACACAGGTGTGTACAGGACAGTTAAGTCAACAATTAATAATAATGAGGGGATTTGTGGCCCCCGCAGAGCAGTGCCTATGCTCTGCGGCATCTGGAAAAAGGGAATTATTTTGACATTCCAAAGGTATGTTATCGTAGATGGAGAAAAACAACAGACTTAATTAAGGTGAAAATTGATCTTTGTCAGGGAAGATTCTAGCCTAGGATATGGCTACCTGCCATAAACCGTTTTTAGTTAAAGTTTTCATTTCAGATCATCCTTTGTGTTATTTTAGGTCTCTGAGTTTGCAAGGCTGCCACACAGGCCTCCCCTGAGCTTGTCAGGTTAGCATGTGGCCCCCTTTTGGTCCACACTATTATTGTAATGAAAAAAAGTCTTAAACAGGGAGTAGTTAAGAATGATACTTTTTTTAAAGTACTTATTAATAGTGATGGAATAGTTTGCAATCATTATAAAAGATGTTGAAGAAAATATTTAAGAACTTGGAAAACTGTTGAAATATTATTAAGAAAAATTCAGCTAACCAAATAGTATATACAATCTCACTCCATTATTTAAATATAGGAGAGCAAAAATGATTTTCCTCCACCTTTCTAAATTCTTCTGGCTGGACTAATAAACAAATTATGAAACAGATTAACAGGAGAAAATGCCCAAATGTTACGTATGTACACACAGGGGTCCCATAAGAATATGAGACCCCAAGAACAGATGGGGCAGGTAAGGTTTATATGTCATCTCGAGCTAAGGAGAAGGGGGAAAGGGGATTGTGATTTGAGATTTCACAGGGAAGGAAGAACCTTCACGTGAAGACTGAAAAGCAAATGTTTGGCAAATAAATATTTATTAGGCCTTCTTTAACAATGGGACACAGAGGGACTTTGATCAAAGGGGCCTTGCTACGTCCCTCCCGCTCTATCACTGCACTAGTTTATATTAAACCATAGTTACCTGTGATGACAGCACCCCTCCGGGAGCAGGCCTAGTGTCTAAATTCTTTCAGGCAGTCAGGTGCAAGGTCAAAGCTCCTTTCTGAGTCTTTATTTTCTAAAACACAAACAAACAAAAACAGCTTAAAATAATCAATATGCCAAAAGGCAAAAAATAGTTTTTAAAAAAAGGCAAAAAATAGAGAAATTTAAGAGGGAGAGAATGTCAGTTGAGAAGCAAATGGAAATCAGGGGGTGGAGCTGGAGGAGGGGGCATTAGAGCTGGTCAGTGAAGGAGAAGAACTGAAATCAGAACGTCCCACACTGATGTCTGTCACCGTATTTCCAACCATTCCCTTCTTGTGGCTCACAGTAGAAGCGCACACCGTACAGGGCCATTACACGACCTTTAGGGGCACCATTTGTATCACAGTCCATGTAAATAACCCCCCTGGAGTTGTGCAACCTACAGCCCTGTAGACAAAGTTCTCTTCCTTCTAGAACTTAGGGTGCTTGCCTTAAAAATAAATAAATAAATAAATAAATAAATAAATAAATAAATAAATAAATAAATAAATAAAAATAAATAAATGCCAGGGAAAATCCAACCACTTTATTGGTCTAGATCAGTAGAGACCTAGGATTTCACCAAGATGCCTCCTGGGCATCTGTTGGAAACAGGCTTAAAAAGTGGGATTTTGGACTTTTCTGGCCTCCTCCAACCCCACTCCTATGGCCAGCTACATAGTTTGCAGGGTTCAGTGCAAAATGAAAATGTGAGACTCCTTGTTCAAAAAGCAGGGAAAACATGCAAGTTACCTGAAAGAACCCAAAATATACCATTACAGCATAAAAATTATTTTGAGCTGAAGACACTTAAGAACGAACAGATGCAGGGAGAGGTTTTTTATGTGCTCCCCTTTTCCGCCTAAAATCAGAACTTCTTGTGAATCTCCCTCCAGGGGGCTTCTGCATAGGGGAGGGGGGAGGGAGAGCTATTTCTGTCACCAAAGAGGAGAATCTAGGGCCAGGGGAGAGACTGCACAAAAAGGCTTTTTAGTAAAACAAACCTTAGCTTCCATTAGTCCCCCCCCCATATTTTGTCATTACTCACCATTTATGGTCCCTTGAAATCCTAACCCCCTTCCCTTGTTAAGCGGGTATATAGCCCCAAATTCTAGCTACTTCGAGCCACCCTATTCTGTGAATACTCAAGTAGGTACATGAATAAAAATCTTTCTTTTCTCGTGCTAACCTGTCTGTTGTCAGTTTAACTTGAAGGCCTCCAAGCACTGAACCTAACAGTGTAAAGTCAAAATTTTCCTAACAGTATTAAAACATAAAACTCTTTTCTTTCTTCTGAGGTTTCTCTTTTGACTTGTCTTAGTGATTTTTATTTGCTTTTTAGTGCTGTTTTATGTAAAGAAAAATAAGAAATTTAAATTATTAGCATGACTTGTACCATTTGCCTTCATACTGTGCAATGCAGTTGTAAGGGCAAATATAAGAGCATTTGTAGAAAATACCCGAAATTACACAATTTACATTTTGTAGCTCATACATGCAAATGTATTTTATTCTTACAAGAGCAAAGGAATGGCTGCACAAAACGAACTCAACGGTTTTTTATTTTACTTCTTGATTTTCACATCTTCTACCAATACTATGGATTGCTTTATCTTTTCCTTCCTTCCTTCCTTCCTTCCTTCCTTCCTTCCTTCCTTCCTTCCTTCCTTCCTTCCTTCCTTCCTTCCTTCCTTCCTTCCTGTCTCTGTCTCTGTCTCTGTCTCTGTCTCTGTCTCTATCATTTCCAGCAGAAGTGGTTGACAGATACAGGGAGTAACATGAGTAAGAAAGGATACTACAGAGTTCCTTGGTCATGCGTGTTTCTTAGGATTGCCTTCTTTCTGTGTTAGAAGCAAGTTCTGGTTTGAATGAAAAATATGACCTCAGGCCCTACTTACTGAGTCACAGATATAACCCATTTACCTGGGAATGGCCTTGAGCCTTGCTGAGCTCCCATGCATCCTGGATCACTAGCACTGTGTGCTCACGGAGCATCGTCGGATGCTATGTGCAAATGAACAGCAAGAAACGGAGTCTTCTGCCTGTCTCCTCTGCTCACACATGTGCTCCACTGTCCCCTCAGACTTCACTTAAAAAACAGAAGTTCAAAAATAACATTAATAAGAATTTCAGGGTGGTGGCAGCAGACCTTTAAGTCCTGGGGCCCTCTGAACACAGGACCTTGTGGACTGCACAGTTCATACACCCAGGAAGATGGCCCTGTCCATTTCCACCAGAACAGTTCCACATGGGGTTTCACATAAAATTTCATTAGAAAAGGATTTTTATATAGTACTTAAAATGCTAGTCTAGATTAAGAGGTAAACTCAATACCTATGGAGCTGGGAAGGTCACAAGCAGAAAGGACACAAGCAGGCTTTCTCAGTCTCTTTCCCCCACTGTGGAGAGATGCAGGGGGCAAAGCTATTTCTATTTCCTCTTAATTTGACCTCAGGGAAAACAGGAAAGCACATGCCATAATAAATGGCAGCTGACCCCAGCTTCAGTGTCAGGAGCCACTGGGATAGTTGGGGACTGTCGGAAAATGATGGACTCCTTCCTGCCCCTCTGAAGGGCCAGCCATGGGCTGCCTGGGGGAGCAAGCCCAGTGTTGCCAGGTCTTCCAATTTTTCAAGAGCAACTAGAAATCCAAACTCTTATATGAAACTCCCCAATTTGTCAATGTTGTCAACTAATGTAATCGAATCATGTATAGGGGAACTTAACATACAATAACATACAACCATGGGGGACACCACAAATCAATGGGGGAAATATCGACAGCTTAGCAGATGGTGTTGGGGAAAGTGGCTTATCACACAGAGGAAAATAAAACCGAATCCTGAGATGACACCTCATATAAGGATGTGAAAGGTAACACAATAAAAGCAACAGGAGAAAATGTAGGGAAAGATCTTTGTGACTAGGCCTGGAAGCCTTGTTGAACAAAACTTCAAAAGTGCCAACCACACAGCAAGATCACTGATGGTATCGCTACAAAAGAATCAAAGAATAAGAACAATATTAATTTGAACCATGTATTTTACTTGTATCAATCTTTTATTGTACAAATTATTGTTGAAATACTATACATTTCTATACTAAGTCTACAAAATCCCACATGCATTTAAATTTGCAGCATATCTTAATTCAGACCAGCCACATTTTAACTGCTCAAAGGCCACACATGGCTAGTAGTTACCATGTTGGACACCACAGGTCTAAAACACACAAGGAATTCCTTCAAGTCAGCAATAGTAACTTCTAATATCAATTTTCATAGGAAAATTGGCAAAGGATATGAATATGCAATTTACAGTAGAGGAAACACTTCTAGGATACAAAGAGATGCTCAAAATCTTTGCTAATTAGGAAAAATATGAAATAAAATCTATGAGCCCGGAAAAAAATCACAAAGTTGGATGATGCTAAGAGTTGGTGGAGATACAGATATAAGGCATCCTCATTTGCTGGGGGGGAGGGGAGGGTAGACAGGTGCAGACATTATGAAGAGTGATTTAGTCAAGTTAAATAGATGACAGCAATTAATTCTGCTCCCAGATATCTACTGTAAAGAAATTCTTACACAGCGTAGACATTTATTTTTGTGTTGATACGCAGGAATTTTATTTTGGTCACCTCTGTATCTCCAATGTTGGGATGAGGGCTGGCACATAGTAGGTGCTCAATAAATATTTATAAAATAAATGAATGAATGCCATAGCCAGACTGATTCCCAGGCACCATTCATTCACTATTTCTTTTTCTTTTTTATCCTCACCTGAGGATATGTTTTTATTTATTTTAAAGAGAGAGAGACATCAATGAGAAACATCAATAGGTTGCTTCCCTCACACACCCCAACTGGGGATCAAACCTGAAACCTTCTTGGTGTAGGAGACAATGCTCCAACCAACTGACTCACTTGGCCAGGGCCCTTTTATTCACTATTTCAACATTTCTACTGAGCATGTCCTAGGGAAAGTGAGCCAATAAGTTACTGTTCAGAGCAGCTACATAGCCACAGCTTCAGGGTTTAAGTTAGAGCATGTCTAAATTCAGAATGTGTCTGCTAGATAAGGATTCCCTCTTAATGTCTTCATGTCTTCTTGGGTCATGCCTTTTCTAAGAGATGTTACTTTAAAAAAAAAAAGAAAAGATGAAAGGAAGAAAGGGAAGGGAAAGTCTAACAGATTCAAGGCTTTTGTTTAACTACACACTTAAACAATCAGGAGCAAAACAGGCAGTCTCAGACAGAACCAAGTCACAGCTTTATTTTACAGCTTTAATGCTAAAAGGGGTTAACATTTACCCACCAGCTTGCACGCGTTTTTGGTTTTAGCCTTTCCCCTTTTCTCTGTAGCTTTGATGAGCTACCTTCAGAAAATAAGCCGAGTGCTTGCTTCAGCTTTCTCAGTTCCTTCAGGCCATCCATGCCTTGGCGGGTCTCACCTTCTGTGGGTATAAGCACCCACTCTCCATCTCCACCCACTACATCAGGAATCAAATGTTAACTCACTCTGTAGCAAAACAAATCCATCTGGAAACTGGCATTTCTACGACGTGTTCTCACAACTGCTGTTCATCATTCCCAGCGTGTGTGCCTGTGCGGAAAACTATAGTTAAAGCAGGGAGCTGGGCGCACGTTTAGAAGCCAGATGCACGCTACACGGGGAGGGCGTAGTCTGTGAGCTCTCAAGGTTGACGAGCGCTGCTATCAGGCATACTAAATATTTGGGCATTTTGACTAAACGCTATATTCTGAACATGTTCCACCTTCTCTATTTACCAAAAGATGATTTCCCAATTGCAGAAGGGATTGCAATTATACCAAGTCAAAATACACAGCCCTTTTTCCTCATTAGCTAATCTATTTATACTCAGCCCTGCCTGTGGCAAGAGGATTTGAGGCAGCTCAAACACAACTTGAAGGACTGGATTATCCAGGAACCTTTTCTCTCCTATGCTGATTGCTACTTCCAAATGAATAATAGTAAAATTAATAACATAATGATTCAGAATCACTCACATCCTTCCACTGTCTGCCATGTGCCAGAGTTTTTGCCAAGTACTTTGCACACATTTTCTCAGTTAACCCTCAAAACAACCCTACGAGTAGGCACTATTTTTGTCCCCATTTCATTGGTAAGTAAAATGAGGTTTAGAGAAATGGAGTTAACAACAGCATTTAATTAGCAAGGGGTAAAGCTGAGACTGGAATGCAAGGCTTTTCCAGAAAGTTCCCTCCCTACCAACTGCTGTTCACTACATTTCTGGTGGGAGGTTTCTGGGCTGGAGGAAAAATTCCTAATCAATCACTTGAGTCCAGGGCACCCTTAATGACAAGTTGGAGGAGACGAATGACTAAGGCTGGAGGTACAGAGACAAGATGTGTGACTGTCTCGAGTTCCTCATATCCATGGGGAAATACAGTATAATGAGTTCCCATCTACTGTGGTGCCCAAGGCACCGCCCTGGACTTTAGAGCAGTGACGTCTATTACACTGACCAATCTATCCCCAGGCCCTGGCACACTGATGTTCCATGAATATTTAAGTGAATGAATATACCACTGGGTTTACCAACTCAGAAAAGAAACCTTCTTAGGAGGTAAGAATGTCGGAAGAGCTATTACCTTCAGGAATTAGATGGAGCAGGAATATAAGTGAATTTTCCTGTAGTCGCCAACCTCTAAGATGACCCCCCAAAGATCTCCTGATAATCACACCCTGTGTAATCCCCTCTCATGACTGCAGGCCACACTTACAGGTTTGCTTTTAAATAAGTAGTATATGGAAGAAGTGATGGGATGTCACCTCCAAGATTAGATTATAAATCTAATCTGGATTAGTCTTCTGTATTTCTCTCTTTCTGGCTCCCATCCATCCCCCCCATTTAGATGACCACATTCATGTCATGTATCATGTGTCATGTGAATACTCAGGCAGCCTATGGAGAGGCCCACAAGGAGAAAAACTGAGGCCTGCCAGCAACGGAAAAAGGGAGCTTGGAAATAGATCTTCAGAGGCCTGCCTACAGACATACAAGTGAGCTTGGAAATGGATTCTCCAGACCCCCGTTTGGCCTTGAAATGACTGTAGCTAACAGATGGACGGGAGCCTCATGAGAGACCTGAGCCAGAAGCACCCAGCTAATCCATGCCTGTATTCCTGACCCACAGAAACTGTGAAATAATAAATATTTATTGTCTTAAGATGCCAGGTTTTAGGGTAATTTGTTATGCAGCAATAAATAACTAATACATCCCCTGATAACTTCCAGTGAAATAAGGACAATAAAGAGGAACTGCAGCTATGAAAATGGTCTAAGACCACTTATAACTGCCTTGTTTGTTACTTCCTGCCTCATTTCCTGAGGGTGATTATCTATAAACATCCACAATAGGAAGGGATCATATGCTTATTTTCAGACACAGGAAACGAGTGGGGATGGCTGGGACCCTTGGTCCCATTCCACAGTCAGTCTAGGAAGAGAAGACCCAAAACGGACTGTGTGGCTTTGTAAAGAGAAAGCAGCCAGGCATGGGGAGTGTGTCCAGGACTAACAGTTAACTCTCTGGAAAATTGACCTTGGTTCCCCAACACCCATAACACTAAAGTTGGGTTTTGTAGCAATTAGGATTAGGTTCAGCTACATAAAGCAGGAAACCACCAAAAAACACTGGCGTAGAGGAAAATGAGCTTATTCCTCATGCAGAATTCTGGTGTAGGGGGAAGTCCTTTGAGGATTGTTCTGGCAGCTTTATGATGTCATCCAGGCCCAGGCTCCTCCTATCCATCCTCAGGGAGATGCCTAGAGGGCAGCCCCTCCCCCCCCCCATCCCTATAAATTCTCATTCCAGCAGCAGGATGGAGGAAAGGGCAGGAGGAGCACACCCATCCTTTTCAATAGATTTCCTAGAGCCCCAGGTGACTCTTCTGTTTACATCTCATTGACCAGACCTCATTCACATGCACATGAGCTAAAATCAAGGTGTTGTTACTGAATGGAGAGAACCGACACCGGGAAGGCAAGTAGCAACCTCCACACAGATCACAAGACTGACAGCGCACCGAGTGGTTTACTAGTCTAAGATTTCCTCAAACTGACTCATCTCGCTCTTCCTGAATCCCATCAAACAGGACCAGCCACCCCTCTTTCTGCCTTTCCGTCTTCACAGTGTCGCCCATGCAGGTGCAGGTGCTGGAGTCCCGGCCCCACCATCCCTGCTCACCCAGCGCCCACGCCCTGTCCTCTGTGATTCTTTTCTCAGTCCTCTCCTTTCTCTGAAAACACACAGCACTGATCTGTACCTGTGTTCAATTTAATAGAGGAAAAAATATTATCATGTACTTTTCCACTATCAGATGCTGCGTTAGGCATGCAAATGTGAAAAAGATAAGGACTCCACCCTCAAAAATGTGAAACGGTCAATTGATAAATGCTTGTTAGATAATGAAGGACTAGTCTGCTTCAAAGTCTCATATCAGGCTTTGATTACACATGGTTTTCATAACCACATGCATAACAAAGGATGGAATGGGGCCCCTGTACATCTAATTTAATAGAATTTCTTCAAATCCTCCTCTGTGCTTGGTATTATGTTTCCCACATGCTCCTTCCATCCTTCGTTCACACATTTATTTAATATCTACTAAGTGCCTGACATCTTACAAGCACTGGGCATAAAAAGAAAGGCCTAATCCTTTCTCTTGGGAATTTGGGGAAGAGACAAACAGATCATTACAGTGCAGTACTGTGAGATAATAGAAAATATATATATTGGTCTCTGCCCCCAGTGGTTCCTGACACAGAGCTCCTAAAAGCCTTGTAATTTCCTGAGTAATAGAATTTTTTTTGTCTAATGAGCTAACTCTGGGTGAGCTCCTGGATGGCTCCTGGTTGGGGGCTGGTCACCGGAAAGAACACCACGATTAGAAGCTTGGAATTTTCAGCCACCCCTCATTCTCCTGAGAAGGGAGAAGAGCTGAAAATGGAGCTAATGATAGATCATGCCTCGGTGATGAAGCCTCCATACAAATCCCAATAGTACAGGGTCCAGGGAGTTTCTGGGAAGGTGACACACTCCAATGCCACAGGGACAGAAGCTCCTGGGCTCAGGACCCTCCCAGGCCTCACTCTATGTATGTCTTCACCTGGCTGTCTGTATCCTTTATTACATCTTTTAATAAACCAGTAAACATAAGACTTTCCCTGAGTTCTCTGAGCCACTCTAACAAATTAATAAAACCCAAGGAGGGGGTAGTGGTAGCCTCGGATTTGTAGCCAAGTCCTACAAAAGGTGTGGGTAACCTGGGGATCTATTACTTGTGATTAGCATCCCACATGGGTGGGAGGAGTCTTGTGGGACTGAGGCTTTAACCTGTGAGATCTGACACCATCTCCAGGTAGATGGTGTCAGAACTGAGTTATATTGTAGGACACCCAGCTGGTGTCACAGTGAGTTACTCAGTGAGGGAAACCCCACAGATTTGGTGACTGGAAGTGTCAGAAGAGAAATGTTTTGTGTGAAAGTAAAGGAGACACACACGAGGGGAAGAGAAAACAAAAGAATCAGTGTTGGAAATCTCTCTTCATTGAGACTTACCATGATGTAGGAAGATACAGTGACCATTATGCTGCTATTAAAAAGGCCTGGGATGATCTCAAAAAATATTTGGAGCCCAGACGTCCTCAGATAGTTTTGTCTCTGTAAGAGGGTGCTTGAGAGGAAGACCTAAGTGCTGTGGAAGCTCAGGTCGGTTGCAAGCTTCCTGATGATTATCAGTGTTCATATCATATCCACAATGGGCAGAAGTGAGTGGTTCCTGGGTTGTTGGAAAGTATGGCACTGTCTAATCACTACCCTCTTGAGGATTTATTAGATTTCGATACAGCTTCTGGAGGCTTCCAATAGAGACAGGACTGAAATACTGTCTCCCTTTAACTTTTTGCATACTAACTGGTTTGAGTCAGTACATAAGCAGTAAAAGCTGCAGGGGGCCGAAACAAAAATGAACTTTTCTACCGATGTCCTGACCAAATGGCTCAGAATCCAGCTGCTATTGGCATGTTTATCATAGGTGCTACTGTTACTGACTCGTTTACTTCTACGTCAACAATGTTGTATCAGGTGCTTTCCCTGTCGTCAGGGACCAAATTTTCAGGTATGTTCGTGATCCAGAGTGTGTAGCAGCAACTGGGAACGTTACCGGTTCCGCTTCCACATCGCTTCTGCTAGAGCCTAGCCCTGTCCACCCGCCCCGCCGAGTCAGGGCTGAAACGCCCAGGGCGCACCCCAAGAAGCCTGGCGCTCGGGCAGCTGCTACTGAAGGTAACACGTGCTAAAGGTGACCGAGACCAAGTTCAAGGACCCGGGGCATCGGTGGATTTCCACTCCTCAGGCTTGGTTGGGTACACAAATACACAAGCCGTACCACACCCTCTACAACATCGGGATACGTGGAGAGAGACCGCACCTTCCACGTTCTCTACTTTAAAGAGAGATCTTCAGCGCCGTCATTCCCCGATTCCCGGGGCATGTCCCACGGTCAGGGTGTCCGCAGCTGGACTGGAAGTGGGTCCTGATGAATGTGAAAAGCTGGGAGAGGGAGAAGGAGGGGAGGAAGGTGACGGTCATGACGCAGCAGAGTCTGCTGAAGATGTGGAGGGGGAGAGGCCGGGGAGAGGCCGGGGAGAGGCGGGGGAGAGGCCGGGGAGGGGCCGGGGAGAGGCAGGGGAGAGGCAGGGGAGGGGCCGGGGAGAGGCAGGGGAGAGGCAGGGGAGGGGCCGGGGAGAGGCAGGGGAGAGGCAGGGGAGAGGCAGGGGAGGGGCCGGGGAGAGGCAGGGGAGGGGCCGGGGAGGGGCCGGGGAGGGGCCGGGGAGAGGCAGGGGAGGGGCCGGGGAGGGGCCGGGGAGAGGCCGGGGAGAGGCCGGGGAGAGGCAGGGGAGGGGCCGGGGAGGGGCCGGGGAGAGGCAGGGGAGAGGCAGGGGAGAGGCAGGGGAGGGGCCGGGGAGAGGCAGGGGAGAGGCAGGGGAGGGGCCGGGGAGAGGCAGGGGAGAGGCAGGGGAGGGGCCGGGGAGAGGCAGGGGGGGGCAGGGGAGGGGCAGGGGAGGGGCCGGGGAGAGGCAGGGGAGGGGCCGGGGAGAGGCAGGGGAGGGGCCGGGGAGAGGCCGGGGAGGCTGGGATGTTCCCACCGGCAGGCGCTGCCACTCTCGCGCTTTCGGCCACCTCTGCTGGTGGAAGCACTGGGGTGAATCCAGCCTGTACAACGGATTTCTGAACAATGGAAATGACTAAACTGTTCCCAGCACACAGCTAGAACATTATCTGGGATCTATGCAGCCCTTCGTTAGGAACTGGACGGTTCGGGTTACTTTGTGTTGAGGTAGAAAACGAAATCAGAATCTTTTTCCCTCTTCTAGAAGTCAATGGGGGAACAGTTCTCTAGTTAAGGAACAGACATCTCTTTGTTTAAAACTATTTTATACTCATACAGATATGGGAAGTAGGAAGGAATTGTTTTGAATGAGGATTTGAAATAGGGTAGAAGATAGACCTACCCAAGGGTAGAGAGAAACTATATGACTGAGGAATTCTGTGAAAAGACCTCTTGCAGTTGTGAGTTATTTAGAAATGCACATAATTTGTAATCAGGCTAATCCATTTAGTGATTCCTATATATTTTGTACTCACAGGGAACTAACTAAGTAGCTCGAATGCTAGTTATTTTGTCTTTTCTTAGAGAATCTATCTTTGAATTTCAAGTTTTTATCACCAGAACCTTGAATTTAAAGTCTTTACCACTATGACCTTGACTTTAAATTTAGTGGTCAAGTCTCCCAACCTCGAATTTAATTTAAAATCTTCAACACTATGACTTATACCATATTGTTCACAGATGCATAGGTTTTGAAATGTCGAGTGTAAAAGTGTGTATTGTGTTGTTTATTAACAAAAAATTATTCACAGTGTCTCATGTAGTCTACATTTGTAAATACTTCTTCTGTTTTGTTTCTCCTTTATACACTTAACTAACTTTGTGATAAATAAAATGAATTTTAAGATTAAGTATGTTTTCCTGAAACATGAATTTTTTTGGGTAATTACATAAAGGAATGAAGTACTCCAAGTGTCAAAAACTCACATTGAAAAAATAAATATTGGTTCTGACACTGTAAAAAAAAATAGAAAGAAAGGAAAGAAGAAAATCATTGGTTGGCATAAGTCCAGTGGTAGGGAGAGCTGTGAGTGTGGTTTGAGCCAGGCTCCTATCTGTTGCTGCTTTCTAGGTTCTGCTCTGTTCTGCAGAGCTCCACCCTCGGACTGCTTTCCATAGCAGCTTTGTGTGGGTCCATCCCACCACGCTAGCATACAGCATGGGTGCAGTGGTGTCCAAAGGCGAGGAGAGGGGAGCCATCTATCCTGGGCACAGACAATAGGAGGAGCATTATCTATAGAGAATTTTAAAACAATAATAAGACCAGCAAAAGTGGGTCTATTAATTTCCTTACAATGCAGTGGCAATTTGAAGCAAGGTTAGTGATGAAATGCTCCTCCTAGCTAGGCTAACTGCACCCACACCCAGCGGTTGGCACTCAGTACATCTGTACTCCAGAATTTCTGCAAAAGTCCTGAGAGCCACATTGACTGGACTAGATTAAGTCATGTGCCTACACTTAAACCAAATCACAGCCAGCAAAGTGGTGGAATATGCTGAATAGCTTAAGTTATAGGCTGATTCCCGAAGTGGAATCAGCTTCCCCAAATTCCTATCAATTCCCAGTTGAAACCTGGAATAGAAGAGATGGGGAAAGATGAATTGATGCTGGTGAGACAACCACCAGATGTTCACCACACCTGGGCCTTTCAGCAAGTTATCTGACCCAAGTCTCAGATATGTGCTAGATACTGTCCTATCAGCTCTACGTTTATGTAAATTCCAACTGCAGGAGGTAGCTGCTCTGATTATCCCCAGGTATCAATCAGGATCCTAACAGAAAACAAATAGCCACTCACAGTAAAGTGCTTTGAGCCGGGCTTATCTGTAAAGGGGTTATTTACAAAGATGTAGGCTGGGTGTAGGGAAGTAGAAGAGAGAATGCAGAGGCAAGGGGAGGGAGGAGCTACCAGAAGCTGAAAGACAAAGTGAGTTGTAGTGAGATACTGAAATTTGGCCAGGGGCTCAGTTAACCCAAAGCAACTTTGAAGAAAGAGAGCTAGGGAAATAAATACCATAACTCACTCTCCCCTTCTCAGCGATGGCGTGGGCTCCCTACTGGCCAACCTGAACGGGAAGTACAGGCCCGTAGCCTGCTGACGATACCCATACAACAAGCCTCTTGGAGCAGAAATCAGGGTAGAAAGTGTGGAGAGTAGATTTGGAGGCACGGAGAGAAGATTTCCAACACACTCCATTGTACGGATGAGGAAACTGAGGCTGGACAGGTTAAGTCACTTGTCTGGTCCAGAGCATAAACTCTTATCTTTTCGGCTTTATTGAGGTATAATTACCAAATCAGAGCGTATACTTTTAATCACTATACTATGCAATCTGTCAGAGCCAGTAAAACACAGACAGTGCTGTACACTGTATAATATATGCTCCACAGGTGTTATTTTTTTCACTTCATTTTAGCCTCAACTGTAAAGAGAAACCACTGATTAAATCAGCGTCCAGATCTTCCCCACACAGGGCGCTCCCTCCAGCAAATAACTAAGGCCCCGTCCCAGGGAGTCAGACCACATCTCAGTCCACACAGCTCCGCGCGCCCCTAGAGAACACAATATAAATGTAAAAGATGCTGCTTTTCCTCTCTGCATTTCTAAACTAACCTGAATCGCTGGCTGTACAATGAAAATAAATCAAAATGTGAGAGCCTGTGAACGGTTTCCACCCCAGGTGCAATTGATTTGTTACACAGTGCACATGGCGACCAGAGCCACCGACTAAGTGAGCAGGGAGCCTGCCGACACGCACGTGCTCAGCAGGCAGGGCCCGAGCGGTCCCTCTCCAAGCAAATCAAAGTGTTCGACTGTCTGCTGCATAGTCCAATTCATGCTCGCCTCGCTCTTGTCAGGAAGGTGGGTGGCAGATATTTATCACTCCAGTGTCACTGGTGGGCTCAGAAGGGTGACATGACTTGCCTATTGTCAAACGAGTTTTCCTAAGAGCCTAACTCCATTTGACACACTGCTTTCAGCAAGCCAAACATGCTGTCGGTCCATACACCTTGAATGTGTCAAAATAATTTGCAAGCGACACCCACATCCCCACCCTATTCCACGGAGTTGGGTTAGTCACTTGCAGAGTTGACAGGGAGGTTATTTAGAGGAGGAATCCAGAAAATTCGTGCTTCGGAGGCATCGCCTCACGTGGATGAGGCTGATAATTAATTATAACGCTGACGTGCGGGAGAGATGACAGGGGCAGGCCGCTGCTGCTCAGCCTGATGCTCTCATGATCACACTTAATGCCCACAAGCACCCGATGAGCTGGTTATTACTACCTTTACCATTTCACAGAGGAGGAATCTGCATCTAGAGAGACTAAGTAACTTACCAGGAGGCCAGGTGGGCTTTGTGGCAGTGCAACTTTAGAAAGGACCTGCACTTGGTTCGATACTCTAGAATCATCATCTTGAAATTCTTAATAACTATTAAGCAAGGGGACCTGCATTTTTATTTTGCTCTGGGCTTTGCAAATAATGTAGGGGGCCCTGCCCGGAGGCATCTATCCTACAAATACTTCCACGGTGTGTACCAGGCACTGCATTAGGCAGAGGCAATCAACAATCACAAGATGTTCAAGTCCCCACTGTCGTGGAGCTGCCATTCCACTAGGGGATAAAATTAACAACTCAAGATAACAATAAGGTCATTACAGATTATGATGGGTGCAATGAAGAAAGTAAATGGGGTGACGTGATCAAGTAAATGGGGGTGGGAGGGGCGCTACTTTACATGGGGTGGTCACCTCCAAGAGGTGACACTTAAATGAGGCCTGAGGCAGAGGAGGAGCCAGGCTGGTGGGACTCTGGCGAGGGGCTCAGGCCAAGGAAGCGGTAACAAGGGCAACTGACCAAGAGAGGAGGCCCTGCTGAAGGGCCAGAAAGAGTGTCAGTTACTTCACCTGAGTGGTGGGCACAGAGCCGAGGATAGTGAGGGGACAGGTGCCAGGGGAAGTTGAGAGTCAGTTGGAAACCAGGTCACACAGACCTTTTAGGCCGTGCTCAGGGCTTAGATCTGATGCCCTTACCCTGGGAGGCCAAGGAAGCATATTCAGCAAGGGAGTGACAGGAGCTGAGACATTTAACATCACTCAGGCTATCATGTGGGGAACAGGTAAGAGGAAGACAGGCGACATCAGAACAAGTCACAACTATACCCCACCATGCCACATCACAGACACCAACAGGGCCAACTGGACGAATGCAAGGATTCCAGGACCGCCCCCAGATAATTGACACATAGCTGATGCACACTGCATGTGCAGGCATGTGTGTGTGCAAATACATCTATGTACATTTATAAGGCATCTGGAGAACCCACATAAAACTGACTCACATTTCATATGCACATATTAATATACACATATTTTAAAACAAAATGTAAAAAAAACAATATATACACACAGATATATCATATTCCCAACTGATATCCAATGTATTAATTTGTGCAGCCGGATTAATTCCTTTTCATATTATAAACCTGAGATGTAAAATTCCTTTGCCATATCTGCGTATTTGAAGAGTCTCCTGAGATTGCGTGATGAGATGATTAACACCATCACTATTTTTTTTATTTTTTTTATTTTAATATTATCTCTCTTTTTTTTAATCCTCATTAGAGGATATGCTTTTATTGATTTTTAGAGAGAGATAAGAAGGGGGCGAGGGAGAGAGAGAAACATCAACTGGTTGCCTCCTGTTACATGCCCCAACCAGGCACTGAACCCACAACCTAGGTATGTGTCCAGACTAGGAATTGAATCCACAACCTTTTGGTGTCTGGGATAACACTCCAACCAACTAAGCCACCCAGCCAGGGCTATTTATTTTAATATTAACTTTTTAAAAATTTTTTATTGATTGATTTAGAGAGAGAGAAGAAGGGAGGGAGAGAGAGAGAAGCATCGATTTGTTTTTCCACTTATTTATGCATGCATTGGTTGATGCTTGTATGTGCCCTGACCTAGGATCAAACCCGAAACCTTGGTGTATCAGGACGACACTCTAACCAACTGATCTGCCCAGCCAGGGCAACACCGTCACTATTTGAAACCATTATTAGGTGCTTCCTAACACTGTACAAACAGGACAAAAGTAATGGCATGCTGGGACCAATAGAAAACTGTAACAATTATCCAAATCCAACATCTGCGATTTCACATTTGTGTTCCCCAGCTTGTCACTGACTCTCTTTAAAAAAAAGTAACATGCTATATATTTAATGGCATACTTGTGTTTTGTACTCTTAAGACTGATTTGTCTATTTAATGTTGATTTAGCCAATGATAATAATAATGAATATAGACACACAGGGCAAATCTTTGTCCTAAAGCTCATCACATACTCATCGTGAAACCTGACAGTTGCAGAAAAACTCTATTATTGCCCCGCTTTTCACAAGTGAAGAAACTGAGCCACAGGGAACTTAATGACTCCCCATATTAATAACTTAGTAGCAAGGTCACACAGCTAATGAGGGGGGCAGTCCAGGGTAAATACCCAGGCAGTCCAGCTCTAAACTGGAGATTGGGCCAAATTGATCCTTCGCCTGTTTTTGTAAATAAAGTTTTATTGGAACAGCTACACTCGTTCACTTATGTGTTTTCTATGCCTGCATTTGCTACAACAGCAGTTGAGTAGTTGTGGCAGAGATCATAAGCCTGAAAACCCTAAAATATTTACTACCTGGTGTTTTATAGAAAAAGTGTGCTGAGCCATGCTCTCGACCACCATCCCATACTGCATTTATCTACTATATGCCAGCCACCAATGTAGGCACTAGGGATACAGTGTAAACAGAACTAGGGAGGCTCCTGCAGTCATGGTGCTTATAATTAATTATATGATGAATTTTACAAAATATTGTGTGTGTGTATGTGTGTACACACATACATGCACCAAGAGGGGCAATGTTCTGCTGCTAAAATTTTTGACCATTTAAATATAGATGTTCCCTTACATCTATTCCTTTGTTTAAAAAAATCTAGTAGCAGAGCCTTGCATCAATTAATTGCTTTGAAAGGGGAAGCAATTGATATAATTCTAGGACCTCTGTCACAGGCAAGTCACAAAGAGTGTGGTTCTAACCCACCAGGATAATTCTCATGGATAAAATACACCTTCCTATTAGAATACTACAGCTGGCTTGTTCTTGAAAAGCATACCGATAGATGGATAATTAAAAGAAAGAAAGATGCTAAAATTGATCAACATTCATAATACCCAGATCTGAGCTTGCAACTGAAAAGGAAACCTGGCTAATACCACAAGAATTAAAATATTTCTGAGTTGAAATTCTACCTGCAATATTTCTTTCTTTCTCAAGCCATCAGTAGTCTCTATTAAGAATTTGTGACTGTCAGTATTACCATGGCAACCTGTTTGAGAGGGGCTGCAAAAAAGATGCACCTTAGGCTTCTTTATAGCTAATACTCATCAATAATGTTCAATTTTGAATAAATGGTTAAAGCATAAACTTTTGATGTAACTCACATCCTACACCAAAGGACTTGCTTTTTTTTGCAGGTTATCAGATAATTAAGACATTCAGTGAATTCTTAATATGAGCTAAATTCTGATAGGATTTCACATTTGCAATCAAAATGTAGTGAAAATCCATCAATAGAGAAGTTTGCTGATCATATTATCATAATTGAGTGATAGATGACATTAATAGTCTAAACACAGATTTTCTTCTCTTTTTAAAAATTCACTCTTAATTCTAACTTGTGGCCTTCCCTCATGAGTAGCAAAGCCACTAATTTGGAATTTGTGATTCAAATTCAATCAACATGTATTGAGTTCCTACCAGGTGCCTTCACATGCATCTTTCATTTAATTCTCTTAGCTACACAACAATTCCGGGAAGTAGATATTATCACACCTATTTTGTAGATAAGTAAACAGAAGCTCAGAGAGGTTAAGTACTTGCCCAAGGTCACCCAGTGAGAAAAGGGCAGAGCCAAGCGTGACACACTATTCTGATATTCCTAGACGCAAGCTAATGTCAACACTGCTTAGCAATATTTCTTCATAGACTGTTGATTTGTATAGTAGTTGGGGAAAGGGCAGGTATTAATATGAGTGAGGCGATTATTTTCAAGTAGATCAGGCTCTCTAAAATTTAACACCTCTATTCAAATCCCTACACATTTGATGATTATGAATAGCTCTCTTATTAATCTAGAGATTTTTTCTAGAAAATACTTGGCTTATACTTGAAGTTCTCAAATAACGCTGGGAGAAACTGTGCTGAATGTTCTCGTCATACGCCTGTTCTATGTCCTGGGAGGCCTCTATGGACAGAGCCTTCCTTGCCCTCAGCCTTCCTTTTGGATTCAGTCACAGGGCAACACCATAGGAGGTCAGAGGACAGAAAGAGAGAGAAGTCAGGGTATGTATTCCCCTGACTCCTTTCCCACAAGTTGGCAGTGGCTGCCTTTCTGTAACAAATGCGAAGTCCCTTCCAGGCCACCTTATCCTACAGCTGCAGGTCCCACCAGGTTCCAGCAGAAACTCCCTGTGCCTGTGCCTTCAGGCCTACAGGGGGGAGTGCTTCCCACACTGCTGAGCTTGAGGTGCGTCACCACCCCGTTAGTTTCCTCTCTCCCTCCCCTCACCTTCATCACCAGTCACTCCACTGAGCTCTCTGCAGCCTCGCTGCTGAGTGAGAGCTGAGATTATGAACTGAGGCCTTTCCTCTTTTCAGTGTAAGCATTAATGCTATAAGTTTTCTTCTCACCACCAGTTTTCCCATGCTCCATAAATTTGGTAATGGGTGTATGGGTGTGTGTGTGTGTGTGTGTGTGTGTGTGTGTTCATTTCCCTTGAGACTCCCTCTTCAGCTCATGGATTATTTTGAAGTGTGTTGTTTAGTTTCCAAGTGTTGGGAGATTCTTCTGTTATCTTTCTGATATTCTTTTCTAGTCTGATTTGTGGCCAGAGAACAACCTCTGGGTGGTTTCAGTCCTTTTAAACATTTGAATTAGTCGAGGTCTGTTTTATGGCCCAATAGGTAGTTGTATAAACGCAGAATAGGTTCTGCTGGCCGACGATGTTGCTGAGCCCTGCACCCTCGCCGGTTTCCGTCCGGGTGCTCTATCCATTCGGTCTGCAGCTGTAACTGTGGACTCACCCCTGCTGTTTGGCACCCCCATTACAGCCTGGCAAGGACGGGGCTTGCTTCCCAATCCATCTTTGCAGGTGGGGATAAGGGTGGCACAATAATTTCTTCTGTACAGCAGTTGTTTTCTAAAAATTTTGTGTCTTACTAGGTTGCCCTTTCCCTTACCTTTTGGTTAAAGACAGTAGGCTTTGGTTGAGGTTCATTTTATCTGCACCCATTTGGTGGCTTGGCGTTGCCAGTTTCTTTAGTAACCAGTCTGGGACATATAAGACAAAAAGAAAACCCAGGGGACCCACTGACATTTTGTTATTTGGGTCATGGAGTCCGAGCCAATCTGCCTTCCCTCCACCTTGCACAATCTTCTTATATTTGTTTGATATATATATTATATAATAATTATTATATATTATATACTGTATTGTAATAATTATATATAACATATTTATAAACTATATTATATGTAATTATTATGTTATATATTATATAATTATGATATTATATCATAATTTTTTATATTATTTCCAGGGCTTTCATTTATACTTAGCAGAAGGAATAGTATAGTGCTGGTCTAGTCCATCTTCCCAGAAGCAGAAGTCTTCATATCAGGTAAATTTTTTAATTTTTTTTTTTTTGGTTAATCTTCACCCAAGTATATTTTTCCATTGAATTCTTTTTTTTAGAGAGTGGGAGGGAGGAGGAGGAGAGAGAGAGAAACATCGATGTGAGACTGCCTCCTGCAGGGGCCCCAGCTGAGGCCTGGATTGAACCTGCAACCCAGATACGTGACCTTGACTGCAATCGAACCTGAGACCCTCTAACCACTGAGCCACACCAGCTAGGGCATTCTTGTCAGGTAATTTTTTTTTTAAAAAAAGAAAACTTTAATACAGAGAACCAGTTACAAAAGGTTGGATGAGCTGAAAAGATAAACAGAGAACAGTGAGGCCACCCAAAGCTTTGCAATAGCAGAAAGTGGCGACTACCCTAGGACTGGCAGCAGACCGAGAGGAGGGGATGTTCCCAGAGCCCAAAGGCTGGAGCTGCTCGATGGGAGACTGGACCAAAGAGAGGGGGACTGTCCCACAGACAGCATGAACCATGAAGGAGATGCAGTCAGTGATGGACTCCCAACCCCAGGTAGAAAGAAAGAGAAAATACATCAGCTTCTCCCTTCTTCCGTCCCTCCATTCCCCTTCCAGTGCCTCCCAATGGCCAAACCCAGCCAGAAGTCACTTTTCAAATGAGCCTGGGAAATGCCGTCTGCAGCGGTCATGCCTTGGATTTGGAGTCAAGACTTCCTAAAAGAAGTATGGGATAGCAGCAAGAACACGGAGGATATGTCAGAGGCCACAGAAAAATATCCTTACTGGGTGGCCCAGTGTGTGTTTGGAGTGGGAAGAAGACCAGCCTCACATACCCTAAGACATCCGGTTAATTTCCTTAAAATGCACCCACTTTCCTCTGGCTATAAGCATCTCACTTGAAAGATAATAAATCCCAAATATTTATTCTTGTGACTATTCTATCTTCAAACTCCAATGTTCTGATCTGATAATTGGGGGGGAAATAATCCTAAAGGTATTAGGTGTGCCTCCCTCTGATTCTTCCTTACTGGGCTAAACTCCTTGAACTGTGTTTTCTTGTCATTTAGTAGTGAAAATAACTGCCTGTGATGTCATTTCCATGCACCCGGGTGATCCAAGTAGAAGTTGGCTACGCTCCCCCTTTCAGAGGGCTCCACAAACCTAGAACGACCATTAGAAGACGCTCTGTGTGACCAGGGAGAGGTCAACATGGCCACAAATAGATGTCCCATGCCTACAAGCCCTGTGAGTAGGTCAATCCACAGGAAAGATCAACAGGCTTCGGACGAGCATGTACCACTGCATCGGTGATGTTCAATTGGTAGAAACCCTGTGAAATTTCTTGGGATGGATGCAGGAGAAAGTTTAACTCAGCAGAATCCATGACGTTAACAACGAAGAATGACGAACAGAAGAACTTTGTAAAGCCAAATGTTTTAAAGAATGCTTTTTAAAAAAATCCATTTTGGTGAACAAATACTCTAATCATTAAAATTCTGATCCTTTTACTATATTTTAGCAATGTATTTCTAAACCAGGGAGACAAAACCAACAATTCTATAAAACTATTTTGTAACTCGGACTTGTTAGTATATTTCTCTCCACTGTGTGGGGTGTGAGTTCTACACTATATGAAGGAATTTATATACAAGGCAAATAAGCTATGTCTATTCTCACAAGTGAGTAAGTGCCTTGATTGACAGTTTTGTCCTAATTAGTAAAGCAAACGATGGCTGACTGTACTAGCTGTAGAAGCCCAGTACAATAAATTATCCTGCAATTGTCATTCAAAACAAAGTTCAAGAAAGAACTAAACATCACGCAGGGAGGGAAAAGCACAGTATGCCTGGTTTATTAATAATGCGCACGGAGGGCCAGCGCCGCACTTGAATGAGATGGGGGTGATAAAAGTCAATTAAAATCTCGAGACAGTTTCTGAGATTTGGAATATTAATTAGTGAAACAACTACAGAATACTAGCATAACTGGGCACACATCTGAAATCTTGTCTGTAGTTCAAGAAGCCATTTTTAAAAGAGCACTTGAGAGACTGAAAAGATACATCCAGAAACGAAAGCAATTAAAATAATTCAGAGCTGGAAGACAGTAGGTCAGCCTGGTGAGTGTCGCACCAAAGGAAAAGTGGTCAGGAGGACACTCCAGGAAAACTACTAGCACAGCTCCCTTCGTTGGACTCTTCAGTGCTTTTATAGTTTTTTTCTGTCAAAAGACACTTTAAAAACACAAATATGAGAAAGTCAGTAACAAGTGTGTAGTGTTGCAAACTATTATGAATTGCCTCTTTCAAACATAAGTGAAAGAAAGGCTGTTTGTGCTCTGGTTAAGCAAATCATATTTGTCTACAATAGGATTAGAGATGCCACAGACTGGGTGGCTTGGCTCCATTTCTGTGACAGGATGTTTACTCTGCAAAAATAAAAATAACTAACATCTTTTGAGAGCTTCCTTGTGTGCAAACACTGCAGTGAGCTTCTATGTGCTCTAGTCCCTCCAGAACGTAAGCTACAGGAAGGCAGGGCGCTGGCTTGTTTTGAGTATTATTGCATCCCTCAGGCCTGGCACATGGTACATACTCAATACATATTTAGCAGCAAATGGTATTTCTCAATAGTTGAATTTTTATGCATGTATTACATTTTTAATCGGAAAAAAAGAAATTGTGGTTGACTGCCTCTTGGTAGTCATGCCCCTCTGTAAGTGCCTTTCCTTAAGGCTGGGCTGGGCTGAACCTAGTGGCTCACTTTTAATAAAAAGAATACAATGAAAGTAATGGAGTATCACTTTTGAGACTAGGTTACAGAATAACTAGGATTTCTGTCTTGCCCTCTATCGCTCTCTCATTTGCTCCTTCTGATGGAAGCTGGCTGCCATGTTGTGAGCTACCTCCTGAAGGGTCCATGTGGCCAGGAACTGAGGGATGCCTCTGGCCAATAGTCAGGGAGAAACTGAGGTCGAGAATCCACTGGCCCATGGGGAATTGGATCCTGTCACCAACCATACGAATGAGCTTGGAAGTAGATTCTCCAGCCTCAGTTGAGTCTAGAGGTAAGTGCACTGCTGGCCATGTAATCTTGTGAGATGCTGAGCCAGAGTTACCCACCCAATCTGTGCCTGGATTGCTGACATTTAGAAACTATGAGATAAAAATTGTGTGTCGTTTTGAGCTGATAAATTTGTATAATTTATTACACAGCCATAGATAACTAATACAGAAATCTATAGAAAGTGGGGTTTTTAAGTTGTCAGGTTTTGGTTTTGGTTTTTCTAATGGCGTTGTCAATTCTTTCTTTCTGCTCTTCATGGAATGTGCTAGTGTCTCTCAAAAACTGACCCTGCTCTACCCTGGCTGGGTAGCTCAGTTGCTTAGAATTTCATCCTGATATGCCAAGGTCGTGGGTTCCATCTCTGGTCAAGGCACATACAAGAATCAATCAATGAATATATAAATAAGTAGAACAACAAACCAATGTTTCTCTCTCTCCCCCTTTCTCTCTCTCTAAATCAATCAATAATGTTTTTTAATGACTGTGCTTTGGCAATGTGATAACAGTTGCTCCTTCCATGACCGAAGGATAGAGGTAATATTACAATGGAAAATTTCTTTACCCATTCTACTATGGTACCCTAGCATACTGACAGAGAGCTTTAAACAGTTCCTAGAAATTTATAATTAACTCAAAGTTTTAAAAATACTTTAAAAAATCCATTAGATTTTTTTCAACACAACATTGTTCATATCATAAGATACTAAGTGCTAAAATTGATCTTTAACTTCCCATTGAAGTTAAAATGAGCTCTATCTAGTTCCACCTATGGTATAGCAACATCCATCTGTTTTTATTCTAATAGCCAGACAACAGCTGTACAAATCAGTCCTAAGGATTCACACCACTTCACCAATCCATTCCAAGTACAGTTAACACTCTACTGCCTGGCCTCCCGATCCCAATGATACCTATCCATGATAGCTTACTTCTGCACTTCCAATGTATAAACCCTTGAATTCTATAAGATATATCTAACACTACCAAGGAACCAAAATAATTTCATCTTTGAAATTAGAAGGGTCTAATGAGTTGCCATTATAAATAGTAAGTCTTATTCTATTCAATTAACATGGGCTTCTCCTATGTAGCTTTATCACAGCCCTTTTACTTATGTCCTCCGACTGCAGGTATTCTGTTTTATCACTGAGGAATACCTGGCATAGAGTAGAAACTCAGAAGTATATGTCTAATGAAATAACACACGGATGAACTGTACCCTCATTTATTCATTCAAAGGTACTTCAGCATGGTCCTAACCCTTAAGGATTGATGGGGAAGGGGAGGAAATGTACAAATAATCATCATGTATGACAGTAAAAAATAACTGCTTTGAGAAGTATTAAAAATGCTATTGGAAACTTATTAAAAATACATGAATCCCTGGTCCCCAGCCTGCAGAGGAATGTTTAATTTAGGATGTGAGGGGTGTTGCAGACAAACTTTTTCTATAAAGGGCCAAGAATAAATCTTTTGGTCTTGGCCAGCCATATAATCTCTATTGTACTCTTTGACTGTAGTGCAAAAGCAGCCAACACATAAATGAATGGGCGTGGCCATGTTCCAATAAAACATTACATACGGACAATGAAATTTGAATTTCATATAATTTTCACGCCATGAAATATTGTTCTTCTTTTGATTTTTTCAACCATTTAAAAATAGAATGATTCTTAGTTCTTGAGCTGTACAAAAAACAGACAGTGGCCAGACGTGGCCTACGGGCTGTAGTTGGCCAACCCTCGGCATAGATGAAAGAACAGATACTCTGGAATCTTCTTGACCTAAGTTTGTATACTGGCTCTGCTCTTTACTAGCTGGTTACTTGGGCAAGCTACCTACTCCATGCGAATCTGTTTCTTCACTAGAGAGATGAGTGACTTCAGTAATACCTACTTTATCTTTGAGGTGGCAAGAAATTTGAAGACATAACAACAACAAAGAGGCCAAAAGGCCTATGTGCTAAAACAACAATTGTGCTACTTGAACTGTCATAGGAAACATGCCAATCGGGGAAGTAATTTGGACATGGAGTTTAATTAAATGCAGCTGGCTGAGTCCCTAATCTATTCCTCTCTCTTCTTCATATCCACTGCACAGCAGTCACTTCTTTTTGGTGTTTGCTGTTGTAATGTGAGAAGGCCTCACCGTAACATGGCATGGAGTGCACTAGGCAGCATCTTTTATTTTTATATGACTAGGTTTTAATGGGATTTTACAATTTAGCTCTAGGGTGTCTAGCCTGCCAAATCATTCAGAAAATGCTAAGGAAATTGTCTTAACTAGCACACTGCAAGTAAATGGTTCTATTTAATACATCATAAAAATAACAAAGAGAGGAAAATAAAATGGGTAGGGAAAAAAGACATTTTGGAGAAAAGTCTACGTTTCTCCTGAATTAAGATGTTAAGAAATACAGTTTACCTTTTACTTCTTCTGTTTAAACTGGGACAGGCATTAGAGCTCCAGTGACTGATGCCTGGCTCCCCTCCCCCCAAAAAGAGACACATTCTCAGCTGAATCGCATTTACTTCACGCCATGCCTGACAAGTCGTCAGTCACCTTGCCTCATTTCAACAGCCTATCAGTGATAAAGGGGAACCTTAAAGGAATAATGCCTTTGCCCAAAAGAATGAATATCAAGGTAATAGAATATTATGCCATTAAACTAGAGGCAAGTGAGTAATTTGGGGAGTACTGAGGCAGTAGAGTTGTAGATAGAAAATTTTTGTGGGACCCGGGGAAAGAATACAAATGGAGACTACATAGCATGTTGAAATACTCAGAAGTTATAAACTGACCTATCCCCTCCAGGCTCTCTCTCAAAGCCCTGCAACCCAATATCTTAGACTTTCCCCCAGCCTAGATTTTAAAGGCCCACGGGTAGCACAATACACTGAGCAGGGCAGGATGGAAGCTAGACCTTGGCTTCAGCTCAGGACCTATCAGTGGTAACTGGACTAAAAAACTGTTAGAATTCATGAGCAAATTCAGCAAAGTTGCAGGATACAATATCGATGAATAAAAATCAATTGTATTTATAGACACTAAGACTGAACAATCCAAAATCAAAATCAAGAAAACAATTCCATTCATAGTAGCATCAAAAATAATAAAAAACTGAGGCATAAATTTAACAAAAGAAGTGTAAAATGTATATTCTAAAAAATATAAAACATTTTTGAAAGAAATTAAAGAAAACCTAAATAAATGGAAAGATATTTCATATTCATGGACTAGAAGACAATATTGTTAAGATGGTAATATTTCATAAATAAATCAACAGATTCAGTGCAACCCATATTAAAATCTCAGCTGGCTTTTTTTGCAGAATCTGACAAGCTGATCCAACAATTCACATGGAAATATAAGGGATTCGGAACAGCCAAAACAACTTTGAAAAAAGAAGAGCAAAGTTGGAAGACTCATACGTACTAATTTCAAAACTAACTGCAAGGTTACAGTAATCAGCCCTGGCTGGGTGGCTTGGGTGGTTGGAGCCTCGTCATGTACACCAAAAGGTTGTGGGTTCGATTCCTGGTGAGGGCAAATACCTAGGTTGCAGACTCAGTCCCCAGTTGCGACCAATCGATGTTTCTCTTTCACATCGATGTTTCTCTCTCTCTCTCTCTCTCTTCCTTTCTGCTCTAAATATCAATTTAAAAAAATATATATCCTCAGGTGAGGATTGAAAAATAAAATTACAGTAATGAATACAGTGTGGTATTTGTCCATAGGAATAGACATAGAGGTCAATGAAATATCCTTTAAAGTTCAGAAATATAATCGTAACATTTATAGTCAACTGATTTTCTACAAGAGTGCCAACACAATTTGATGGGCAAATAGTAGCCTTTTCAACAAATGGTGTTGGGATCGCTACAAACAAAAGAATGATGTTTAATATCTACCACATATAGAAAATTTGACTCAAAAATGGATCATAGACCTAAATTTAAGAGGTATAACTATAAAAATATTAGAAGAAAACATAGGAGTAAATCTTTGGCAAAGCCTTCTTAGATAAAACACCATAAGCACAAATGACAAAAAAAAAAAAAAAAAAAGATAAATTAGACCATCAAAAATTCAGACCTTTTTTGCTTCAAAGGACACCATCAAGAAAATGAAAACTCACAGAATAGAAGAAAATATTTACAAACCTTGTATCTGATAAGGGACTTATATCCAGAAGATATAAAGAACTCTTACAATTCAACTATAAAAAGACAAATGACCTAATTTTAAAATGGGCAAAGATTCAAAGAGACATTTTTCCAAAAAGATATACAAATAACCAATAAGCACTTAAAAAAATGCTCAACATCATTACTCATTAGGGAAATGTAAATCAAAGGCACCATGAGATACCGCTTCATACCCACTAGAACGGTTATAACCAAAAAACACAGACAATAGTAAGTATTGACAAGGATGTAGAGAGATTAAAATTCTCATATATTTCAGGTGTGAATGTAAAATGGTGCAGCCACTTTGGAAAAAAGTTTGGAACTTCCTCAAAAAGTCAAACATGGAATTATCATTTGACCCACAAATTCTACTCCTAGGGAGCCAAGAGAAGTGAAAATACATGTCCACCCAAAAATTTTTACATAGATGTTCACATAGAAACATTATTCTTAGTAGACAAAAAGTGGAAACAACCCCAATGTTCATCAACTGATCAATGGACAACGGAATGCCTGACAACAAGGAGTAAAGTACTAATACACGCTATGACACAAATGAGCCTTGAAAAACATCATGCTAAGTGAAAGAAGTCATTCACAAGATACCACACACTGTGTGATCCATTTATATAAAATGTCTAAAATAGACAAAGCTCAAAAAAAAAAAAAAAAAAGCTCTAGGAACAGAAATTATATTAGTGATTGCCTAGGACTGAGGGGGTCGGCAATCACTAATATAATTAGGTATGGGCTTCTTTTTGGTAAGACGGAATGTTCTAAAATTGATTGCGGTGATGGTTGATAACTGTGGATATATGAAAAACCACTGGAGTGTACACTTTAAATGAGTGATTTGTGTGGTATGTGAATATATCTCAAAAAGCTGTTTTTAAAAAGCCCAAAACTATACCACCCAGTTATCTGAGGAACCCAGTCTGTCTAGACATCTGCGTATAATGACTCAGGGCTGCCAACTTGAAACAAAAGCACAGAGGCTGTAATTTTTGTTCCCCATCCCACACCTCCCACACTTCCAAGCCTTCAGTCCAGCTTTCTCAGGTTTGCGGGGAGTGAGGGGCACAAAGATTCAAAGGTCATTCTTCCTTAGTTACCGTACACTCAATTTTTTACTCAACTTTCTTTTCTTGTTAATTGATTTATTTTTAAATTAAATTTGTTGAGTGACAATGGTTAAGAAAATTACATTGGTTTCAAGCGTACAATTCTATGATACATCACCTGTATATTGCATTGTGTGTTTACCACCCAAAGTCAAATCTCCTTCCGTCGCCACATATTTGACCCCCTTTACCCTTTACTGCCCCCGGCTCTGGTAACCACCATACTGAAGTCTATGTCTATGAGTTTTTGTTTGTTTTCTTGTTTGTTCATTTTTTCTTACAAGAGTGAAAAGAAAACTTTGTCATATGTCTGTTAAAACTTGGGTTCTTCTCCTACCTGTGTCTTTGGGTGGAACCAGAAGAAACATTGGGAGGCCCACTACAGCACATGGGCAAGGCAGCCGGGGAGCTCCTGGACACTCAGTATTTCCCTTTGGCACTCAGAGACGATGAAGGACCTATCAGTGTCGTCCTCCTGTTTGAAGGCTCAGCACTGCCAACTAGGTTAGTTCCCTTGACTCCCACCCTACTCACCCAAGCACCTGGGTAAAGAATTCAATGTTCTTAACCTAAACCGAACACAACCTAAGTGGTCTGGGGTAGGAATCAGCAAAACTTTTTCTTAAAGGGACAGATTACACATTTTAGGCCTGTGGGTCACATATTTATATAGTCTATGGCTAGTTTCAAGCTACAATATAACTTAGACAAATGGCTGTGGCTGTGTTTCAATAAAACTTTTTTTATAAAATCAGGAAAGGGGCCCACCAGCCCAATTTGCCAATTCCTGGTCTAGGGCATGCTGTACTATCTTAAAACCAAACCTTCCAAAGTGGTAGGGTAGATGCAGGTGGAGAAATAATCTGTCCCTACTTTTCATGGTATTTTTACCCTCTGTTCCCGAGGGTGAAGCCAAGGCTTTGCATCCTGGAGAACTCAGCTTCTCTTGTCCCAGGGTAAAGTTAAAAACTTTGTTTTTTAAAACCCTCAAGTCACAGAGCAATATAATAATAATTATACTAATAGCTGACATTTACTGAAGGTTTATGAAGTGCCAGACACAGTGCAAAGCATTCATGACAATTAAACTACTCCATGCTCACCACAACCCTATGCAGTAGAATTTATCGTCATTCCCATTATCTAGGAAACCGAGGCTGAGAGCTGGAAGGCATACGCAGCTCTGAAAGGGGTAACGATTTCAACCGGGCAGAGCCTGCTACTTAAACTGCTGCATGTAGTAAAATGCCAGGACCTGGTGGAAGGAAAGTAACTCAACCCCTTAGGAAGCTGGACTCCCATAAAACCCGGGAAATGGAAGGACTCAATGAAGATGTAGACCCGTGCCCCGCACCCACACTGAACCCCTGGGTCGGAAAAGCTTTGATGGGGTGAGTATGTGGACTTCTGGGGGACTAAGCACAAGCTTAATGGTGTTGAAAGATGGTACGAAGCCCCAGTAGCCAAGATTGGCAGGAAACAAACGGAAGAGGGTGGCTTCAGAACTACCCTCCCTCAAATGAACCCAGGTTAGGGAGAAAGAGAAGAGCCACCAACTGATTTTTTTGGACACTCATAAGTCCCTGGGACCATTTCCAGCCCTGGGAGGAGGGGTGCCCAAAATAACGCTGATTAGACCTGCCTGGGTAGCTCAGTTGGTTAGAGTATCATCCCAATATTCCAAGGTTGATGGTTCAATCCCCCGTCAGGGCACATACATGAATCAACCAATGAATGCATAAATAAATGGAATAACAAATCAATGTTTCTCTCTCTCTCACTCCCTCAAATCAATAAAAAATAATGATAATGCTTATTACACATCATGCCAACTAGATGTTGAGGTCTGGGTTGGATGCAGTTTATTGTGGCAAACTAAAGAAATATGTTTCCTTGTAACCAAGAAGAATCATAGAATAAATTCATACTACGAAGTTAAGGGACATGAGAAAGGATAACAAAGAGATGCTGTCTGGTGCTGGAACAAAAAATAGGAAGTTTAATTTTCTTCTGTAAAGTGGAGCAGGGCACCGGAGGGACTAGTTGTGAGGAATGGGGCAAGGAGGTGATGTAAACGATCTACTTCACTCCTGTCCGAGAGCCCACAACCACCTGTTTTCTGCTTCTGTGCTAAACGGCGCTGCGGCCGAACTGTACATAACCCCAGGGAATGCCCCTCCTGGAAGATAAGACTGAACTAACTACCCGGCTTATCCATTCAGCATTTGCTTCAAAATCTCACCCTGTGCCACCCACCCAAAATTAGTAGCCCACGAACTCAGGCCAATGCCAACCAGCTCCTGCCTTGCAAGGCTTGTCTTTAAATCACCCAAAACGATAAATGTCCTCTAACCTCCCCTTCTGAGACGCTAGTGAGAGTGTGCGAAGTTATTCGGCCTACTGCAGTACACCCAATAAACTTAACTTTGCTTGAGCAACAGGTTTTCCTGGAGATCTTTTTGAAGAGTCTGCAGCCAACAACCTAAAGTGGATAAATTAAAAGGTAGTGGGAAATGAACATCACTTAGAGACACTGAAGTGATCACCTGAATAAGGAAATGCTTAAGAGTCTCCCTCTGGTGGTGGGGAGGGGTCAAGCAGGGGACAATTGCATTTCGTGCTAAGTCTGAGAAAATATATTAAAACATTTTTAAAATATTATTAACAACACAGTGGCTATTGGGCCATTTCCCCAACTTTTGTGTATACTAGGAGAGCTGGCATTCCTCTTTCTGTATTTAGCCCTGAAAATAAAATACAGAGTTAACAAAGTTATGTCCATCCCCATTGCACAAAGGCCACAACTTAATAGGCATATTTTACTGGCACGGAGATGGGGTTGAGAGAATCAAAAATATTGCCAGGATCCATAAGACAGTCTTCGTCTGCTGCTCTAGGACTTCCAAGGTGTTGGTTATGTCTATGAATTGATCTAAACAAGTTTAGGAGTGGGTCCCATTCCCCTGCCTGCTCCCACTACACACATTCCCAGCCAACTCCTACTTTTAACCTTCTACAAGAAAATATCACAAAGGAAAAAGTCATTTTTCTTGTAGGAGAGACCTTTCCTGAGCCCCAATTATTTTTAAATTTTAGAATCACAGAGAGGAAATTACCTCTCAGATAGAAAGTGCAGTGTCTGCCTAGCTCCAGCCTGAGTTTACACGTGAAGTGCTCTGCTGAGAGGGCACTGTGTTCCGAGTAAGTAGGGGAGGCTGATGGGAGAACTTACAGGTGGGTGATGCAAGTCACTGGAGAGGTCTCAGCAGACCGAATGCAAAAGCACTGCAGTTCAAAGAATAAATGTATATGCGAAGAACTTTCTTGAAGTACTTTTCTAGATACACACACACAAATGTCATGTGTGTGAGCCTCTTTCCACAGCCCAAGACCATAAAACAAGTTGAGTCTGGATCTCAGCAAGCCCTCTTTCCCAGACCTTGAATAAAAAGAAGGCATCCGCCAGGTCAAGGCCCCCACTTCAGAATCCAAGCCCAGAATTGCCTAAAAGACACATTCATGGCAGGGAAGCGGCTTATTTTTTAAAAAACATCATCTCTTGGTTGAGGCGGGCACTAGTAGAAGTACTAATAAGTGTTCACTCAATGATCACTCATCCAATACTATCTATTGAGCATCTCCACATACCAGGCACAATTCCAGGCACTAGGAATAAAGGTGAATAAGACCAAAGTTCCTGCCCACAAAAGTCCAAATAGTGGACCTGCGATGTGCATGTGGTGGGCACATCGTAAGTATTTGAAAAATAAACGAATCAATAAATAAGCTTTAAAAATTAAGTCAAAAGACAATAAAATCACAATTGAGCGTTAGATTTTTCTAATTCTCTTCAAATATATTTTTATTGATATATTTTTATTGATTTTTAGAGAGGGAGAGGAAGGGGGAGAGAGAAACATCAATTTGTTGTTCCACTTATTTATGCCTTCATTGGTTGATTCTTGTATGTGCCCTGACTGGGGTACCCGCAACCTTGGATGATGCTCTAACCAACTGAGCTACCTGGTCAGGGCCTTCAAATATATTTGTAGATGCCAATGAAAAGTAACTAAGAAGGGAAAATATTCAATGATGAGAAATATCTATGATACTACCTTAGAAAAGACAATACAAACTCTATATATGGTTTTGTCTGTTAGCAAGAAGAAAAAAAAATATATATATATTTGTTAATAAATATATATATATTTGTTAACTGTAATTTTCTTTAGAATTAGAATGTATTTATTTTTATAGTTTTACTTTTCATTCTTTTCAATTTTTGTATATTAAACATACATTTCTTTGTATAAAGGGGGAAAACTACTGTCTACAAAGAAAAAATGCCTGTGGCAATTTTGCACTTAGCAACGGAACCAAGAGATCTTCAGAAAACATGGTACATTGACAGGCTAACTAGTTCCTACCAACTTTGTCCGCTATAGGATGAGAGCGAGCCCTACCACACTGCCCGCCGTGAAGCAAATGCGCCAGAACTGTACCCTGCTGGTGTTACTTCTAACTTTAGCGGAGGCAGCCCACAGCTCTCAGCCCCCTGCCGCCACGCTCTCTACTCCTTATGTCCTCTCAGGAATATTGACTCACGTCTGGTTTTCTGTAGTTAAATCTTCCATCAGTATTAATCTTTACTTGCTTTGATCTTGAGGTCCCCAAATTTTGTAAAATCATTATTAGACATTCAAACAGTTCTCTCTACATTTCAAAATATCAGAACATCAAGGCTGTCTATTGCTTAATTTGACCTTAGTTGGTACGATAACTGTAACTGGTCTCCCTGAATCCATGCATGCCGTGACTAAAATTAATCCCAAACCACAGAAGACCAATTCATTAGTTATCGAAGTACTGCGCTAATGTTTTCTACTAAGAACATTCTATAGATGTTTGATTTTTAAAGGATACATACACGCACACAAGAATTGACACTAAACTGATTCTTTCCACTGTCATACATATCTAACAATATAATAGCTGGGTTTTCCATTTCTCACCATGTAGGACTTTGTTAAAACATTACGCTGCAGTCAATACAACAGCATATACAATAATACAATATAAATGTACAGTAATACAACAGAGCAATGAAAAAAGGTTTCCGACTGAGATTCAGGTTTCCAGGGCATTTTGTTAGGACTTTTTTATTGATATGTAACGTTCTTACACTTAAGGGCACAAATAACTGTGAGAGTGAACACATTCCTGCAACCGGCACGGAGAGCAAGATTTCGGCCACCCCAGCATCCCAGAGGGCTCCCCAGCCTCCGTCATCTACTCCTGCACCACCGCTGATGAATTTCAGCTACTTTCAAACTTCAAGAAAATGGAATCATAAAGTATAAATTTCCTCTTCAACATGAAGTCTGGGAGATGCATCCATATTTTTGTTTGTAACAGTGGTCCATATTTCCCATCAATATGTAGTACTTCATTGTATGCACGTGTCACAAATTATCTATCTATGGACACTGAGGTCGTCTGTCTGAGACTACTGTGAATAAAGTGACTCAGCATTCTTGTCCATGTCTTTTTATTCTCTATTTTACGCTTTTCCCATCACCATTTATCCCCCATGGCCTCCTCTTGTCCTTTTTGAGCACGCATGTGTCCTTAGTCAACACCACCAAAAAATTCAGTACAATGCTCACCGCCTTCTCCATCGCAGTCACGCTGGGGAGAGTGCGACGGCAACGCACTGCGGCTTTCAGCTGCATTTTTCTTGTGACTAAGTTGACCACCTTTTCTTGCCTGTCCTGGACATTTGGATATCATCTTTCTTAAGTTCCTTCCGAGTTTTTGCCCATCTTGGTACAGAGCATCCACTTTTGCTTTCCTTTTTTATTTTTACTACATGGGTGGGGGGGTGATAATTTTAGATTACAGGAAGGTTGTAAAGATGGTACAAGGCCTTCCTGTGGCCCCTCACCCACTTTCACTGATGTCAGCACCTGACATTACCAGGACTTGTCAGACCTTAGAAACACACCCACGCTGGCACGTTACTATTAACTAAACTTCAGGATTGATTTCTCCAATTTTTCCACTGTAATGTTCTTTTTCCCTTTCAGAGTCCAAACCAGGTTAGCACATCACATGTAGTCATTATGATTCTTTAGTCTCCTCTGGTCGGTACGTTACTCAGCCATTTCTTGCTTTTAAAAATCCTGAGAGCTTAAGTAGTATCAATCGGGTGTTTTGTTAAATGTCCCTCAATTTGAATTTGTCTGATGGATTTCCTATGATTTGATAGGGATTATGGGTTTGGGAAAGAATAATTTGACACTTGTCAACACTTGCTTCATGACTCCAAGGATAGCTTTTAATTAGTGTGCCACGAGCACCTGAAAAAGAAGGTGTGTATTTTGCATTTTGGGGGTGCAGTGTTACACAACACACACGCGCGAGTGCATGCAAGTTCATTAATTATATTGCTCAAATGTGCTGTGTCTCTACTACGTTTCCTGTCTGAGAGAGATGTGTGAAAATCTCTCACTATTATGATTGTGGATTTGTCTCGTTCTGCTTTTATTTATATCTGCTTTTGTTCTTATATATTTGAGTCTATGCCATCAGGTGCATAAAATTTAAGAGAAAAGATAAATCTTCCTGTTGAATTGTCCCTTTAATCATTAGGAAATGACCCTTTTTATGTCAAGTAATAGTTCTTACATCAAAGTTTATTTTGTCTACGACTGCTATAGATAAACCACCTTTCTTTTGCTTAGCGTTTGCATGCCATATCACTTCCCATCTTTTTAATTTCAACTTTCCTGTTACCTTATGTTTAAGGCATGTTTTCTTTTTAGCAGTATATATTTGGTTGTTTTTTAAACTCAGTTTAACAATATGTGCACATATGCATAACCCATGGACACAGACAATAGTGCGGTGAAGGCCTGGGAGGGCGAACAGGTTGAGGGGGTCAGTGTGGGGGAAAGGGGGACATCCATAATACTTTCAACAATAAAGATAATTTTTTAAAATTTTCCTTTAATTGAAATGTTGCACCCATTTACGCTTAATATAATTACTAATATATTTGAGTTTAAATTTACCGCTTTATGGTTTTCCATTTGTCCCATACCTTTCATGTTCCTTTCTTCTCCTTTCTTAAAGCATTCTTTTTGATTAATCAAGTAATTACTTTATCATTTCATTGTCGCCTTTTTATTAGATTCTTATTTATACATTATTTTGTTAATTTAGTATTTACCCTAGATATTGCAACATACATCCAGGACTTAGTAATTTGCCTTAAGTTAGTCACTGTACCACTTCTCAGTGCAATTATCTCACAACACTTTAAGTCCAATTATACCTCTCCTGCCTTTCGTGCAATTGTCATGCATTTTAATTCTGTATGCAGTTTAAACCCATTAGATCATATTATTGTTGGTTTAATGAGTCAATATTTATTTATTTTTTTATTTATTTATTAAATATATCTTTATTGATTTCAGAGAGAGGAAAGGAGAGGGAGAGAGAGATAGAAACATCAATGATGAGAGAGTCATTGATCGAGCCCACAATCCGGACATGTGCCCTGACTGGGAATCGAACCCCGATCGCCTGGATCCTAGGCCGACGCTCAACCGCTGAGCCACGCCCAGCCGGGCAAAAGAGTCAATATTTACTTAGACTTACCCATATATTCGTCTTCTCTGCTGTACTTCATTCCTTCCTGCATTTCCACACTTTCATCTAAGATCATTAACTTTCTGCTAAAGAATTCCCTTTACTGCTTATTTTAGTGTGGGTTTTCTATCAGCAATTTCTCTTCATTTTTATTTGAATGAAAATGTCTTTATTTCACTTTTTTTTAATCTTCACCCAAGGATATTTTTTCCATTGCTTTTCAAAAAGAGTGGAAGGGAGAGAGAGAGAAACCTCGATGTGAGAGACACATGGATTGGCTGCCTCCCGTGCGCACCCTAACCTGGGCCGAGGATTGAACCTGCAACCGAGGTGCGTGCCCTTGACCAGAATCAAACCCAGGACCCTTCAGTCCACAGGCCAACATTCTAACCACCAAGCTACTGGCCAGGGCTCACCTTCATTTTTCAGGAATATTTTCACTGGGCATAGAATTCTTTGGCAGTTATTTTCTTTCAGCAGTTTATAGACAGATATTCCATTATCTACTAGCTATCATTATTTGAAAGATCAACTGTTAGTTTATTGTTGCTCTTTTTAAAAGTAATTTGTCCTTTTGCTCTGCATATGATTCAGATTTTCTCACTGTGTTAGCACTTTTTGCTATGATAGTTTTGTGAATCTGTGGTTTGATATCTTTCATTCATTTTGCAAATTATTTGACCAGTGCATCTTTAAATATTTATTCGGCACCATTTTCCCTCTCCTTTCCTTCTTGTACTCCAATTACACATATTAGACATTTTTACCAAGTCTTATATGTGTACTATGCTCCTATCTTAATTTTTCATTTATTTTTCCTTTCTGATCTTCAAACTTAATATTTTCTACTTACCTACCTTCAGCTCCCTAATTCTCTATTTTGCCGTGTCTAATCTGCAGTTAAACTCATCTTTTGATTTCTTAATTATTTCTACTCTAGAACTTCTATTTGATTATACTTTCATAAATTCTAATTTTCTGGTGACATCCATTTTTTTTATCTACTTTCTTTAACATATTAATCATATTTACTTTTAAATTATATTTCTGTTAACCCCAATATCTGTATGACCTACAGGCATATTTTTATTGTCATTTTTTCTCTTAGCTTTGTTATTTGGTCCTGTTTGCTGGCATAGCTAGTAATTTCGGATTGACTGATGACATTATGCATGATGATTATAGAGACTATGAATGATGTTATATTTCTCCAGGGAATATTTTATTTTCTTCTGCCTGACAGGCAAGAAACCTTGATCCAATGAGAAACTGAAATAACTGGAGGCTATTTTTAAGACATTGAGAGGGCTGATCTATCACTGATTTATCCCTATCATCAGCATAACACTTCAGAGGTCTATTTTATTTTTCCCATCACCATTTATCCTCCCATACCCTCTTCCACTTCCACCCACCCCCTTTTCCCAGAAATCACCACATTGTTGACCACGTCCATGAGTTTTCTCTTTTTTTCTTTTTTGCTCAATCCCTCCACCCCTCCTCAACAATACTCCCCAACAGAGCTGTTTGCCTGCTGTTTATTAGTCTGTCTCTATTTTGCTTGTTTGCTCATTAAATTCCACATATGAGTGAAATCATACAGTATTTGTCTTTCTTTGACTGGGTCTATTTTAAAAGCCTACGGAATTTACTGGTATTTCCTGTCCTTGGCAGGTTCTAAATTATAATTTTTGTCCCTCTTTAGCACTGTGAGACTGCCAAAAGCTCTGGTTAGCTTTTTAGCCCCTTAACAACTACTTTTCTCTTGATTTCCTAGCCTCTCACCCTACTCATGCCCAGCTTAGGAATTTGCTAGTGCCTTGAAGAGAAATTGTATAGAGAACTGTGGCATCACTTCTCTGAAGTTCCCATTTCTTCAGGATCTTGGCCCTTAAGTCTTGACTGCTTTAATAGCCTTGAAGTTAAAGTTGGGTTCCCCATTCTAGTGATATTGCTGCAAGCCACAGACTTCTGCTTTCTCTTCAGTCTCTATGCCTTGCAAGGCAAATTAACAAATGGCCCACAAGCAAAAGCACCAGTAAATGTAGGATTCACATTATGCTTTTCCCTTCTTGAGATGCCGGTCCTTCAACATTTGGGCACCTTGGTTATTGTCTGATGGCTTCAAACAGTTGTTATTTTTTATTTTACTGAGACTTTATGGTTGTTCTCAGTGGAGAAGATTAGTCTAATACTAGAGAACTGGGTTTTAATTCATCTTACTACTTGCTCAACCACTAAGGAAGTTGAAATCAACATTTGAATAGAATGATACTATATCCCTGTTTGCCTGGGATAGTTCTGATTTATGACTTTTATCCTAGAATAAATATTACTAGTGCCTTGTTTCACTCTCAAAAGTATTCAGTATGGCCTGGTCAGGCGTGGCTCAGCGGCTGAGCATCGACCTAGGATGCGGGAGATTGCGGTTCAATTCCCGGTCAGGGCACATGCCCGGGTTGTGGGCTCGATCCCCAGTTGGGGGCGTGCAGGAGGCAGCTGATCAATGACTCTCTCATCACTGATGTTTCTATCCCTTTCTCTCCCTCTCCCTTCTTTTCTCTGAAATCAATAAAGATATTTTTTTTAAAAAAGTGTTCAGTATGTTCAATAAATTATATGATTCCTTTACCTCTAAAGGTAATGTCATCATTCTTCCTGCATTCATTAAAATAAGTATTATTTAACCAGTTTTTAAGAGTAAAGAATCCCATACGCTAAACAATAAAAAAGAACAGAGATTTCATATATATCATTTGTACATGAAGTTTCTATGTTTAAAGATCAAAGAGATTTCCACATCTTTGAGTGGATAATCACTTCCAATGTCTAAAAACTCATAGGAGCATCATATAAACATACATATACATATGAGTAAAATATGCTCATTTGCATCCTGGCCAGGTAGCTCTGTTGGTTAGAGCGTGGTCCCCACACATGAAGGTTGCAGGTTCAATCCCTCTGGTGAGGGCACATATGAGAATCAACCAATGAATGCATAAATAAGTAGAACAACAAATCGATGTTTCTCCCCACACCCCCTTAAATCAATAAACTAAAAAAAAAGTCAATTGGCCCTGTGGTTTGGCTCAGTGGTTAGAGGGTCAGCCTGCAGACTGAAGGGTCTCAGGTTCGATTCTGGTCAGAGGCCTCTGCCTCAGTTGCTGGCTCAATCCCCAGCCCCAGTCAGGGAGTGTGCAAGAGGCAACTAGTGGATGTGTCCCTCTCACATCGGTGTTTCTCTCTCTCTCTCTCCCTTCCACTCTCTCTGAAAAAGCAATGGGAAAAATATCCTCAGGTGAGGATTAAAAAAAAGTCAAATGTTTTTCTACATGTATAATTTTCATAGTCTCTTAGGACTAAAAGAAACCTTAAGACGATTGAAGTCAGCCATACAATAAAGATATTCAGGTCCCAAAAGTTAGTTTAGGGTGACTGACCTACATTATTTATCCAACATCACACGTAGATTCTGAACTCTCTTAACTCCCAGCCCAATACAATTCCCCCTCTACATACTACCCAACCCACCTTTTTCCCCTGCAACAATAAACACCTCCTACTGCTATGTCCTAGTACACAAGGATTAAAAGATCTTGGAATCCTTCCATATTGGGATATAAATGGCAAGAGATCTCCTCTCTGTGCATTTCATAAAGTAACCATTTATATTTTTATGCACTAAACGTATCCTGGGTAGTCCCTAAGGATACGAAGATGCAGATGGTTCATTAGGACTCTTTGTTTATTTCAAATGGAAGAATTTACAGAATACACGATTTATTAGTGGCTGCAGCAAACACATCTGGCACCCAGAGTCACATCTGCCTGCTTTACATCTGATTTTAGCCAAGTTGGAATAGGTAATTCAGTGCAAGCTTAGATTTGCTTCACCTGATGGCATCCCACCTGTAGCCCATACAGTCTCTTTACTTTCTGCCCCACTGCTACCTTGGGCATTAGCAGGACTTTTCTGGGCCCTTACATATGTGCAAGAGCAGATCAGGGGCAATCTTGACCAATGAACAAGAGCTAATGGATAAACATTCCTGCATCCTAACCATTAGGGGGACAATTCTGGGAGGCATTCTATGTGCTTCTTAGGACACTTCAGTAGGATTTAGCCCTGTTGCTCACAGTGACGGTCTTGAAATACCACCCTTATGTTTCTACTTTTTCTCCTTTCCAATCTCTGTCTTCCTGCTCTCTCATTCCTACCCCCAAGGTCACCTCTCAAATGAACACACACACATTCCTTGTCTCCGGAAATGCTTCTGGAAGAAGGCAAACCACATAATTCTCAAACCCTAAATTCTTCAACTTGTAAAATGTCCCGATTCCTAACCCTCCCAATTTCAGTTTCATATGTGACGACGACGCTTTAGCTCCTAATTCTATGGCACGTCTTCCTAGATAGTAAAAGATAACTGTAACAAATTGTTCAATTACAGTGCTATCTAGTGGCAAGGAGGAATCAGGGCTCACGGCATTTAATGACCATGTTGTAAATATTGAACTTAAATACTGGTAATTTTACATTACATGAGATAGATGTATTCAAGAGCAGGCAAGCTTTCCACAATTCCATCAAAGGTCAAAAAGATAACTGTTTGTGACAGGATATTAAAAGGTTGGGATAATTTTATGATATGTAGGTAACACAAGCGAAGACAATGATAAAGATCATCAAGTATCACGCATGAATGGGCAAAAGCTAATCACTGACAAGGTCGGGGAGATCTTTACCTCTGTGTTCTCACTTAGCTGAGCACAGAGCCATGCTCAACACACAAAGCCGGTTCCCACAGCACAGAAATCTGCCCCAACAATCCGTGCTAAAGAAAGCCCAGCATGGGAATGAGCAGTAAAATGAAATAATCATAATCATCATAATAATGGCAGTTAGCATTTAACGAGTACTTACTTTTTGTTGTTGTTAATCCTCACCTGAGGATATTGTTTCCATTGTTTTTTTGAGAGCGTGTGGAAGGAGAGGGGGGAGAGGAAGATCAACGTGAGAGAGATCAATTGGTTGCCTCCCGCAGACGCCAGACAAGGGGCTGGGGATTGAACCTGCAACCCAGGTACATGCCCTTGACCAGGAATCACACCCGTGATGCTTTGGGGTACGGGCCAATGCTTTAACCACTGAGCCACACCAACCAGGGCTAATGAGTACTTATTATGTCCAGGCCCTGTACTAAACATTTTATCCATGTGATTTCATTTAATTTTTACAACAACGTATTAAGGGAGGTACCACTGATATCATTATTTTTCAGATAAAGAAAAAAGGTGTAAAAAAATTACTGAAATTACTGAAGATCTCTTCAATAAATGGTGTTGGGAAATGGTCATATAAATGCAAAAAAATGAAGCTAGACCATCAACTTATACCATATACAAGAATAAATTCAAAATGGACAAAAGACTTAAATGTAAGTCACAAAACCATAAAAATCCTAGAAGAAAACATAGGCAGTAAAATTACAGACCTCTCACATAGAATTTTCACCAATACATCTCCTAGGGCAAGAGAAACAAAGGAAAAAATAAACAAATGGGACTGTATCAAAATAAAGAGCTTCTGCACGGCAAAAGATAGCACCCTCAAAATGCAAAGGGAGCCCACTCTATGGGAGAACATATTTGCCAAGGATACATCTGACAAGGGGTTAATTTCCAAAGTATACAAAGAACTTATACAACTCAACAAGAGGAAGACAAATAATCCTATTTCAAAAATGGGCAAAGGACCTGAATAGACACTTCTCCGAAGAGGACATACGGATGGCCAAGAGACACATGAGAAAATGCTCAACATTGTTCATCATCAGAGAGATGCAAATTAAAACCACAATGAGATATTTATCACCTCACATCTGCTAGAATGGCTGCCATCAACAAATGACACATGCTGGCAAGGACATGGAGAAAGGGAGCCCTAGTGCACTGCTGGTGGGAATGCAGACTGGTGCAGCCACGGTGGGAAACAGTATGGAGATTCCTCAAAAAATTAAAAATGGAGCTGCCATTTGACCCAGTGATCCCACTTATAGGAATATATCCTAAGAATACTGAAACACAAATCAGAAAGAATATATGCACCCCTATGTTCATAACAGTGCAATTCACAATAGCTAAGATCTGGAAACAGCCCAAGTGCCCAGCAGTAGATGAGTGGATAAAAAAGCTGTGGGACACTCACACCATGGAATACTACGCAGCTGTAAAGAAGAAGGATCTCTTACCCTTTGGGACAGCCAGGCAGAGAAAGACATATATCACATGATCTCACTTATGTGGAATCTAAGGAACAAAATAAGCTGATGAACAAGACAGGACCACAGACACGGAAACATGAAAAAGACAGACAGATCTCAGAGGGAAGGCGGGAAGGAGGGCAGAAGAGATTAACCAAAGAACTTATACTCATAAATGCATAGCCCATGGACACAGACAATAGACAGGTGAAGGCCTGGGGTGGGAAGGGAGATGGGTGGAGGGGGGCGGAGGGGAGAAAATGGGGGACGCCTGTAATACTCTCAACAATAAGATAAAATGTTTGTTTATTTTTTTATTTTTTATTTTGGTTTTTTTGTTTGTTTTTCTAATCCTCACATGAGGACATTTTTTCCATTGCTTTTTCAGAGAGAGTGGGAGAGAGAGAGAGAAACATCGATGTGAGACAGACACATCGATTGGTTGCCTCCCACACTCGCCCTGACCAGGGCAAGGGATTGAGCCTGTAACCGAGGTACCTGTCCTTGGCCAGCATCAAATCTGGGACCCTTCAGTCCACAGGCCGATGCTCTAACCACTGAACCAAACCAGCTATGGCAAATAAATTTTTTTTTTAAATTACTGAAGTTCTCAAAGTCACACACCCAGCAAAGAACAGAGGGAGGTTCAAACCCAGGTCTGTCTGTTCTCTTATCCAGTTCACTTTTCACGTTGCATCAGAAATCATGACTAATTTCACGCCAACTATGTTGTTAGTGATTGTTATTAATCAATAATGACCCCCGCCCCCATTTCACAGATAGAATGCTGAACAGTCATGGTTAAACATCTTTTCTCAGATCAAGTAGGAATCACTGGCCTGCCTGAATTCAGACTCCCTGGTCACTGGGCTCTGGTCAAAACATACCTTCTTTCTCTGGACTGACTTCGGCCAGCAATTAATTTATATCCTTAAGCAAAAGCTCTGATTGCTGTATTAAAGTGTAACTAAAAATTCTATTGTAAGATAAGATATTCTACAGAACTATGAAAAAAAAATCTATCCTAGAGAATTTAATTTTGTGCCATTTTCTAACAGTGAGTTTCATAGTTTAACCAAGTTTTGGGTGCTTCGGAACTCAGTGGTCAGCATATGTGTCTCAGCAGGTCATTCTAAAGCAAGAATCAGGGATGAGATGGATTTACCATCAAAGGGCATATGAAAAACAGGGGGACACCTGTAATATTTTCAACAATAAAGATTAAAAATAAAATTTAAAAAAATTTAAAAGGGTATATGGAGCTTGGCTGTGATAAAAAACACAACCTCCCAATATCAGATGCATCCCTCTTAAGAGGGAGGAAAGCACCTAGGTCCTGTTGGAGAGCCACTGGCACAGGCTTGGCTGGGACTGTTCACCCTCTGGGCCTGAGTTTTTAACCTCTGGATAAAGCGAAATGGTGGTGAGGATTCATCTACATAAATAACCAAGGATAACACACAGATGTAAAACCTTAAATGATTTTTTCCCTTTTATATCCTTCTTTGTTTCATAAAGAATTTTAAGTTGCAGATGAAAATAGCCTCCAAAAAAATGTTATTTCTCTTCTTCCTTCCTCTGGTCCAAAGAAAAGTTCTTGCAGCAAGTAAAACACCTTCGAGGACTTAAGAAATGAAAACTTCCGAAATAAAATTTTGAGTAAAGATCTTGAAATATCTGGGATTGCCAGTGGAGGACAACTTAGCAGTATCTAACAACTTACAAATGCAAATATTGTTTGATATAGCAACTCCACCTGTTGGAACTTATCTTCCAGATGAATGATTTATGTACAAGGCCACTCATCGCAGCATTTAATTTTAACAGCAGAGTGTTTTTACATATCTAAATGTCCATCAGTAAAAAACTGGTTACATAAGTGATAGTGCATGGTTCATTTATACAAGGGACTAATATGCAGCTAGAAAAATATGTCAAGATATATTTTTTAAGTGAGAAAGCAGGGTGTGAATAATTTACTTCTATTGTATAAAAAGGAGATAAAATAAATCTATATTGATATTTGTTGCAAGTGCATTAAGGAAACTCTGGAAAGACACCAGAAATTTGTGGTATCTGGTGAACAGTGTTAGGGGAAAACTGGATTTAGGCATGAAATGGGTAGGAAGATTTTCACTGTGGCAAAATTTTAATAAGTTAATTGAATTTTTAAAATACCTTAACTGGGCTTATACCCACTTTCAAAAGATAACAAGATCTTGAAGTTTGTCATCTTATCTCACAAAGGTTCTAACAAGACAACTGGATGAACTGAGACATAAACTATTAGATTTTTCCAAGAAAACCTTATCACATACTGGAGAGAGAGAGCTATCCACATCTAGGATGATTCCCACTCTTCCTGCTTTGGCTGCTATTTTACTTTTCTGGTGCTCTTCCAGTAATGGAACCATACGGTAGCCGTGGCGGGTGAGGCACAGTCAGTGTCACTACTGTCCTTTCCCATAACTGACAGCACATCAGGTACCCTTTATTTCCTCCTCAGACAAACTTATGACACTTAATTGGACTATGAGTTACATTACTAATTTCTGAAAATGTCAAAATCTTTACTCATAATCAAACAGAAGTCGAGAACCACATGATAAATTCTCTTCTGATGGTGGTGTAGCCGGTGAGCACTCCCTGCCTACTCCATAAGTACACTCTAGCATAAAAGAAACTACAATAATAAATTTCTTTTTGGATATCAGAGGGTCATTCCCTAAATTTCATAATACACATTCAAAAAAGTGACTTAAATGTCCCAAACAGACTTTATGATTTCCCATATTATACATGCTAATACCCCAACATTCCCCATCACAGTACATCACACTTAAATGTAAGTCACAAAAACCATAAAAATCCTGGAAGAAAACATAGGCAGTAAAATAGCAAACATCTCACGTAGCAGAATTTTAACCAATACATCTCCTAGGGCAAGAGATACAAAGGAGAAAATAAACAAATAAGACTACATCAAAATAAAAAGCTTCTGCACAGTAAAAGAAACCATCAACAAAATGAAAAGGGAACCAGTATATGGGAGAACAGATCTGCCAATGATACATCTGATGAGTTAATTTCAAAAATATGTAAAGAACTCACACAACCCAACACCAGGAAGACAAACAACCCAATTAAAAAATAGGCAAAAGACCTGAACAGATACTTCTCCAAAGAGGACATACAGATGGCCAACAAACATGAAAAAATGCTCAACTTCACTAGTCATCAGAGATGCAAATTAAAATGACAATGAGGTATCACTTCACACCTGTCAGAATGGCTGCCATCAACAAATCAACAAATGACACATTCTGGCGAGGGTGTGGAGAAAGGGGAACCCTGGTACACTGCTGGTGGGAATGCAGACTGGTGCAGCCACTATGGAAAACAGTGTGGAGGTTCCTCAAAAAATTAAATATGGAGCTGCCATTTGACCCAGTGATCCTACGTCTAGGAAATATCTTAAGAAACCTGAAGCACTAATCAGAAAGAATATATGCTCCCCTATGCTCACAGCAGCGCAATTTACAATAGCTAAGATCTGGAAACAGCCCAAGTGCCCATCAGTAGAGGAGCGGATAAAAAGCTGTGGGACACTCACACCATAGAATACTACGCAGCTGTAAAGAAGGATCTCATACCCCTTGTGACAGCATAGAGGGACCTGGAGTTTTACCCAGAAGTGGAACTGCAGGCTCATATAATAATTCTGTTTCACTTTTTGAGGAATCCTCAATAACATTCACGATTATAAAGGAATCTGAGACAAAAAACAAAACAAAAAAAAGGTTGAGAACTGCTGTCCTAGAACATGTGAGCATTGCCTGGATAACTCCTGTTCGTTATTCAAGATAAAGGCAGGCATCATCTCTTACTAAGAGTGTCGAGTCCCACCTCAGGGTGTTATGAGGCTCCCTATGTGCACCTCCACCTTTGCCTTTAGTACACTGTGTTTTGATCACCTGCCAACTTCACTTTTCCCTCTCTAAACTATAAGCTCATTGAGGGTGAGACCTCTTTATTTGTGTACACGTCCAATGTCTGGATATAGTAATGCATAAGAAATATTTGTAACATATTTTTGAAGGAAATTAAAGATTATCTGAAATGCTCTGTAGAGGGATTGATAAAAATGTCGCTCATATGCCACCTGTAATTGCCTAGTAATGGCTACGGAGGTCTGTGTTGAGAAGGATTCTGAGATCATCTAAAGGTTTAGCAAGAAGAAATGCAGGGCCTAATTAGCAATGTAAGAGGAATGTAGAAAGAGCTATACCTAAACTAGCTGCTAAGACTCTTTTAGTTCTAACATTCTATGCAGGAAAATGCAATTATTTTTGTCTGCAAATCTCATTCTTATTACTTTCGCCTAAAAATCTGATACCTCTTTTATTAGCAAATTAAATGTGACTATGTTGCAAAATCCACTGGATAAAAACACACAAATATTCCCTCTTCAGTCTTCATCTCTACCCCTGGACCCTGCCAAGATCAAAAGTTCCTTATAGAATTCTTCATGGATTTTTACAAACACATCAATGCAATTTTATGATAATATGAGGTTGTTAGATTTGAAATGACTCACACTGCTTTCATCTGGGGACTCATTCCTTATCCAAGCAGCATTCAGAGACAAATATATACAGCTCACATTTTCATTTTATTTCTAGTTTCATGTCTTTGGTTTTATTTATAAAAAGCTACACATTCTTAGATAATAAAAACCATTCAAATATGTATTATTACATTATTTCTCCAATCTCTCTTTTTATAAATGGACAGCTATTGGAGTTAAAGAAATTACTGGCAAGGATAAAAAAAAATTAATGATGCCTTAGAAGAAAGACTAACAAGATACATTTGAATGGGGAGTCTGAAATGGTTATGGCCTCCATTTCAGAAAAAAAAAAGAGACATCTGTAAGTTAACTGTGGTTATGTTATTATCCATGTGGCTGACATAATCTGTTGGTATATCACAGTATTAATTTATCAACAGATTGATCCATAGATGTTCAAATTGGACTGGAGATGCTGCTCCCAGAGAGATACTTTCATTTGTGCTGTTTAGATTTGGTCAAAGATTACCAGGCCTCAGAGAATGAACTATGTACGTATCCTGAACTCACCCTGGACAGTGTAAAAACAGTAAATGAGGGACTGAGAATTTCATGAAAATCTAAGTGATATCACCTTCATAAAGGAACAGAAAAAAATTCTAATATTTTGAAGACAGAGAAAAAGGATCGTGAGTGCTTTTTTCATATGTATATATATGAGGAGATGAGCTGATAAACAATGAATGTCATAGAAAACAATTTTGCAACCAAGGCACAAAAAAATACTACCTTGAATTTTATAGCACTTTTTGCTTTTTAAAAACACACTCACATCCATTATTTCATTTTATCTCCCAAGAAACCTATGAGGCAGGTAAGTCAGCTTTCATTATCTCCAAGATTTATCTACCACTCTCGCCACTAGTGTTTTAAGATAGGGTTCATGGATCTGGAGAGAAGTACTTCTTGCATTATGGCCGTACCTGGTGACTCACAAGAACTGGAAAAATGAATTAACGAGTATGTCTTATGAGGGACACTCTTTCTTAACTTGGGAGTTGGCTTTCCCTTATAAATATTCCACCAGCAAAATTAGCAATAAACACATTTGTTCTGCTGTATCAAAGTGGAGATTTGCAGAAAAACCACTTCTGGCTTGCCAGCACAGGGCATAACTATAAAGGGCAGACCCCAATGCTACGTGCAGCAGAGGCACTGCCTTATCATTTCTTACTCTCTTCTTACCTCTTTCTCTTATTTAACCCTATTTCTGGCCTCTAGAAGATCAAAAATCAAGAGGAGAGGACAGGAACATCTTGGATGAGACAGTGTGATAAATAGAAACTGCCCCGTGTAGACAGAGCCTGTGTTTCTATTCAATTTAAGGCTAATGTAAGCATTGCTTAGTCCGCGTCTTATTAGAAACATAAATGAGTAACATTTATTGAATGCTAAGAGACCAGGCAGATTAAAGAAATCTTATAAAAATTTATTTTAAACATTTTCTTATGAAAGTGTTGCTTATGAACACACTAGCTCACCCTCCACGGGGCTCCTTCCCTCGAGGTGAAGGGAACCGTTTCCCGAGGAGGCGGGTGGGCAGAGCTGCTGTCAGCTGTGCCGAGCAGGAGCCCCGCACTTGCTTTCGACCAGCCTTCTCCTGACTGTCTCATGACTGCTGCCTGGTAAACATTCACACACCACCCGACATAAACGTTTGCCATGTTATCCTCTGTACTTCTGCATACGCTTGAAATTACACACAGGCCTGAGTGCACACGTGTGTGTATATGTATATATATGTTGTACCTATGTGCATATGTATGTAATATACAGACATATATAACATGTATATTATACAGATTTTTACAAGATAAGCAGGTGTCTATAAAGCATTTCATCTGGCTGGTAAAGGGGAGGAGACCGCTGCATCAGGGTCCCTCCTCCAGGGCCCCCCAGGTCTGACCTCCACAGTCTTTCTCACCAAGTTCATGTCTTAGACTAACGTGGCTGAGAGTCTGTCCTCTATGCTGAGCCTGAGAACCAAACTCACTTCCTCCGTCAATGGCTTACATTTTTGGGAAGCAATAAGATCATTATATAGTATTATGTAATAAGACACAAATTTAAATTTTACCATGTTCCAGGAAGCCTCTACTGTTCTTTTACCCGCAAAGGCACCCTTTTTACCTGGCCCAAAGGCACCCTTACTTCTCCGTTACCCCTACCAGCTCAGTCTGGCTGGACAGTGCTGTTTGGGGGACACAATGCAGCTAGAACTTGGTTCCAGTTATCAGCAATTCTCTGTGAAACAGTAAGAGGGGAGTGCCCTCTCCTCCCCCCCTCCACCCACTAAGCTTGTTGCCTAGTGGTTACAGCCTGGGTTCTGAGCCTAGAATCTGTATTCCAGCACTCTTCTTTCTGAGTGCCCTTAGGAAGAAAGAATTTAATGTGGGCCTTAGTTGCCTGATCTATAAAATATGGATACTAAAGGAACCTACCTCATGGGACGCTGTAAGAATTAAATGAGGTAATGCTTCAGACACAAAGCTCAGAGTGTTATCAGCACTCAATGTTAGGAGGGTATGGTTACATAATTATAAAACATGGTTCTTGACCCAGCCAGCGGGCAACTTTTTGAAAGGTGAAATACACTAGTCTAGAAGTCTTATTATCTGACGCCTTTTAGACAGAGTCCAAGGAGGGTGCATTCCTATGCTGACTTCTGAAGCCACACTCAAATATAATATTGCCTTTTTATACCTTTTATAATTACTTCCAGCCCCAGTTCTACCATTGTACCTCACACCCACCTATGCATCGTTCTGCAGTTATTTGTCCTATCGGTTATCTTGTCCTATCTCAGAGAAGGGCACCTGGAGAATGGGGGTCTTTCACTTAACACTAGCTTCTGCTACTCCCTCCACTGAAAGGGTCCTACACTGATTGCCTAGGACTTCCACAATGCTCATAACCAAAATGTTCTTCAGTCCGGATTTTGCTGGGTCTGTTTCTCCGTCAGGCCAGCTGATGACTTAGCGTCCTTGAAACTTGCCCTTTCAAGATGCTACTCTTAGCCAGTCCTCCCTCCTACCTCTCTGTGGCTTCTCCTCTGCCCGACCGACCACCAAACACTGGTACTCCCACTAGGCAGCAGCTTAAAAGAAAGGTAGCTCCGTATGTGCTGATGTTGATGGACTCCCAAAATACCCAATGAAATGAAAAAACACACACAAAAAAACAAGGTGTTTCACTTACAGTTTGCTGTCTTAAAATCTTTCATTAAATATCCTAGCCATGGATATGTGCATTAGTTTCCTCGGGCAACTATAACAAATTATCACAAACTAGGTGGATTAAACAATAATTTATTCTCTCACAGTTCCGGAGGCTACAACTCCAACATCAAGGTGTCAGCAGGGTTGGCTCCTTTTGGGAGGCTCTGGGGAAGGGGCTCTTCCTTGCCTTCCTCCCAGCTTCCCGCCCTTGCTGGCAATCCTGGACATTCTTTGGCTTGTAGACTCATCACTCCAATCTCTGTCTCTGTTTTCGCATGACATTCTCCCTGCGTCTCTGTCTTCACATGGTAATTCCCCTCTGCGCGTGTGTCCAAATTTTCCTTATTTTATAAAGACACAAGTTATTTGAGCCTTGGCCGGTGTGGCTCAGTGGTTATAGTCCCTGCACCAAAGGGTTGAGGGTTTGATCCCTGGTCAGGTGCATACAGGAGGCAATCAATTGATATTTCTCTCTCTCTCCCTCTTCCTTCCTCTCTCTTTAGAATCAATGAAAAAAGCATATCCTCTAGTGAGGATTAAAAAAAAAGACAAGTTATTCGATTAGGATGCACCCTGCCTAAGCTTGTGTAACCTTGTTGACATTTTAAAATAATTAAAAGTAAAGCATATTATTATGGGTTGAATTTTGTCCCTCAGAAAGATACATTGAAGTCCTAACCCCAGAACCTGTGAATGTGACCTTATTTGGAAATAGGGTCTTTGCAGATGCAGTCAAGATGAGGTTGCACACATGCCAGTGACACCCAAGCTGGAAGCCCGGGAGCTCCCTCCCACTGTTCCTTCACCCTCAGCCTTCACGCCCACTCCCTCACCACCCTGATGATTCTCTCCATTAATCTCTCAACCCAAGTCCTTCTTTCCAGCCTACTGCCAATGCTTAAGTCCATGCACTCATTATCTCTTACCTGGACTATTGCAACAGTTTACTAACTGGTCCCCCTGCATCCAATCTTGACCTCTTAAAATCATCATTTCCAGGGTAGCTATATTTACATAAGATGCAAATTTGATTACGTTGACCTGCTGTCTGAAGCCCAGACTTTGCTTCCCCTTCCCTCTAGCTCCTCAGTCTGCACACAAGAACCTCCATCCCCAGCCCTACCCCCCCCTTGAGCCTTGTCTCTTGCCTCTCCTTGCTTTCAGTGCCTCACTACTAACATCAAACAGCTTGCGGACCCTCGCTCATGCTTCTCTTCCTCTGCTGTGTTGGTCTCTCTGCCAGGAATGTCTTTTCCCTCTTCCTGACTTTCATCAGCCTCAGGACGCATTCCAGGCAGTTCAGGTCTTCCATGAAGCCTCTCCCAATCCCAGGTGGGGTGTCTGTTTCTCCGACTGTAAGCACCCGAATGCTGAATGTCATGTCTTTCAAACCATGTATCTGTTGTGCTTAGCCCAGTCCCTGGCATGAAGTAGGTGCTAAAGAAAGGCTGCTTGTGTGAACAAAGAAAGACGTGTTTTATTATTCAAGGATTTCCACAAACTGTTCACTAACAAAGGAAGAAAGGACCATCATCTATTTTCAAAATGACATCTTGAAACGCTAATTTTACATAGACTAGGTTTTCTCAGCTTTGGCACTACTGACATTTGGGCTGGAGAAGTCTCTGTTGCAGAGGCTGTTCTGTGCATTACAGGCTGTTTAGCAGCATCGCCGGTCTCTCTATCCACTAGACGCCAGTAGCTCTCCAAACCTGTGACAACCAAAAATGTTTCCGAACATTGCCATGTACCCCCTGTAGGGAAGGGGGGACAAAACCACCCCCACTTTAAAGCACTGATATAGACTGACGTTCAGTATATGTTTTGAACTTCAAAATACTGTGAAGGCAGGAATTCCCACAACATGCCACTCAGTCCCTTGGAACATCAATTACTCCAAGAGGGAATCGGCCAGTTTATCATATGTTTTTAAAGGTATTTAAATCAACTGTATGTAAAACTTTTAAGAGACTTTCTAATATAATTACTCCATAAAAAGATGAGATCCTGTCATTTATTGTTCCATAAAAATGTAGGGTTTTTAAATATATATATATATATGCGCTGATTCTCATTTGGAAAGGAGAGAGGTCTATAATTTAATTTGAAAGATGCTTTCCTCTGGCTGTAAGAGAAGCGGGGGGAGGGAAGGGAAAGGGAGAGGATTGTTTTACTAGAAAAATTGGGGATATTTTTATGTTAATTCCTCATTTCCTCTGCTCTTTGCATGATTCTAACCCACCGTTATTGACCAGTGTGGTCAACATTAAACAAAGAACAGTGAACTCTATTACACAGTCTGGTCAGACAAAGGTCAATCCAATATTCTGGTTGACAGAGTTTCCAATATTCTAAGTATTCTACTATTCATAAACACACCGAACATGAAAACTATGCAAAAATATTTTAGAAATTCTTTGAGGCAAAGGGAGCACCTCCTATCAGCCAGGAACTGTGAGGTTTTTTTAAATGAGCCACACAGCTGTGATCTCTGTTCTCTGAAAGTTTATGATCTAGTAGGTTAGACATAAAAATTAATGAAATAGTCACATTGATGGGGGTATAATTATAAAATGAATAAATGCTACGGAGGAAAGTAATTAGGGAACATGACCTAAACTTGAGCAAGTGACACCTGAGTTGAGATCTGAAGAAGGGGTCTAAGAAATTAACTACAAGAGACAGAAGAGCAGCCGAAGGCGGAGGGGATGGCGTGAGCAGATGCCCTCGGCTGGGGGTGTATGTCAGGGACTGAATAAAGAGAAGAGAGGAGCTTGGTGGAGCTGGGGAGGTAGGCCAGGGCAGCCGGGCACGGCCTGTTGGGGCTTGTTGAGGGCAGATGGAAGAGATAGCAACAGATGTAGGTGTAAGAAAGCATTCCAGCTGTGGTGCAGAGAATGAATTGGCAAATCAGGACAGGGGGTATGTAGGGAGACCAGCATCTTATCTATATCAAGATCCTCAGTGTTCCTTGAAAACTCAGGCAAAAGATAGCCTGTGCTACAACATGGATGAACCTTAAACATACCACACTACGTGAAAGAAGCCAGTCACAACCGCCCTCATGTTATATGATTCTTTTTATATGAAAAGTCCAGAACAGGCAAACCAAAAGAGATAGAAAGTAGATTAGTGGTTGCTAGGGGCTGGGTGAGAAGAGAATGGAGGTGACTACTAATGGGTTTCTTTATGGGAAGATGAGAATGTTTTAGAATTAGATAGTGGTTATGGTTTCACAACTTAGCTAATATATTGAAAATCAATTAATTAAACAATTGATGTGGGTGACTTTTATGGCATTGGAATTATATTTCAATAAAGCTGTTTTTTAAAAATCCTCTTATTATGTCTTAGGAGAAAACAAGTTCTACATTCCTAAGTAAAAACAAGTTTAAGAGCCGACTTTTACAATTCTCAATTTCAAAGCCATGTTCTTTAAAATGCTCCTTACATTCTAAATGTCAATTAGCTAAAATTTAAGAGTTGTATTGAAATAGAGGCATTTAAACAAGAACAGCTGATCAATGATTTAGAGAGAGCCTCATAATTCCCAAATCATAGTTTTTGTTAAGAAAAATTATAAAAGCACCAGCCACTCGGAATTAAATCAATTGGAATTTTACTAGTTTGTCAATTCAGTCAAATAGTGGACTTTAACTTCCAGCACGATTTTCTGCCCAGCCAGCTACTTAGCAGGTATATGTGATATCTATCTTGATTTCCAACCACAGCTTTTGGTATTAATTTAACAGGGAATTTAACTGTGCAAGAACGTGTTTTAGAACACAAATCTCAACTACCCTATTATTACATTTATAGCTGATTACCACTTGAATTGCTTTGATGCTATACTGGAATATCACTGACACTTCTTTCAAGGAGTACAGTGTAACATACAGGATACAGGGAACAGCCTCTAACAATGATGACACTGGCTAATATTGAAATTATCATCTAGAGAAGAGGAACTAGTGCATAGGGTCATTTTCTACATTGGAACTTTTTTTGGTATAAGTGACAGAAAGTCCAACTCAAAACAGCACATATGAAAATACGGTTTTGCACTTTCCTAACTGCAAAGTTCAAAGGTGGAGCTGCCTTCAGGCACATCTGGATTCTAGGCTCTCAGGCCAGTTTTCTGGCAGATTGGTTTCATTTTCAGTTTCCAAGTTGTCTCCTGATGGAAACATGGGAGCAGCCACTCCTCCCGTCTCTCTCCCCAAATTCTTAGCAAAAGACTCACTGTGGCTCTCAGGTTCTAACTGAGTCATGTTCTCTGTCCTGGGCCAACCACCCCAGCCAGCAGGATCAGGCATGTCGATTACCTCGGGTCTGGGTCACATGCTCGCCCCAGCAGGAAGGACGGAATCCCACCAAGGGATTAATAAGACCAACAGGAGGGGAAGGTATTGTTGCTAGAAAATAAGACAGTGGAGGCTGGCAGAGAAAATCACATATGTCCACTGAAGATTACACTTAAAAGCTGGGCCAAGAGAGAGGGCAGTAGGTAGGCAATCTGACAAGCTGGGAAGTACAGTGGACCCTTCTGGGGGTATCTTCTCAGCCAATTACCCTTCTCTGAGAATTTCTCCATCTGCCTCCTGGGTTGAGCCAAATACCTTCCACTTACCTTTCTAGAGCCAGTCTGGCCCTTCTAACCCTGCTTTCCATCAGAGAAGGCTGAATTAAATAGACAAGAGGAATAGTTCCTGGGCCCCGTAGCTTTTGGCTGGGTTTGGTGAGTGGGGAACACCAGCTGGAATCTCAGGGAGGGAGGGAGGGGTCCTTTCAGTCCAGTTATATCCCTCAAGCAACCATCAGAGCCCCTCATTTCCCCAGCTTTATGGAGATATAACTGATGTGTGACACTGTCAGTTTAAGGTGTACACTATGATGATGTGACACACTATATATTGTGAAAGATACATTGCCACGATAAGATTGACATCTTTCACCTCACATAATTTCTCTCTGTGGTGGTGGTGGTGAGAACATGTAAGATCTACTCTCTCAGCGACTCTGAAGTGTACAATGCAGGACTGTTACCTTCTGTCACCGTGCTGTACATCAGTCCCCTTTTATGCTGCCCTCTGTACTCCACTTTCCTTCCTGGCCCTGCTAATCACTCCCTACTTGTCTTTTTTTTTTTTTAATATATCTTTATTGATTTCAGAGAGAGGAAAGGAGAGGGAGAGTGAGAGAGAAACATCAGTGATGAGAGAGTCATTGATCGGCTGCCTCCTGCACACCCCCGACTGGTGATCAAGCCCACAACCCGGGCATGTGCCCTGACCAGGAATCGAACCCCGATCGCCTGGATCCTGGGTCGACGCTCAACCGCTGAGCCACGCCTGGCCGGGCGCTACTTGTCTTTTTAGGCCTAGAGATGGTAAAGACTTCTGGGGTACTACACTATTCTTTGCGGATTTCCATAAACCCTGCCCATATCTTTGAAAAGTGTCCCATAATTACACCCTGAATTATTATAATTTGAGTGCACAATCTGTTCCCTGCTGGGACCGTGGCAGACATATGTAACGAACATAACAGCCGTACATTTACGCACAACCTCACTTTATATATTATTCCTAATCCTCCCATTTATTCCATGAAATAGGTATTCTTAATCCCTATTTGATAGATGAGTGAACTGAGGCCCAGAGAACTGGTTAAGTAACTCGACCAAATTCCACAGCTAGTAAGGGATCCAGCTGACACTGGTCTAACTTCTCATTCCTTATGTCAAAGCTGCATCATCTCTGACGTGGACCATGACTTCCATTCCTGCCTTCTTGTAGTTTTCTCCATACAGCAGTCAAATACCTGTTCTATAGACCTGCCAAGGTTATGAAGAATCAACGAAATAACAAGCAGTAACACTTAGTGAAGAGCCTTACAAATGTAACACATTAGCTCACTGGATAGAAACATAAATCCTCTGGTCACTTTCAGAATTAAATTTCTTGAAGTTGCAGGATCCAGAGGAGACGATGGAGGAATTGAATCTAGGGATCCAATCCCTCTGGACTCAGCTCATCCATCAGCATCTTCTAGTAAGTCTTTCTGATACCAGACAATGAGTGAGGTGCCCACCCTGCTCCCACAGTACTTATCCTACCATGGCACTCACATCATGTATTGTAATTAGTATTGGCTTTCTCTTCTCTATCTCACACCCTGCTCCACTATAGTTGTCTACAAGTTTCTAGAAGGCATGAGTCATGTCTATTATTTCTGTATCTCTAGTGTCTCACACACCTTTACATAGGTGCTAAATGCATATCTGCTGAATGACTGGCAACACAGTTTTTGGTTTTTGTTTATTTTATTTTTGTTTAAAATATTACAGATGTCCCTTTTTCTCCCCAATGAGCCATTCCACCCCGTCCCCTCCCCCTCCACAGTCCCTCTCCCCACCGTTTGTGTCCTTGAGTTCTGCATATATGCATATAAATGCGACATAGTTTTGAATGAAGAACCATGCCAAGGGATCCCCAAGATGGGCATCAGGGACAGTATTGAGACGATTCCCTCAAGAGGAGGAAGATGAACTGTGACTGCTAAGATTGCAGTCAAACTCTAAAAATTGTGCTTCTGGATGATACAGCTGTGATTTAGCCAGGAAATGGTTTGTTTAGGGGTATAGGTGGATAATTTTAAAACCACCTTATGTAGTTTCTACTAACATTGATCAAATAACTAAATAGTACATTAATAAAATCCAGGTTTTTTACTGTTAGAAAAAAGGACTTAAGTAAGGTCTTTAATGTAGTTATCAATACCAATGTTATATCATACCAATGTTAATTTTCTGGCTCTGATCACTGCATACGGTTATGTAAAATATTAACATTAGGAGGAGCTGAGTGAGGGATAATGAAACTTTGGACTACTTTTAAAACTTTTCTGTAAGTCTAAAATTAGTTCAAAGTACAACTGTCCTATGGCACATTCTTTTAAAGCAATACTCTTAGAATCTAATAAGGTGATAAAATGTTACCAAGAAGTTCACTGGGCATGTAACATATTAATAGTGTGCTGTTATTCAGAATCACAGAATTTATAGTTTGGATGTAATCCTGGCAATCAGAGTCCATCATTATATTCTTGAGGGAATGCCCTTAGTATTGTCCCTGACAGCCTATAAAGCCTTTGCTGGGACAGCAGTGTGCCACTGCCCCAAAAACGGGTCGCTGAAAGAACGTGAATTGCTAGAAACGTCTTCCTCCTGCTCTGCACTAAACTGAAATGGGCTCTTGTTGATTCTCTGGGCCCACGTGGAGGCCCTTCAGAAACATGAAGAGTCAGCAGCATCCTCCTGTGGTGTTTTTCTTCTTCAAGCCAAGCACTCTCGATCCCTCACCAGATGTCATAATGATGTTTAGTACAGAGCTCTGATGCTTTGATGCAGCCATTTCTGAACTGCTTCTTCAGCCACAGAACACTTCAACAAAAAAGCTCTCATGAGAAAGTCAGTATGTAAAATAGAAGTAAAACTCCTAGACGGAGGTGTGGGACTAGATCATCTAATCCCCTCCCCTCCGCTAGCCTCCCTTCCCCTTCCTAGTGGCTGAAACACATCCTTGGAACTTTTAAAACTTCCAGAAAATGTAACAAAGTCTTCCTTAAACCAAAGGTTTGAAGGAACATGGGAACCTTAGAACCAAAGGTAGGTCTGATGTTTTTGAGTACATGCTTTCTACTGTCCCCAAATTATACCCCACAGACAATCCCTGATTAGCCCTCTGTAGGGCCACACACAATGATGATCACATCAATTAAGACTTTACATGGAATAAGAACAGTATGATGTAGATATTAAGATCATTCCATTTTATAGATGAGAAAACAGGAGTGGAGGTAAACCAACTTATTCAAGGTCAATAGAAGTGGTAGAACTTGGCTTTTAACCTAGATTTTTTTTCCCCCTGAACCACGCCCTTAACCACTGTACTCTCCTGCCTCTCTGGAACAGAAGTTGAGAAGAACTATGGGAGTCCAGCCCTCTCACCTCTCATCCTTACCTGTACACTAGTCACTTCACCACCTGGAAATCATCCTGGAGAATTCTATAGGGAACGAATTATAAACAGTCTATCCCTGACGTAGAGTCTATAACCTGCATCCCTTCCCTCAAATACCTAAGTCTCATTCATACAGCATCACCTGGGAATGCTCTGAGGTCCTGAGGATTAAACATTCTTAGAATATCACGTCCGCACGTGAGGAAGGGTCCTCCGCATGCACACTCGGGCGAATGCGCATCAGAGCAGTGCTCTGTACCAAGCCCAAGTTCCCCCCTGTGACTGCTCTATGCTTTTACGCAGGGCAGATCCTTGGTGAGCCTGGGTCGGCAGCCTCTTCTCCCCAAGTGAGGGCTGGGGGTAGTCATCTGTTGCAACTGACTGTCTGGCACTTATCCTCCCCTTGCTGATAGCAGCAGGTCTCCTTTTGCTAGAAGCCCTTCACCCCCATCCTCCAGTACCCGGGCCTTGGGTCTGCAGAACTCACTTCCCTAGCTCTGTCCCAGGGCAGGCACCTGGCTGAGCCTGGATAGTCAGCATATTCCCTGGTCCATGGGACACAAGCTACACCAGCGAGACCCAGTATCAGGACAGTTGTTGGGACCACTGGAGAAGACATCTCTCTTTCCCCCAGGGCTCCTCAGCTGAGCGGGTGTAAACCTAGCAGCCGTCTTGTCACCAGAAGGCTACCGGCCAAATACTGAAGCCAAGGAGAAGCAAAGCAAAGCCAAGGGATGAAAAGAAGCAGATTCTAGGAATCATCTTTTTAGACACTGCATCCAGCTGTGCCTAGGGATGGGCTTCTTACACTTGCGTGAAGCAATAAATTGCCTTTGTAGCATAAACCCATTCAAGTTGGAAGTATGGACCTTCAAATTCTCTATAGGCCTCTCCTATTCATTCTTAATAAAATTTATGCCCCACCGTACCCCTGCACTCCCTAAGCCCCTCCCCTTACTTATTTTCCTGAGCACTTACTAACACACTATATATTAAACTTATTTGTCTTATTTATTTCCTGTCTCCCCAACTAAAATGTAAATTCCATAAAGGAAGAGTTTTTGCCTATTTGTTCACAGCTATCCCTTGAATGGTACCTGGAATGACCCTGAAACGAACTAGTTCAATGAATACGGTATTATCTGTGAAATGAATGAATAAGAGAACTTGCAACTAAAACTGTCCCAAATGGTTTCTATGGATATGCTTTTGACCCTCATAGAAAAGGCCCAGCTAGAGAGTCACAATAAAAAGTTTCCTTGTGGCCTAACATGAGGCAATTTCTCTCCCAATTTCACACATCTATTCCATAAGCACTTACTGAGCACCTACCAATGGTTGTCAATGTGCTAAACACAAAGGTAAATAAAAACGCAGTCCCTGCCCTCCAGTAACTTGCAGTTTGGCACTACCTATCTTTACAATAGCGAGCAGACACAGTGGGAGAACAGCCAGCTTTGGAGTATGAACATCCATCCAGAGGAAGCAGGGCGCCAGCCTGCGTGCCCCCTAAGTATCTATCATCCATCCATCCATCCATCCATCCATCCATCCATCCATCCATCCATCATCTGTCTTCCTCTCCCTCCTTCCCTCCCCATATGTATTGGCTGATCCATAAACTCAGTGAAGAGTCATAAATATCCCAGTCTGGAAACTGGCTAGACAAGCCAGAAAGACAAAGATACAGTTTAAATAAGGAGAGAGGGAAGAAATGAAAATTGTTTTTAAACTCAATAAAAACAAAACTCAAGTCTATGTGGCAGTGGTGAGGCTGACTACCTGGCACCCACTCCCATTAGGTTGTATGGAAGCTGTTTTCACTAATTTGAGGAGATTGTAGGGATATGTGTGGCAGTGAGGGAGACAGGAATCTCAGAAAGAACAGTAGATCTGATTGTTGGCCCTCGTGGGGACTGAACTGAGGCTCCTTCAGGATCCAAGGCAGCTTAGCCATCTGGTTACCTTGTGGCCTCCTCAGTGGGAGCGGGTGGAGGCCGGTCCCTAGTGCTCTGCTCTCAGCAAGATTCAGCCACTCTTGGTCTCTGCTTCTCTTTACTTACTTCCTTCCCTTCCTATCTTTTCTCCTTCCTCCCCTTCCCTTCCCTTTCTCTCTCTCTCTCTCCTTCCTTTCCTCTCTTTTTTCCTTCCTTCCCTTCATTGAGGTATAACTGACATATTTATTATTCACAGTTTGATAAGTTTTACGTGTGTACACACCTGCGAATCCATCACCACAATCAAAAGAGTGAACTCATCTGTCACCTCTGCCCCTCCCCACTCCCACTCCCTATCTCCAGACAATTGCTCATATCCTTTCTGTCACTAGATTAGGTTGTATTTCCAAGAACTTTTTACGAGTGGAATCACGCAATATGCACTCCTTTTGTCTGGTTTCTTTTACTCACCATACTTATCTTGAGACTCGTCTATGACGTTGTATCAATAGCCCAGCCTTTTTTACTGCTAAGCAGTGCTCTGCTGTAGGGATATACCACTATCTGTTTCTCTGTTTACCAGTTGATGGCTATTTGAATTTTCAGTGTTTGACTATTATAAATAAAGGTGGTATGAGTATTTGTTACAAGTTTCTGTACAGATGTGTGTTTTCTCCTAGTAAGTGCATTTAAAATTTTTAAAAGACCGCAGTTTTCCCAAGTGGTTGTACCATTTTACATTCCCACCAGCAAAGTATGAGAGTTTCTGTTGTTCCACATCCCCACCAACACTTGGTGTGTCCATCTTTTTAACTTTAGCCATTCTAACAGGAGTGATGGCATTTATTTACTTGTGGCTTTAGTTTGCATTTCTCTAATGAATAACAATGTATAATAGATAATAGGCACCTTTTCATGTGCTTATTTGCCACCCATACATCTTCGCTGATGAAGTATGTGTTCTAATCCTTTGACTACTTTTTTTTAATCAGGTTTATTTTCCTTATTATACTTTGAGAATTCCGTATGTATTTTGGATAAAAATTATTTCTCATATATGTGATTTGCAAATACTTTCTCCCAGTCTCCAAGTTTTATTCTCTTAACTGTGGTTTATTTGTTTGTTTTGTTTTTTGGTTAATCCTCGAGGATTTTTTTCCCATTTTTAGAGAGAGTGGAAGGGATGGAGGGATGGAGGGAAGGAGGGAGGGGGGAGAAAGAGAGAGAGAAACATCAATGTGAGAGAGACATATCGATTGGTTGCCTCCTGCACGTGCCCCGGCCAGGGCCAGGGATTGAGCCTGCAACCCAGTTACATGCCCTTGACAGGGAATCAAACTGGAGCCCTTTGGTGTGTGGGTGACGGCTCTATCCATTGAGCAGCAATGGCCAGGGCTTAACTGTGTTTTTTAAATGGCAAGATTTTTTAATTTTTATAAAGTCCAGTTTATTGATTCCATCATGTTTTGTGCTTTTGGTGTTGTATCTAAAACATCTTGCCTTAGTCAAGATCACAAAGATTTCCTATTTTCTTATAGAAGCTTTAGAGTTTGGGGTTTTTACATTTAGGTCTGTGGTCGATTTTGAGCCAATTTTTTTAATACGGTGTGAGGTATGGATTGAAGTTCATTTTGTTGCATATGAATGAATATACAATCGTTCTAGCACCCTATGTTGGGAAAATTATTCTTTTTCCACTGAATTGCCTTTTGAATGGCCTTTGTCAAAAATATATAGACTAGATATGTGTGGGTAAATTTCTGCACTCTCTCTTCTTTACCACTGACCTATTTGTCTATCTTGACACCAATACCCTGCTGAATTGACTACTATAGCTTTACAGTACGTAAGTCTTGAAATTAGGTAGTGGTAGTTGTCCAACTCCTTTCGTGTTTTTCAAAGGTTTGTTTTAATTTGGCTCTTTAAGAAACAGTCTATTCAAATTTGGGGGGATTACATGGACTCCATAGTTTAATTTGGGGAGAATCAACACTTTAATAACTAGTTTTTCAATCCACAAATACCTTTCCATTTATTTATAACATCTTCAGTTTCTCTCAGTAATGTTTTATAGTTTTCAGTGTACAGGTCTTGAACATCTTTTGTCACATTTATCCCTCTAAGAATCTCATTTTTCTGATAGTGTTGTAAATAGCATTGTTTTTGTAATTTTAATTTCTTTTTTTTTTTTCAATCCTCACCCAAGGATATTTTTTCCATTGCTTTTCAGAGAGAGTGTAAGGGAGGGAGGGAGAGAGAGAGTGAACATTGATGTGAGAGAGACACATTGATTGTTTGCCTCCTGCACACGCCTCCATCACTGGGGCCAGGGATTAAGCCTGCAACCGAAGTACACATCTTTGGCTGAAATCGAACCTGGGAGTCTTTAGTTCAAGGGCAGATGCTCCAACCACTGAGCCAAACCAGCCAGGGCTTCAATTTTAATTTATTAATGTTCGTTGCTAATGGGGTTTCTTTTATTTCTCTTTGGGGAAGATCCTATAAAGGCAGACTATCTCTTAAGGCACTGGCCTGAGTAGCTGTCCTACATGAGGAACCAACCCAGTCTATCTGCTGTAGCTAAGAGTCCAGAGTCATACAGTAGAGACCATGCCCCTGCCCACTTCAGGATTCGCCTAGGGTCACTGACCTTCAGCAGGGATGGCCCTCGTCTAACCCACTCCAAACACAGGGTGAAATTATCACTTACAAATCAATAAACGATTTGAACCAAATGTTAATTTTATGCTTTTAAATTTTACACAGGCTACCTCTCTATAGCTGTAGGGGAGGGCCAGCAAAAAAAGAATCTTGCACTAGAAGTCAAGTATTTATTTCTGCTGGCACCTCTAAATACAACCATATGGTCTTAGAGGCCAGAGTGTTACAAATTCCACCTACTACAAAAAGCTCTCAATTTCTTGGAGACCATATGTCTAATGATGCATCCCAGCCCTTTAATTTACACTTTGGTCTGTCAACAACTCTGCTTTTAACTGGTTTGTTGAGCACAGAAGGCGGCACAGGCCAGGGGATGCTCAGAGTTAATAACAGGTATGTTTGGTGAACTCCTACCTTTGAGGGGACTTAGAACTTTGTGACTAGGCCACTAACCACCCCCAAGAAAGACATCTGAAGCGCAGAGCAATTTCAAAGGCAGGCTTTTTTTTTTTTTCATCATAACTAACAGTTAGTAAAGGCAGCATTTAGGGAAGCATAGTAGCAGCTAATCTTTTTTTTAAATATATCTTTATTGATTTCAGAGAGAGGAAGGAAGAGGGGGAGAGAGTTGAAATATCAATGATGAGAGAGTCATCGACCGGCTACCTCCTGCACATCCCCGACTGGGGATGGAGCCCACAACCGGGGCATGTGCCCTGACTGGGAATCGAACCTCGATCTCCTAGATCCTAGGTCAATGTTCAACCACTGAGACACACTCAGCCAGGTGACAGGCATTCTTTAAATTCAGTTTACTTAGTGAATTATAATTTCTTTCAGCACAACTCTTTATGCCTTGGTCCTGTCTTTTATTTTCATTCATTCATTCATTCATTCATTCATTCATTCATTCAGCAGATACTCCTGAGGAACTACTTTGGGTCTCGATGCTAGGGTGCTGGTGGGGTGAAAGAGAACACCAAGATTCATAACACAGGTCTCCTGTGTACAAGTAGGGGAAACATACACACTAATACAATATGATGAAGATAGGAAGTGGAATATTTGGCACTGTGATTTGTAAAATGTAAGGCACTATTTCTATTATTGTTACTTTATAGGTCAGGAAAGGAGACGGCACTGTGGAGAACTGCGGAAGCCTCAGAGGGTAGAGGAGGTCTGGTCTGGTCTCACAGTGAGCAGGAACCCCTTCACTGGGTGGGGGGACACAGGAAGGAGGCTGTTTTGCCCACCCACTTCTCCAAAGAGCTTAGCGTATTACATTGGAAAAAAACTGAAGAGGACCTGGTAGAAGGATGTGGAGAACTCGTTTTCCAAAGACAGCCACCTCTCTCATCAAAAGTTGGAGTCTAATCCCCTCTTCTGGAATGTGAGCTATCTTTTGTGGCTGTTTCAACCAACAGAATATGGCAGATACAACGCTACTTGTAAGATTAGGTCATAAAATTTCACTCCCGCCTCTTTCACCTGCACACTCCTGCTAGAGGCTGAACTATCATGTAAGCACCCCATTTCCCTGAGGGGACCATACAAAGGCCCCTTCATACTGCATCACCCAACAAAGGCTGCTAGACATGCCCTGAGACTACAGAGAGAGAGAAATGTCTGGCTGCCCCCAGCTGCTCTAGCTCTAGCCACCTTCGGACTGCAGCTGCACTGGGCACCCAAATAACAACTGCCCAGCTGAGCCCTTCCCAAACTACTGACCCACAGAAACCATGAGAGATAAGGAAATTTATTATGGTTTTAAGTCACTAAGTCTCAGGGTGATTGGTTATACAGCAGTGGATAATCAGAACAAGGAGATAAGACATGACTTGGCTGTTTTCTTTTTCTTTCATGTCAGAATTGGGTTTGGCGGAACCAGCCAGACAGAAGCTGATTGGGACCTGGAGATGAGCCTGACGCCCACAGTGCAAAAGAGGCAGCCAGATTGAACCTGAGAGTAGAAGTAGAATCTAGAAAATTGGTCAAGGATGCAGGGTTGCTAAACTGAGAACCAAAGCAGGGACTCACAGGCAGCGGGCAAAGGCAGGAACCTGCTACTCAAACTGGTGACAAGATCACATCAAAATAAACAAGAAGTGAAGCTTGGAGATGAGCAAGAAGTGTGACTCAACACTGAGTTGTGAGGCTTTGGCTACAGTGTTTCTCCCAACTAGGGAACCTAGAATGTTCTCAGAGCCTATGATACCACCAGTGTAAATTAGTGGAGGCAAAAGCAGGGGCTGGGTGCCAGCTGGGTTATTTTGTTTCCAGCCAGCCCTGATTAACTGCCTGTCCCCTCCACCTACAGTCTGGCAAAAGGAAAAAAACAAAGAGACCACTGAAGAAGTCTAAAAGAAAACAGGGCAAAGGCGAAACTGAAGAGATTAAGACAGCATTCTGGAATAGTACACATCCACGGGAAAATCCAGTTAGGTGCATACCCCTAATTTGGCAACATATATCAAAACCTGCATGAAAATACTTTAAGACAGAGCAGCAAGTAAAAGGGGAGGGATTCTAGGAATATTATTTATTTACACTACTCACTGTTTTCACTGGCCAGGAAAAGTAGAGAAAGGGCTTAGTGGGGAAACCCATTTGTTGTTAGGTAATTTGGAATCATTACGCGGTAAAGAGAGATGTCAGTAAAAACACTTTAAATGCATCATTCTGGGGTCTTCTGCTTCTGGGTCCATTTTATCTCCCTACTTATCTGTATGCATTTGTTCCGGCACCTATTACAGGTATCATCTGTCATAAATTAATTTAGGTCTGTTCAGAAAATTTAAAGACTCTTCCCATCAAGAATTAAGAGAAACAAGAATTGAGAAACAGCTGATAGCCCCTCCCCAAGAGACCTTGCCAAGCTGATTCTCAGTGGTTTCTAGCTGTGGGTTAAGACCCCAACTCCAAAACAGTATCAGTGACACACACACACACACACACACACACACACACACACACGCCGCCTGAAATGGGGACGGTGCCAGCACGCCGTTGCTTCCCTCCCACTCCTCCCCGTTTCTCGGCAGCTCTGGGAATTCAGACAGATCTGAACCGTGAGTAGGTGGTGGAAACAAAACCCCCCACCCCAACTTCCACGCTGGGCCGCCCTGCCTCTCCGCGCGGCCCCTGCACAGCAGCTGGCGCCCCACGACGTGTGTGAGTTCACCTCTCCCTTCACTCTCCCACTCAGGAGGAAATGGGGAAGGCTGGGTAAAACGGCTCCTTAATAAGGGGTTACTGAGTGTGTAATTGCTCCTAGCGCGTTTTCAGGCTGATGGTCCGCTGGCAGGAGCCAGGCCTGCTATAAAAAAGCTCACTAAACGGCCCGAAGACTGCAATTCCACTCATTTGTGGTTGAGTAACACACCGGAGATTAAGGGGCATCGTTTACTAAGAGCCTTTGCTTTTCCCTCCCACCTCAGCTCAAACAGGTCAGCAAATTCAGAAGCTCCAGGTTTTTCCATTGTCCCAGAACTGGTGAGGTCTGCCCCCACTTAGGAGCTTTCAAGGCTTTCCCTTCAAGGCCCCTGAGGGGACGTCCTCACTCAGGCCCCCGTGTTCCCTCCCGTGTTCCCCTTAGAATCCTGAGATGTGCGCTCCTCTGATGCCGTCCAACTACCTGAGCCCACTTCACAGCACCTGCTGGAGGAGCATGGCCACCCCAGGAGTGGGTGCACTCAGGCTGCTGTTTCCTCCCATCCCACGGTGGCACTCTCACTTCTTAAGGAAGGCAACCAGGTCAGTCACAGCCAATGCATCTGTTTCCCAGGGCCATTTCCAAAGCGCATTAGTCAGGGGAGCAACAAAAGACCTCTTGGGGTCTGTCTGCAGCTGGGAGTGTCCATGAGAAGTCTCAGATTTTGTGGACTCTCCAGTCAACTTCTGAGGAGTCAGACAGCATTAGGGGCAAGACATACACACCCCACTTCATCTTTCCAGTCACTCTGAGATCTTGGAGGGTTGTTTTCTGTTTTGTTTTGGGGAGTGGTTTTTTTGCTTTTGTTTTTTTTCCTCTGGGGCCACCATTCATGGGGTATTACTGCCTTCAGTGAAGCTCCTCTGTTTGTTTGGTTGCTGTAGTTGAATTACTTTTGTTGATTTTTACCATAATTTATACCTCAGGCCTACAGAAGGGACTGGCTGTGGGTTAGCTCTCAGACAGCCATCTTCACTGCAGCACCATTTACAAAGGAGATACCATAACGTGCCTGATAAGGCACAATAATATCCCTTTTCTTGTATCCATTTTGTGAACAATCCACATATATTTTTAATCCGTCTGTGTTACTCAGCGTACAGCAACATCCAACAGAAAGCTCACAGAGAGCCCAGACCACATCTTTCCAGTTATGGAGAGTGTCTGGAATAGGAAGGCAGTCAACAACTGTTTGCTGAATGAAGAATAGTGAAGTACTCAGCAGATACAAGAAGATTCAGCTTACACATTTCATTGTTTACCTTTACTAATATGGAGAATTAAGCACTGCCTGTGGGTCCATAGTCAGAAAGAAAAAAATGATAAATAATGCTGAATTGGAAAGGCCTGTTTTCAAGGACCTAAGAGTGAAAACACTCACAAAATGATCATGAGTTAGCATTATAGGTGTTCTCCTCAAAGCTCTTTTGATTATACACAAAAGAAACCTACTCAAAGTAGCTCAAGTGAAAATGGAAGTTGGAGTTACTTTAATGCTACAGCAATCTTACAGAATCCAAGAAGAGTTATGCAAACCAGAACATAGAGAGGACAACCACCAAGATTTCTTTATATGACTCCTCATTTCGTCATCTTAAAACCAGCTTCTTCCTCCACCTACTCATCTTGGGCACAGTCCAGCAGTGATATCCTCAGACCCCAGGCGATGTGAGTTGTTCATTCTATTGTTCATCTTCTATGACGACCTCTCTGAGAGGGTATCTGAGCAGCCAAAGTCACCTGACTTTTGGTGGTGCCTTAGAAGTCACAGAGAGGTGGCCAACCAATGGAGGGGCCACCTCGGAGTCAGGTGTGCATCTCTAGTCCAACCTGCAGTGGCTAAGGCAAGGAAGGAGGGGACCTATCACCTAGGCTGCTTCAAGCGTGGGGTAGACAATGAAACACATCTAGTACTTTTGTACTTGAATAGCCTAAGAACTTCTTGGCATTAGAGATGCTGCTTTATTCTTCATTGTACACTTGGCGCCTGGAATAGGGGCTGGTAATAGAAGATATTCAGTAATTATCTGATGAATGGTTGGATGATGAATGGATGAGAATGAATTTCCACCAAACCCTACGAGATACCGCATCACACATGCAGGAATATCTATAATCATGACGACACACAATAACAAGTGTTGACAAGAATGCAGAGAAACTGGAACCCTCATACATCGCTAGTGAGAAGATAAATTGGTGCAGCCTCTTTGAAAAACAGTTTGAAAATTTTTTAAAATGTTAAATATAAACTTACCATATAACACAGCAAAATGACTCCTAGGTATCTTAACCAGGAGAACTGAAAACATATGTCCATATAATGGCTTGCACATAAATGTCCACAACAGCACAAGTTATGACAGGCAAAGAGTGGAAATAATTGACACCTCTATCAACTGGAGAGTAAACAAAACGTGTTACCATAAGAAAGATAATATATAAATGAACTAAGTATTGATAAATGTTACAACGTGGATATACCCAAAAAAAACTACATTATGCTGAATGAAAATATCCAAATACAAATGACCACATATTGTGGATTTTATTTATGTGCAATGTTCAGAAAAGGCAAGTCTATAGAGACAGAAAGTAGATGAATGGTTGCCTGAGGGTGGAGTGGGAAACAGGAAGAGACTGCAAATGGGCATTTCTTTGGGAGTGACTAAAATATTCAAAAATTAGACTGTGATGGTCACCCACCTGTAAAATTACTAAAAATCATTGAATTGTACATTTAAAATGAGTGAATTTTATGGTTTGTAAATTATACCTCAATAATGCTGTTTTTGAAAATCTGTGAGACTAAAAATAGCCATATATGTTATCATAGCTAACCAAACCCCTTTGGCTGACTTTTAATTTTATCTCCCTCTGCTTTCTGAACAAATTTGCACCCAATCCACTGTTAGTTCCCCATCCTACTTGCAATCTGGCTTATGCAAAAAATTATCCTAGCAGAATCAGAGTAGTTAACCCATTCATTTTGGGCGATAGCGAGTAACAGAAATGTGTCCAGATATCACCAGCAGCAGAAGCTACGGTGCCTTGGCTGTGACAGCCTCTTCTTGCCCTTCATGACCTGGATGACCAGCAAAACCACTCCCTGCTATACAAACAATTTACTCGTTTGGGGAGGGATCACACACTGTTGTTATATGGACTATTTGCTCCAGAAAATAGAGCCAGCTGGTCATTTTGGGTATCCATAAAAACTATGATGTAACTGCTCAATATAGAATGTAGTATCACTGTTTGGAGAGTGCTTAGTGTTACTATCTTCACCAAAGCATGCTGTGATACTTCTATCATCTCCTTAACATAACCTTTCCATGTGGTTGGGGTTAAGGCTGCAGATGACATAAAGACAAAGAATAGTCTAAATATCTCTCGGCGACCAGTATCCTCCTCTCTCCTGAGTGGTAAAGGGAGGATAATGTTCAGTAAATAACAATTTAAAAAATAAAGATATAACTACATATTTTATATTTATCCAGTTTAATAAAAAATTAATCTATACACTCAAGTAACCATAACTCCATCCTTGCCATTCACGGGATGCTTGAATACATGATTTGAAGTAAGGAATCACCCTTTCCCAAAGAGACTTGTGCTCTAAAAAAAAAGAAAAAATGCTTGGCTTTTGCCCAATCTCCTAGATGGATCATAAGTTATGCCAGGTCTGATTTCAATAAAACTGACTTATTTTTTAAAACACATTGTGGATTCCCTAGACAAGCTGATTATCTAGTTTTTTAATTTTTTTAATGTATATATAAATATATGTATGGTGTACCTCTAAGATGTTTTCCTCTGATGATAAAATTAAGCCAGTAAATATCTGATTAATCCCTATGGTGAACCCTCACATTATAAAGTGCAGTCATAGACAGCAAGGTTAGTGATAGGAGCTACTAGTTAATGAAATTTTTTAAGGCAACAGAGCAGAGCCCAGAGTCAGATAGAGGGGGGGGAAAAAAGAAAAAAAAAAAAGAGTGCCAAAAGATAGCAAAAATCCAAAGGCACTGCCCACGGTATCTAAAAATGAACAGGGAAAAAAAAAGATTCTTAAATGCAGAGTCAAATGATAAAATGCTTCCTAATTAACCAGAGCACTAGAGAGGTATTGATTATAACTTAGGAAAATAATAAACTTGTGTATCATAAATCACACAGAACATGTTCCTCAAGGCATGATGGAAAACAATGGGTTGAACTTATTAAAAGTTCATTGCAAAAATGAAATGATTTTGATGATAAACTGTTTATAATTCCTGTTTATCATATGATCTTCCTAAGTGAAACAGATCTTGAAACACATTTTTCAGAAGCTGGGATACTGATCTTCCTGCATTAATAGAAAAAAAATCGGGGAGGGGGGGAACCCATCAATCAGTCCAAAACATTTCTTGGCCCAATGTCTTAGGCACATAATGGGGTTATAAGTAATGAGATTTTGATACTGATGTTATTTTGTGGAGGGGAGGAGGGCTGTAAACAAAATAAAGTCTGGAACTGAGGTGTCTGTCTTTAAGGGTTTCTATGCAAGATATTTGTCTTTATCTTGGTCCACTTAAAAGATACCTGAATTTAAAATGGAAGAGTTGGAAATAATCACATTTCTGGAAAACTAAAGCAAGAAAATAGCTTTTAAATAGTGTAGAAATGGAAGAATAATTACTAAAGAATGTGTATACAGTAAAATGGCAATAATTTGGATTAATGATAAAGCCAATGTAAACTAGTAAAATATGAACTGGAAAATATTTGGAAATAAAATTAATGTTGTTTTTCTAGTACATACCCCTGAAATTTAAAAAAGAAAAAAACGGCTAATGAGGTACTAGACCTGATGCTAGGACTGGTTTCGTTGGTAACTGAGGCTCATGTGAAATGTGCTCTGGCCCTGGCCAGGTGGCCCAGCTGGCTGCAGTGCCACCCGTCTGCTGCAAGGCTATGGGTTATGCTCCCGGTCAGGCACGTACCCGGGCCGAGGTGCGACCCCCGCTGGGCCATGTCCGAAAGGCAACCAGTCCACGTTCCCTCTTTCACATCAATGTCTCTCTCCTCCCCCACCCCTTCCCCTCGCTCTGAAATCAATAAGCATATCCTCTGGTAAGGACTAAATGAATAAATAAATGTGCTTTAATTGCTTTTTTTTACCTGTATTAATCAACAAGTATTTATTGAGCTCCTTACCTCATGCCTGCCCTTGTGCAAAATGCTGGGGAGGACACCAAAGAAATAAAAGAGAATTTCAAAAATCTGGCTTTCTTAGAGGAGCAATTAATTTATTGAGCAGCCTACTGAATTAGACGGTCAAATATTTCTAAAATAGTCAGAGACCCATCCCACATTATAAAATAACCTATTTCATAAGGGGTGATTATTTGGGGCATTTGCTGAGAGCCTGTACTGTCATTCAATGACACTTTAGGAAGTGCCAAGGAGCAGGCAAGTCCTTAAGGTATCACCGGCCGCTCTGACTCGGTCTTCCCCCACTGCTGCTGGCCGGCCTTATGGAGCAACCCCAGCACCTCCAGTTTACTGTTTACCCTCTCCCCTATAATGGGGACCAGGCCACTTCCCATTTCACTTTCATTTTAATCATTTTCATGCTATTACTCCAACCATGATTCAATTTTAATTGATTTTCATTTTAATCACTTTCAAAGCAATAATTATAGTAATAGCAAACGTTCCTACATGCCAGCCTGTGCTAACCCGCTCTGGCGGACTCCTGATTTTTGCCTACTGGCATCCATTTCCCTTTCTTTTGGAAATAGCATTCAGATTTTACTTTGAGGATCTCTTCCCACTCCCCACCTCTACACACAAGCACACTTATTAACGGTTTTGGTTTAGGTGACCCAGGCAAAACCTCAAAATATTCCTACGGTCATTGGTCAAGATGACCCAAATTGATCCAATGAGAATTAGTCCCTATTTTGCTAGAACTGCTGGGAGGCAGGCGGTCTCTTTCTGCTGTGGCAATCAGCTATAAGCATGATAGTGTAAAACTGGAGGAGTCTTGGGAATGAAAGAACACAGAAGAAAGCAAAATCAGGAGATGGAAAAAGGGGCCGATTCTTGATAAAACTAAGTCCCCTGGACTCAGCTATACCTGAAATCCACTCCTAGACTTTTCAGTTACATGAGCCGTTACAGCCTTTTATTCTGTATTGGGGTTCTGTTTCTGACCCTTGCAACTGGGAATACAGTATCTGCTTAATAGACATACACTATTTTATTTGATTACTATAACAGTTCTCTGTGGAAGATATTGTAGTTCTCTACATTTTATTCCTCAGAAATCTTAAGCTCACAAAGATTAAGAACTTGGTCCAGTGACCCAGTTATTCAGTGATCTAGCCAGGACTCAAATCCATGTCCCTCTAACATCAACATTCATTCTCTTAGCTGCTACAGTCATCACCTCCATTTCTCATTTCTGTCTCCAGTGCTTGACATAGGCTCTGACACATGCTGGGTGTTCTGTCCATATTCTATGAATTAGTCTGCATTAGAGGAGGAAGAACAGGCTTTTCTACCTAATGGACAAAAGCATATAATAAAATGACATGGAAGAAAATAAACTGGGTAGTGGGGATTGTAGGGGATGGGAGAAATGAATGAAATCTCATCAGAATAAAGGATTTTAGAGAATTCTTGGAAACTGGTTCAGCTAAATCCTTAAAAACAGCTGATTCTCAATAATGAGTTAAACATTTACCTGAACTGTCTTATTTATGTGACTCATTTACTTTATAACCCCATACTTCATTGCTGGTACAAAGGTAAGCAGAAGAATGGTTAAATTTGCCCAAATTCCTAATGAGCAAAGGCAAATCAACATATTTTTCTTCATATTTAAGACAAGCTTTTCCACTTTGCTACTCTATCATGACATAGCTTTTTTTTAACACACTAGTTAATGAACACTAAAAAGCCTACGTTCTGCTCGTGTCCCGAGGGCTGCGATTCTTACCTAAGAACAACCTCCCGCAGAGTTCAAAGGGAACTCTGCCCTCCTATATGCTCTGTGGAATTATATAGTAAGACAAGAAACAGCCTCTTAAATAGCATGGAATCACATCTGTACTAATTAAACAATACCCTGTGTAGCCTCTGGCTTAATCATATCACAAAGAACACCCCAAGCATCATTAGCCCCAAAGTACACAGACATATGAAGACCAGCTCCGCAGTCGAGGCGAAAGCGTGCAGCCCGGAAAGAGCTGCTAAGGGACACCCGGCCGTGGATCTCTGCCAAGAATGACTGACAAGCCTCACCTGTCTGGATCACTCATCCCTGCTCAGCCTGAGTCCATTAGGCAGATGATGGGGGAGGGAGGCTAAAGCACACTGAAGATATTCAGACTCCTAATGTCCATGAAAATGAGTAACTGCACAGAGATTCCACCCCAAGTGATAGCCTGGGAGGCAAAGAACTCATTGAGAAACTCCATAAATCGTCCTCATTATTTAGCATATCTAAAATGTGTGAAATCATACTGATCTGTTCAAGTCACAGAAGGCTTGCGGTAGCCCAGGCGCTTTGCTAAGCACGCTGCATTCTTTATCTCACCCTCACCACCACCCACAGGCTGCTGCTGTTCTTAATCATGCAGATCCCAGAGCGAGGCACAGAGAAGCATACAACTCACACAGGATGAGGCTGGGGTCCAGTCTTATGGCCAGTGAGCTGTCTCAGGGATGAGGTACTCACCCACCATGTGTTATCCCCCGGCTACAAGAGACTGTGCAGAACATCAAGGATGTCCTCTGGGGTGCAACTTGGTTCCATTGCATTTCTTTTCATTTTTTTATTGTGGTAAAATATACATAACAAAATTTACCATTATAATCATTTTAGGAGTATAATTCAGTAGCATTAATTACATTCACCATGTTGTACAACCATCACCACTATCCATCTCCAGAACTTTTTCACCCTTCCAAACTAAAACCAGTACCCATTTAGCAATAACTCACCATTCCTCTGCCTCCTGACAGCCACTATTCTACTTTCCATCTCTATGAATCTCTTTATCCTGTGTACCTCATAAAAGCAAAAACATACAATAATTATTCTTTTGTATCTGGATATTTTATTTAGCATAATGTCTTCAAGTTTCATTTACTTTGCAGCATATATCAGAATTTCATTCCTTTTTTCAGGGTGAATGATATTCGACTGCACATATGTATTACATTGTGCTTATCCATTCATCTGTTGATGGACATTTAGGTTCTTCCTACTGTTTGGCTATTGTGAATAATGCTATGAACATCCATGTGTAAATATCTGTCCAAGTCTCTGCTTTCAGTTCTTCTGGGGATATACCCAGAAGTGAAGTTGCTAAATCATATGGGAGCTCTATGTTTAATTTTTTGAAGGACCACCATACTGTTTCCCATTTTACATTTCCATCAGCAGTTCACAAGAATTCCAACACACTCATCAACATGTGTTCTTTTCTGAGGGAAGGGTGGCTTTTTAAAATAGCCATCTTAATGAGCGTGAAGTGGCATCTCATTGTGGTTTTGAATTGCACTCCCGATGATTAGCGATGCCGAGCATCTTTTCATGGGCTTATTCATTACCTATGTATTTTCTCTGGAGAAATCTCTATTCAAGTTCATTGTTCATTTTTTAATTGGGTTATATTGTTGTTGAGTTATAGGAGATCTTTATATATTCTCGTTATTAATCTCTTATCAGATACATGATTTGCAAATATTTTCTCCTATTCTGCGGGTAGCCTTTTTACCGTTGATAGTATCTTTTGATGCGCAAAAGTTTTTAAGTTTGGTTGCATTTTAGTATAAATAAATGTTTATAAACTGGGTACATAGCATTGTGGTCAGGAAGGAAGGCTAAGATGGGTGACAGAGATCCTCTCCATCAGAGAGTGAAGCACATGAGAGGCATTATCTGATTAAAGCCATATAAGGATTTTTTTTTTAGAAGTGCTGGGAGCAAGGGACAGATGAAGTGATGGTTCATGTCAACAACAGGGACTGGGAAACCCTCCTAAGAATTAGCTCAAGTGGAAATTACTGTCCACGAAGATAAGCCAGAGACGGTAAAGACTCCTGATGATGACCTTCAGGTTGCCTGAGAGGAAGAACAGGACCTAGCCAGGGAGACGGAGAGGAGGTAGAGGAACAAGGAGAGAATGTGCTGACTGCTGTGAGGTGTCGACATGCACACTGGGCAGAAAGTCAGAAGACCAGCCTTCAAGTCCTAGCTCTGCCAGATATCAAGGATCTAGAACAAGTCACTTAATGTTTCTGAATGTCATCTCTAAAGTGGGGGCAACAGGACCTATCCTTTCTACATTCATATTTGCTGTAAGGATTAGGTGGGATAATGAAGTGATCATAAACCGCTATGTGCTGTCTTTATAGAATTATGAGAGCCAATAAAAGAGGGATAAAGCTGGAGGGCAAGCTCAGATATTTAAAATCAGGCACAGTATGTAAGAACTTAGAGACGCAGCAATCTGGAGTCCTCGTGCCCAGGGAAGCCTCCTCCGCAGCAGAGGCGGCGTGGTGTGCAGACTGCCGCCCGCTGAAGAGCGGCTGGAAGGGGAGGGAGTCAAGCTGGCGACAACGAAGGCAGCTTTCAAGCTCTTGTTAGTGGTGATCTGAAAGGGCGAGAGGGTCGTGGGAAGTTGTGTGGTTCCTTGGGGATGTCGGATTTATGGGATCTGCTCTTCACAACGGCCACAGGAGTGTGTGGCCACAAGGCTTTGGACTGGCTGGCGAATCAGAATATTCTACCCATTTCTCCACAGTGGTTGACCCATGATAATGATATAAGCCAAATCAATCGAGTCAAACAGGATTACTTAGGGTGTCCCAGAAAAATGTATACATACTTTGAATGAATATAAAGTCAGTTTTTATTAACATAAGTTCATTTTCAAAATTTAAAAGAACCTACAGAAATGAATAATTTATTTTGTCAATGCCTTTTTCAAACTGATGACCATTCTGGTCCAGGAACTGCTGATAACGTAAAGCAATAGAATCGCAAACATCAAGGAAGAATCATTTCATTCAGTATTTGTGCACACTCAATTCATCAACTGTTGCCGGTTTTGTACCATAAATTTTATTGTTTATGTATCCCCATAAGAAAGTCTAGTGGATAAATCCCCCTTGTTCAAAGCTTAGCCTGGCTTCGCCCATTATTTCAAATCAAACATGAAAAGGAGTGAAAATTAAGTAAGTTATCAGTTGTTAAAGTGTGTATACATTTTTGGGGGGACACCCTATATAATCCTGTTTGACACAGTGTGTCCCCAAAAATGCATACACACACTGAATAATTATAAAGGCAGCGTTTGTACTGCAACTGCGTTTTCAAACTTCCAGTAGCATTTTAGGATGACTTTCCTTTGTTCAAAGCTTAGTCTGGCTGAAAAGAAAGAAATATCAATTGAGCTATCAGCTGTTAAAGTGTGCATACATGTTTTTGGGACACCCTGTATTTGTAGGTACTGGGAGACAGGGAGCCACTCTTTCCTCTGAGGTAGCTAAGCTGGGGTGGTCAGGCTCGAGTTCTTGTGGATCATTCCCCATCCCCCCTCCACTCACATGTTCATGTGGAGGAAATCCATCTATACTGGAAAAGAATTAGACCGACACCGAAAGAGAAACAGAACCATGTGAGAAATAAACACACAGAGACACAAACACCTAATAATGACTTCTATGTCTAGACATGGGTCATCAAACATCCGAAGGTCAGATCCAGCCCTCCACCTGTTTTTATATGGCCTGAGAAATAAGTATGACTTACATTTTTATGCGGTTGGAAAAATCAAAGGAAGACTATTTCATGATACATGAAAATTGCATGAACCTGATACATAGTGTCCATAAATAAAGTGTTACTGGAAAACTGCCATGCTCACTCATTTACATCTTGTCTGTGGCTGTGGCTTCGTTTGTGCTTCAATGACATTGTTGAGTAGTTGTGACAGAGACTACAGGTGCACTAAGCTGAAAATATTGATCTCTGGCTATTTACAGAAAAAGTTCACTGATTCCTGCCCTAGAATAAGGCCAGTGTCAGCCCTGACCTGGTAGGTGAGTCCAAAAAAAAGCTAGTGGGAGTTAGATCTCTATCACTTACACTAAAGGGTTTCCCCAGAAAAACCTCTTGATTTTAAAGATGAGAAACATGAAGTTTAGAGGGAATGAGAGACTGGCTGGTCACACTGGACCAGTCCATGGTACCCTGTCTCAGCTCACTGCCATGTAGGCTGGCTTCCTGGGTGTACAACCTCACAGTTGCACAGGGCCTGCTTAGAAGGACTCTGCTCTTGGTTTAATGCTGTTATCACAATCTTGAGATTCTTAATACATTTTGAACAAGGGGCCCTGAATTTTCACTCTGCACTGGGACCCAAAAATTATGTAGCCTCTCGTGGTACCAACCACACAGCCTCCTCAACCCAACAGATTATGTTCTTCTCTAACCACATTCCATATCTACATTATCATCTTTGACCACCCCAGCCTATTAATATTAGAGAAAGTGATATTATAACAGCCTCTATGTTTTAATTCCAACATAATTTATCTGTAGTTAAAAGCACACTATCCCACCTTTATAACAAAATAAAGTTTCTTCAGGGTTCAAGTAAAATAGCTACAATTTATTTCTCATGTGATTTAATCACTGTCCTCGCCAGTTGTTTGCATTTATGTATTTCGCATGTACGCTGGGAGGGGAATGGCACAGGAAGTGGATTCAGTCAAGTTCCTAAATTGTGACCAGGGTTTCAAAGACGGTGCCTGATGCTGGATCACCTGGCTGGAGTGAGAATTACAGCGAAAACGTTTAGAAAATGTTTCACTATCCCGATAGCAGAGCAACTTAAGAGTCAAGAAATTTATAGCATAGGGCAAACCACAATATTTAGTTGTCAAACCTAAATCTCTGTTCAAAACAATTGGGTCCACAAAAGAAATACAAGAGAAAGTAAAGCTTAAATCACATAGTACAATATGGTTCTCCATTTTTTTCAGCCACTGACCTACTCACACTATGTCAGGTTTTTATGTTTCTTGTGCTCCTCACCTGTCTTAAAATCCTCTAACTAATGTTTGGGTTTTTTTCTTTCTTTTACTCTCTTTTTATTTTTAGTTTTTTCGTCTCTTCCTCACTCTCTGTCTGTGTGTATGTTTCTCCTTTCCTTCTTTTTTTGTATCTTTTACCAGTTTTGCAAAATTACCAAAGTAATACATGTTTATTGTAGAATAATTTAAAACTAAAGGTAAGAATAAATGTGAACATAAAATCACCATCGCTTTACTATACAAGATAGCCAAGGCTAACATTAATTTTTGTCACTGATAACATTTAGATTGTGTCTTTTCCAATCAATCTTCTGTGCACACATAAAACTTTACAAAATGGAATCTCGCTGTATATACTGTTAGGAATTTGCTTGTGAGCATTTCCCCATGTCTTCATTATTCTTCCTCGCTGCCATTTTAATGACTACATTCTGTATCATTGTGATGATTAATTTTATGTCAACTTGACTGGGCTAAGAGATGCCCACATAGCAGGTAAACACTATTTCTGGGTTTATCTGTGAGGGTGTTTCTGGAAGAGATTAACATCATTTGAATCAATAAACTGAGTAAAGAAGATCCACTCTCACCAAGACAGCTGGACAACATCCTGTCTGTTGAGGGCCCAAACAGAACAAAAAGGCAGAGGAAGGGCAAATTCTCTCTTCGTAGGCTGAAACATACGTCTTCTCCTGCCCTGGGACATCAGAGTTACTGGTTCTTGGACCTTCGGTTTTGAACTGGGAGTTGCACCATCAGTTTCCCTGGTTCTCAGGTCTTCTCCCACAATAAATCTCCCCTTATACATTTATATAGATCCTACTGGATCTGTTTCTCTCAAGAATCCTGACCAATACAATTACTTATTTAAAAAATTATCTGCTGTTGGACATTTCTGTGATTTCTAATTTCCAGCCATTCAAAACAACACTACAATGAACATCCTTATAGCTATATTGATGAGTACACCTGTGTGTGTTTTTATTTCATATTAAAGAAATGATCCTTAATATCTATGATTATGCAGCTTTTCATTTCCATAACACTACTGACAAGGGAGCTTGGATGAAAGTATATGTATAATTTCAAACAGCTGCATGGCACAGTACATACATACAATATTGCTCAACAAACGATGACTATTAATATCTCCAAGAGAGTGTAGCCTCCATGATATCAAATTCAAAAAGCAGTTTTCCTGAGGTCCATGTATAAACGTTGATATAGATTCTTTAAATAATTTATATGTTTGTGTTATACCATCCCTCAGAAAATGGGTTCCATTAGCTTAGTACTCATGTAAAAAAATAGATATCCTTTTGTCCCACTTATATTTCAGTGACCCCCTCATCCCAATGTTTCAGGATTAGATAAATCCATTCTTAACATAATGTAAAACTTAACAAACTTATAGGGACATACTGTATTCAAAACAGAGTTCACTACTATACATTAAAAAAATAGATTATGATACTTTTAAAAAAGATCCGATCACATCAATAAAAATTAATGAGTCAAAAGGTTTTCACTCTCTATATTAAACACACCTAAAATATTTATTATAATGGCAGGAAATTTAATTTTTAAAAAAAGATTAAATACTATTAGAGGGCAAAATTTCTTTCCTACTTTGTTCAATATCCTACCAAGGACTTGTGTCCTTTATACTTTCAAGTCACCAAGGTTCCAAAGTGGTAAATCGTCATTTAGATGTCAACAGAGAATTCCTGTATATTGCAGGGTTTTGATGAGTGTCTGAAATAATCATCACTTTAGGCACACTAAGGATTACCTAGGAGAGTGTTACAGCCTAGCACTTGGCTTAGGGCCTGGTATATAGGTAACAATTAACATTTTATTAATTAATAAATGAATGAATTGATGTCACCAGATATTGCCTTTGACCACTGACATCCAGGACAAATTTTACTTCTTCTCTTTATTTATAATTACCACTAATTAATAACTCTTGGTTCCCTCATCTGTAAAATGGGAATAGCAACAGTGCTTTGTACAACCGTTGTGGGGACTCAGTAATGTCAAATATGTAAAGCACGGCATCAAGCATGGCCCTTGGTAAGCCCTCAACAAATATTAGCTGTTCCCATTAACAGGAGCATAATCATCACCATTATCATCACCATCACTGCCAACATCATCATTACCATTCTGGAATGCAAATGCCATCTGTCCTGCTCTCTTTTTAAGCAGGGATGAGCCTTATTTTCTCCTTGAGAAAAAGGTTATTCTACTATAGTTGAGTTTCCAATACATTCCCTAGCTGAGGGTATGAGGTAGAAGGGAGTCCGAGAATGAGAGCTGGAGGAGAAAGGGAGCCCATTAATATGGGAAAAGTAACATATTCCAGAAAACCTTGACCAACTGTATTTAAAAAATGGACCTAGCAATTACAACTGTTATGAAACTTGTGTTTTCTGAAGCCAGAGGCTGTGTCTGTACAATAAAACAACTCCAAGATATCAAAAACCCACTTTGGGTTTTTGCCAAGGGACTATAGACACGACTTTTGTATTGAGAGGGGTTGTCTGGCATTGAATCAGAGAAACTACATGGGTTGAGCAGCGGGATATCAGTAGCTAGTTTGGGATTCAATAAAAAAATCAGAAGTGGCAGATCAGTACAGCATAAGCAAACCTAAGAGATTTGGTATGTGCAGTACAAAGGAAGAGGGAGCTCTGCAAACACCCCACTCTGGACGAAAATGCTGCAGATTTTTCTTTGAACCATTTCTCAGTGCAGTGAAACTTTTCAAGGGTTTAATTGATTTTTAGGAAGACATTTAACACTGCAATCTGTATAGGAACATTCTTCAAGTTAATTTAAGAGCAAATTTATCATAAAAGCTCATTTTTCTAATTATTGAGGGGAGAGTAATAATGATTGCAGGTTGGAGAAGGACATGGCAGAACCCAGGGGGGGAAATCTCTCCTGTTTCCTAACACAAAAGGAGAGGGGAAGTGCATAAATGTCTTTTGTTGAAAACTACACTGCAAAAACTAATGAGAGCATGGCATAAACACTGAAGGTGGATAAACAGCTAGTCTTATCAATGTTACCAGTTCAAAATGGAAACAACAGATTTAGCCCATAATTGGTCAGAAAGACTACTGCTTGCCTCCAGAACTCCGTAGCTTGCTGCTCCTTCTCTTAAAGACAGATTACGACCCACGTGTCATTCAAGTTCTAAATTCATGTTTGCAGCGCCATAGCCATTTCTCATCTGTTAGAATGCAACATATACAAAATGTACAAGGTGGCAAAATGGAACTACATCCTAGGATGCTCAGGAGCCAAGCATTCTGCGAAAGCAGGTAAATTATGGAATAGAAGAGGGTACCAGTGCTAAAACTGAACACAAACAATCCATCATTTCTCCCTGGAAACTTTCAAAAGGATTTTGCCAATGAGTTACTCCATTCTAACAAAGAGGAGACATCTGGTCCTTGTAAATGATGTTTCTATACCTGTAGAAAGCCATCTTCAAGAAATGGATTCTTATATTAACACATTTGAAATATTTATGACTGAAGTCTGGTTCACAAAGGGGGTGAAAAATAGAAGGCTTCTTTACGTTACAGTATGTTCACAATCTTGTATGCTAGTGTCCTACAACAAAACCCATTGACAGGTAGGTGATCCCGCCACTGGCCTCCCAGTCTTTCTGGAAAAAAATGTCTGAATAACTCCTGATTGCCACTAATTATCTCAGCTCCAACCAGTATATAGGGTAGGATAAAAGCAAGTTTACAGTTGTTCGTATGGAAAATAATACAATAATTAATAAACAATAATACAAGAATAAATTATGTTGTGCATACAACTATAAACCAACTTTTGCCCCACCTGTATATACACATATCCAGCCTGGATTCTCCTACCAGTGATGGGGAAGTCAGAATTCTCCTTCTAAACTCTGACTAATCTTGCTGTCAACAACCTTACCTCCTTGGATCAATCCTCCAAAGTACCATCAGAGATATCTTTCTAAAATATAAATCTGATATTGTCAGGATCCTGTTTTAAAACTCTTCAGTGACAAACACTTTCCTACTGAACTAAGTCCAAAATCCTCATAATAACCATTAAGAAAACCTATATATTGGGCCTTTTATAAACATTTCATTTAATAGCAGAACAACTATGATGCTTTATAAATTATTAAACAAAGATTTTTAAAAATTTCTCTTAAATGATGTGCCCTGTGGCTGTCTGTTGAGTAAGTTGTTTCCATTTTTCCTAAGTAGGCAGATTCACAGAACAGTGGTTTCCATCCAGGAACAATCTGTTCCCCAGGGGACATTTGGCAATGTCTAGAGACATTTTGACTTTCACAACTAGGAAAGGATGACTGCTGTCTAGTGGGTAAAAGCTAAGGATGCTGCTCAACATCCTACATGCACATGACCACCTTCCACATTTAAGAATGATCCAACCCCAAATGTGACTAGTGCCAAGGTTGAGAAACCCTATGCTAAGACAATAAAAAATAGTGCTCACTTATGACCACAAAATTCGGGTTTGGAGTCTCATGGTACAGGATTGGACCTCAGAAGCTGTGGGAATTGACCTTTGCCTCATACAGGGTACCAGCAAACACTAAGGAAGGAGTTGGGACTATATTGTAAAATATATACAGCCAAGGTGGTGGGCCAGAGTCTAAATCAGACAGGATAAGAGGTCAGAAGAATTTTTAAAAGTTAGAATGGCCAAGGAGCACCTCATACCTGGCAAACTCCTTACTCAGCACAGGTAAGAGCATTCACAACTGTAGGTCATTATGAAGAACTCGAGGGACCTGAGAAGCCATTCCCCTGAGAACATGCAGAAACAAAGTCTGCTCTAACCAGCAGTCTGTTCTTGCGTCCCTTGCCATTTAAGAGTCTTACATCCTCCAACTTCATCTGTTGGGTTTCCATGAATCACCATCCCTAGGACAGTGACGCACCAGTGAAACAGTGCCTTTGGAAGCTAGCTTTAGTTGAGAAAGGAAAAGCAGTTCTAAGAACTCCCGTGAACAGAGCAAAAGTAAAGATTTTTAGGATCTGAATGTACATTTTTTACCACAAGCCAGAGGAGCCTGGAAATCAAGGTACGACATAAGGAAATGTCCCAGCTGCCCAGACGGAAAGTGGAGGGTATCTGCATTGTAAGGAAGTGGGGGGAGGGGAGGGGCGTGGAAGAAGAAGATAAAAGGTCAGAGGTCAGGCACAATGGCACTGACTTCCCTTCAGGGTCAAGAGCTTAGGTGAAGCTGAGTGAAAGGCAGTAGAGATGAGATGGGAGCTGAAAACCTCAGGGATTTGGGACCAACTTTTCACTTGAATTCTAGAACACTACTTTTAGGGTGCCTCTAACAAATAGACAACAATAGAGGAAAAGGAAGCATGGCATATTTTTGGCATGCTTAGCCATTTGGGTAGATCTTTGGTTCTGTTGCTTTTAAAGGGTTGCTTTGGCATGGAAGAGCCCTGGCTGGTGTGGCTGTTGGTTGAGCATCGTCTGTGCACCATAAAGTCCCAGTTGATTTTCCATTAGGGCACATGCCAGGTTTCAGGCTTGATCTCCAGTAGAGGGTGTGCAGAAGGCACCTGATCAATGTTTCTCTCTCACATGGATGTTTCTCTCTCCTTCTCTCCCTTCTTTTCTTAAAAAAAATCAAATAAAAAAAAATTTTTTAGAAAAGAAAGAAAAGGCCTGGAAGGTATCCAGATGTTTCCATACGCACTTAGTGAGGAATACAAAAAGGTAAGTATCAGGGTGAGAGTCAGCACCCCTCTGAGAGGTGACTATGTAGTAGAGGCTAAGCGGAGGACCAGATCTTGAGCTCAGATGCAAGTTACAGCTGAGATTCATGGAATCTGTAGCAAAAAGGCCCACAATAGCATAGGAAGGAAGAAAAAAACACCAAAGAAAACTAATCAAGAAAAGACGACAAAAGTTTTACCATCTGTAAACTTGAGTGGCGTTTACCAAGTAAAAGGAAGGGTATCTTTTTGAGGCCAGCAAAGACCCCAACGGACCAGCCTTGTGGACCAACAGTCCAGGCCCCAGTCCATAACAATACATGTCACCTGTATACACAGGCACCAGCTCAGGAGGAAGAAGAAAAGCAACCCTTTAAGAGCAACAGAACCAAAGATCTACCCAAATGTCTAAGAAAAGTTAAGGGGATGGGCACGCAAAATGTTTAGATAAATTATGGGAAATAAACAAGCTATGATTTTTGGCACATCTAAACTATACTATTTAAAATGTTGATGCTCATTTAAGCAGAAACCCCTACTTACAGGGTATAATCATGAGGAAACTGAAGCTCAAAAAAGTAACTCGCCCAAGTTCACAGAGCCAGTAGATAGGACACCTCTGGCCCCAAAGACCAGGATCTTTCCATTGTGCCTCGTTATCAGGACATTCCATCAGACGCTTGGAAGTCTGGCCCACCCTAAATTACCGGCCTCATTTGCCACTACAGTCTTCATATTCTTTGTGTTTCAGTTCACAGGATTATTTCCCAAGTATGCCATGTATTTCCCTCCTTCATGCTTTGAACAAATTTTTCCTGCTGCTTTAAAGTACATCCAAGCCACCCTTTTCTCTTCCACCTGACTTAACACTTTCGGGTAGGATTTTTGTTGGTAGCAAAGGTGGGACGTACTGAGAAACTCGCTAACAAAACGTAGCTACCCCAGCCAGTTCCCAGAGAAAGAGCACTCCTGTCTCAGCTGTTTCCTCCGGGCAGAGGCTGACAGGTCAACAGGCAGCGCTGCACTCTTTTACAACCACCTACTTGGTGACTGGTGGCTGCGACCATGTCAGAACCACCCACCCGGGTCTGCGATGCCCTCTAAGTTCACAAGCTGAGGCTCGGATCAACCATTGTTTACAGCTCCAGCATCCCCTTGACATTTCACCCTTATTTCTCTGGCACACGACCCCTCCAATGCCTCCCCAACTTCCCCCACAATGAAACTAGCCAGACCACCCACAATTCCTGTTTATCTTATTTGCACATGGCCTCCTTATAATGTCATCAGCATGAGATGAAAACCCCTCTAGTTAGGACAACCAGAAGGGCCTCCGCCAAATCCTCTGCTTCACTGAGTTTATTGCCAACTGGCTCATCTCACTCTGTGGTCAAAGAATCTAGACCCTCGACAACCTCTTCCTTTCTGATCCTTACTGAGGTCTTCCTGTAACTACTCTGATCAATTCAGTTCTCCTAAAGCCAGCTAGGTTAATACAGCTCTTTTCCACAGAACTTTCTGCGATGGAATATTCTGAACCTGTGCCGTCCAATGTGGTACTCCCTAGCCACAGATGGCTACTGAGCCCTTGAAATGTGGCTAGTTCCTGAGGAACTGATTTTTTTTATTTTTGTTTAATTAATTTGAAAGTAAATAGCTGAATGTGACTGGTGACTACCACACTGGACATACACAGGGGTCGAACATTCTATTTCCACCAATGTAACTTAGAGGATATTTCCCAGCATATATCCAAAACACACATGATATATTTATATACCAACTAATCAAATACATCTCACATACTTAATACTTAACCTAAAATATTCCTCCAGTACAAATTCCCCTTTTCTTCAATCATAGCTATCATCTATTATTACCAAGTCAGGAAAGCTTTCCCTGTCCCCTCTGTAGAAACAATCACCGCTCCTTTTCCAAGACACGTGTACCTATCACAGAACCCATCACAGTGTGTAAGTTCAGTGTTGACATTTTGATCTCCCCTCCTGTTAGAATGTGCTTTCTCTGAATGAGGAAGAGACTTTTATTCATATTTGATTTACCAACACCTAGAGCAAGAGTGGCCACAGTAAGCATCAACTGTTCGGTGAGTGAAAAATAACTGAATGGAAGAGTGGTAGAAAGGTTACAACAGTTTTGTTTGTTTTAAACAAACATGGAAAGGACAAAAGCTCACTGGGGCAGAGATAAAGTATCATCTGTTTTATGTCTTTTTCTTTCACATTTCTTTTTATGGAAGTTACTGTGATCTATTTGAGAGATGATGTCGAATTCTAATTGCTAATGAGGCCTCTGTGGAAGCCAGCATTAAACAGTATTTGTCAGTTATCAGATGTTGGTAATAAAAGGGAGACAACATGCCTGGTGGAATAGTTCTCACCACAGTTGTCATCTGCTACACACACCAACCCAAGATATGTCTCTGTAGAGTTGAGTCACAATTAATACACTGGAGTGTTGCCATCACTCCAGCCCCCTCCAGTCCCTCTTCCAAACCACCACTTCAGCAGTCTTTTTTTTTTTATTTTAATTTTTCAATTACAGTTGACATTCAATATTACATCAGTTTCAGGTGTACAGCATTGTGGTTAGACATTCACATAACTTACTAAGTGCTCCCCCCATAAGTTAGTACCCAACATCATACACAGTTATTATAATATTATGGACTATATTCCCTATGCTGTGCTTTACATCCCCATGACTGTTTTGTAAGTACCAATTATTTGTACTTCTTAATCCTTTCACCTTTTTCACCCAGCCACCCAACGCCCTCCTGTCTGGCTACCAGTGGTTTGTTATCTATGAGTCTCTTTCTGTTTTGTTTGTTCATTTATTTGTGTGTTTTTTGTTTTGTTTTCTTTTAATCCTCACTGAGGATATGTTTTTATTGATTTTTTTTTTTAGACAGGGAGGGAGAGATAGAAATATCAATCTGCTCCCTCCTGTACATGCTGACCAGGGATCAAACCCATAACCCAGGTATGTGCCCTGACCAGGAATTGAACCTACAACCTTTTTGATGTACGGAACGATGCTCCAACCGAGCCACTCAGCTGGGGCCTGCTCTTTTACTTTGTAGATTCCACATGCAAGTGAGATCATGTGGGATGATCTTTTCTGACTTATTTCACTTAGCATACCTCTAGGTCCATCCATATTTTGCAAATGCAAAGATTTCATTCTTTTTATGGCCGAGTAATATTCCATTGAACATATTACCTTTCTTTATCTAACCAATCATCTGCTGATGAACACTTACGTTGCTACCATATCCTGGCTATTGTGAATAATGCCACAATGAACATAGAAATGCATGTATCTTTTTAATTAGCATTTTGGATTTCAGTAGTCTTTTTAAATGCAAATAGTGTTGGGTCTATGATTAAAATCCATTGCTGACCAAACTCTTTAACATAACCTGCAAGACCCTATGTGAACTGACACTCAACCTAACTCTCCAGCCAGTCTAGACTGTGCTTCCCCAGTTCCCTGCTCCAGCCATTCTGGCCTTTCCTAGCGAGTCTCCACCAAATTCCTTCTGGCCTCAGAACATGTGTACTTTTAGCTCCTGCTCCCCAGAACTCTCTTTCCTCTCTTTTTTTGCCTAGTTAATGCCAACTCATCCATCAACACTCAGCTCAAGCATCATTTAGTAGGGAAGACATTCCTGATGTCCAGACAACGCTAGGTCCCTTTTATAGACAAAACATCTCTCTCATTAATAACACTCATCATAGATGGTTTTACATGTATTTGTGAATATCTGACACGTCAATCTGTACCCCAAAATGCTAAGTTCCACGTGAACCTGAATATGTTTACTTTTGTTCATCATATAACTCTCTGGACCTTAGGACTGTCCACAGTACTAAGTAGACACTCACTAAATACCTGTTGGATGAATGAAAGAATGAATAAGTGACTGGTACAAAAAAATCTCCTTCGAGAAGGTAAGTCTAACAACTAAATATTACTAAAGATCACAGCTGAAGGACTTAAAGATCACAAGGATGAAGCCTCTGATAAAGAGTAAACACATCAGCTCTAGCTGGTTTGGCTCAGTGGTTAGAGCGTCCACCCACAGCCTGAAGGGTCCCAGGTTCGCTTCCGGCCAACAGCATGTACCATGGTTGCAGGCTCCATCCCCGACTCTGGTGGGATGCGTGCGGGAGGCAACCAATCGATGTCTCTCTCTCACATCGCTGTTTCTCTCTCTCTCTCTCTGTCCCACTCTCTCTGAAAAGCAATGGAAAAAATGTCCTTGGGTGAGGATTTAAAAAACACACACAAAGAATAAGCACATCGAGCCCCAGCTAGTGTGTGGCTCAGCTGGTTAGAACGTCGTCCCGTATACCAAGAGGTGGTGGGTTCAATTCCTGATCAGGGCACATACCCAGGTTGTGGGTTCGATCCCCGGCTGGGGCACCTGTGGGAGGCAACTGATCAGTATTTCTCTTGCTCTCTGTGGCCCCTTCCCTTCCTCCCTCGAAAAAAAAAAAAAAATGCACTTTCATTAAAAGAAAAAACACATCAAGTGTGTCCTGGCTTCCCTGTAGTAAAAACAATAATAATGACTCTCAAACAAAAAATAGGTGCTAAGATCACTTAACATATCCTATCTCATTCTAAAAAATAACCCACCTAGAGGTCACTAAATCAGCACCACATATGCCCATCTGCAGTGACCAGCAGATGCTTCCAAGTATAATTAAAAGCATTGATGTTAAATATCCAGAGATTGTCATTGTGGAATTTACTTCAGGGGCCAAGCATACAGACCTTTTCATTAAATGCTTCCTTATCTTTAAACAAACCAAGAGGGCCAGCCGGGCATGGCTCAGTGATTGAGCGACGACCTAGGATCCAGGCGATCGGGGTTCAATTCCTGGTCAGGGCACATGCTTGGGTTGCGGGCTCCATCCCCAGTAGGGGGCGTGCAAGAGGCAGCTGATCAATGACTCTCTCATCATTGATGTTTCTATCTCTCTCTCCTTCTCCCTTCCTCTCTGAAATCAATAAAGATATATTTTTAAAAAGAAAAATAAACCAAGGGAAATGGTAAGTTCCGCTTTTCACATCTTTTGTCTGGTTTTGGATATACTATGTAACTTATAAATGTACAATAAAACACATTAATTATGTATTGATATTAACTCATCTTTTTCAACAACTACCTAGTGACTCACTAATATTGCCCAGCAGTGGGGGACAAACATAGACACAACATTTGGCTTCATGGGGACCAACAATCCAGTGAGTAACAGCTAGTATATACTAAGCGTATACTTTTGTTCCAAACACTGTGCTAAGAGCTTGAAATGCATGATTTCATTTTAATACTTACAAAAATCATGTAAGTTAGCATAATGGGCATTTTTGTTTGAGGACTTCCCAGAATCCACAATTCTTAACCACCACTGTTTCCCTTGAGAAACGATATTCCCAGGAGATAGTATCTATTTGGGACTGTTAGACATAGGCTCTGCCCTCTCCACCAAATGTCAAGGTGTAACCCAGGCTTCTAGGCCAAGCAAGTGCTCCCTCCCTGGAGTCTGAATATTGAGACTGAAAGGGACTACATTCAGACCAGACTCCTCTAATCAGGAGACCAGCAGGGTTTCCTTCTTCCTAACATCCTATATATGCTGTCTTCAAATTCATGAGTCCTTGATAGCCCTCTAATAAATAATTTTTGCTTAAGGTAGAATCAGTTTCTGTTGTTTACAACTTAAGAATACTATTTGTCGTTGAAAAGGTGACAAAATGAGTTGAGAAATGTCTCCAAGGTCAAACAGCTAGAAAATGGTAGAGCTGGGTGAGAGCAGTCTGATTCTAGACTCTCACTACTAACAAGCACGATGCGTCCCAGGTGCTGTGGCTCAGGGGGTACATTTCAGCAGGTTCTATACTGTCCCACCTTGATCAAAGCTTTACCAATGTAGCCACCACCTTCAGATCACAATGGGCCAATGCCTCATACCCTTTATTTGAAGTGTTTGAAGGGCCTCCTAGAGCAGAAACATGGAAGTTACCTATAAGCAGTGAGTTGTGAGTAAAACCAGCCAGAGAACCAGGGCACCCACCACTATCACTTTAAGCTGGACACAGGCAGATGGCCAGCTACTCGCAGTTAGTGGTTTCCCCTGGGTAGCACCAAAGCTGACCTTGGAACTGCGTCAGCTTCTGGTCTGAATGGTGCCCCCGTCTCCTCTCCCCTCTTCCCTAACCAGAGGCTTACCAAATTCTGGGAAGTAGAATAATTTACCAAAACATGCATCTAAAATCTTTGGGGCAGAAGCCACTTTCTCTGAGGATTAAAGTTTTGCTGCAGCTTCCAAAGTGAATGAGTCAAGCCTGAGGGAAGAAAATGGCCCTCAGAGAACAAGAAAGAAATCACAGGGGGCGGCACACCTCCAAATTGGGAGTTAGAATCCTGCCCCATAACCCTGCCCCAAAGGTGCACAGTGATAAATGATCCTTGTGCAATCATGAGAGTGAAATGTATATACATACACTGTTGGAGTCCACTGGAGTCCAAGAGCATTTCTTCGGCTGTTGGTTATGGATTTCTCACACATACAATAACAAGTTCTGGCTTCCCTAGCACATATGCTTGAGCAATGTGTTGCTGTATTTCTGACAGTTGGTGACATTTCCTTTGCAGTCAGCAAGATTTGTACAGAGGCTGTGTGTCCAATAAAGAAATTAACATCCTGAGTCCCTACATTTGCTATTAGTCATCATTTGTGCCTTCATCCAAAAAGCATTCATTGAATACCTACTGTGTGCCCAGCCCAAGGGGCCTCAAAGATGAATCTGAAGCAGTTGCTGCTCCCTCAAGGAGATGACACATGTACTTTAATGACTATATTATCCAGTGATATTATTAACTAGAACATCTGCAATTAGCATTTATTTGAGAACTTACATTGTGCCAGGAGCTGTTCTAAAATATTTTGCATGTAATAGCTCCTCTAATCCCCACAGTAGCTCTGTTATTATACCCATTTTATAGAGAAGCATGGAGACATTATATAATTTCCCCAGATGACGTTAGGACAGTAAGAATGAGGGCAAAGTACTTCTGGATTCCAGGAAAGATAGGCTAGTCACACAGAAGAGTACCAGGAAGGTCTGAGAGCAGAGACAGTGTGTGAGCTGGTCAGCTACTTTGTAGTCTACTAAGGTTGTATTAAGGAAAGGTGATCATATTTCTCTTGTGATTGTCACCCTCAAGAATCATGGTTAACACACACCCCTCATCTGACAGCTGCTTATGAATCTGCAGGTGCTGATAACAGACTTAACATGAAGACTTTAGACTTATATCGATCCCTTTTCAAAGCTTAAAAAAATTCAATTCTATTTGTGTGTTGTGTTGGGGATCTGATAATTCAGTAAATTGATTAAAAAATTAACCCAGAGTAAGAAGATCAATTGAAGGAACTGATTCCTATTGGCCAAAAGGCCATTTAACAATCAGAATTTTCCAACTGGGTGAGACCTTCGACATAAATTGATCTATCACTTTCAATTTTAGTAGAAAGGATGAACACACATAGAAGTAAAAAAGACTTGTCCAAGGGCACACACACACTTTGTATAGGAGCCAGGACTGGCACCCTTGCCTTCTGAATCCTAATCCAATGTTCTTTTTAAATTAAAACAACAATTTTATCGAGGCATAACTGAAATATACTAAATCACATGTTTAAAGTGTACAATTGATTCATTTTGACAGATTCACCTGTGTAACCATCACTGCAATAAATATAAATATTTCTATTATCCCTCCCTATACCTCCGTTCCTAGACAACCACTGATTTGCTTTCTATCACTATAAGTTTGCATTTTCACAATTTTATAGAAATGGAATAATATAGTGTGTACTCTCTTTGGCTGGCTTCTTTTACTCATTTAGTTTGAGATCTATCCGTGTTGTGTGTATCCATAGTTCATGCTTTTTACTGCTTACTAGTATTCCACTGTATGGGTATAACACAAGCTGTTTAGCCATTCACCTGCTAATGGACACATGGTTGTCTCCAGTTTTGAGCTATTAGAAAGCAATCCACAATACACATTCCTGCACAGGAGTCTGTGGGGATATAGCTTTTATTCCCCGGACTAGATACCTGGGAGTGGGCTGGATGGGTTGTATGGTACATGTGTGTTTATGTTAAGAAACTGCCTAACTACTTTTCAAAATTGTTGTATCTTATACATCCCCACCAGCAATGCTGGTGAGTTCTAGTTATGCCACATCTTCTCCCACATTTAGTATCAGCTTTCTTTTCAGTCTTATTTTTATTAACTAGCAATGATTCCCACCACCACCTTGTACCCTAACTCGGCTCTGGCAGAGGAGCTCCTTTCCGGAGCCTGGGGCCTGGTGTGATTGTCTCACCCCACCCCCATCCTTTCCTTTTCTCCCGGAGTCGGTTTTGTGAGATACAGTCTTTGCAAAACAGTAAAAAGAGTAGACATTGTCAGAGGAAATATCAATGTGAAAACCAGAAGGTCTGCCTTTCTTAGAGGTGCTGCTTTGGTCAGTATGAGGAACATGCAGGAAGAGAAAGCTCCCTCACACAGAGCACAGGAAGAACATGCCATTACCACCTGGACTGAAGGAAGCAGCACCCCGAAGCTCAGGGACCTGATGTCAGGACCGTGAATGGAAGGAAAGAAGGAGGGAGACCAATGAGAAGGTTCTCCACCTCCAATTCTGGTGGACTCTTTACAGACCACAAAGTTATCTTTTTTTTTTTCTCCTTCCCTAGACTCTTTTGAGAGTAGACCACTTCTCTTGGTCATCCCTGTAAGAAATCCATAAATACCTGGTATTAGTTACTTAATTGTAACAGCCACTATTAAATTAGTAGAGACCGTATGTCAGAAAGCGTGTGTGCTAAGAATTTCACATCCATTATCTCATTTCAATTCTCAGAACCACCATGTGAGCTTGGCATTACTAGTCCCATTTTACACGTGAGGAAAGTGAGGCAGAGAGAGATGTAAAGGAACTTGTCCATGATCACCAAACTAGTCACTGGCAGAGCAGAATTTGAACCCAGTTCTGTCTGACTTTAACCCCAAGCTCTTAACCACTGAAAGCTCTGCTACCTTTTAAATGACTGAGTATAGATGCCTGGAATGTATCCTCAATAAGCCTCCTCTGTGACATCATAGACTGACCGTAGGCACTGCATGCCGAGCACTCAAGGGATTTTTGCAATTCTTAAATGTTTGTGCTCCCTAATAAATATGGAGGAAGGGGGAATCCTTATTTAGAACTTTGATTACTAACTGCACCAGCTTTTCTCTTCTTTTCCCACTCACCCATTCAAGCTAATGTGTCAGCAATTGCTACAATTTTTTCAGATGTGATGCCCAGGTATCCCTTCCTATGAGGTCCAGCGGTTCTCCACCTTTGGTGTATATAATTCTCACCTGAGGAGCTTGTTAAAAACAGGAATGCCAGGGTTTCACATTCTGGGATTCTGATTCAGTAAGATTGGTTCTGACCCTGACAAGGTAGTTCAGTTGGTTTGAGTGTCATCCTGATATACCAAGGTTGTGGATTCGATCTTCAGTCAGGCACATAAAAGAACCAACCAATGAATGCATAAATAAGTGGAACAAAAAACTGATATCTCTCTCTCTCTTTCTCTCTCTCTCCTTCCTTCCCTCTCTCCCTATCCAACTTGTCCAAAAATCTTTTCAACAAATACCTCTTGGCTCAAGTTAGTTGGTCAGATTCCCATGTTTGCAACCAAGGAGATATTCCAGGATACCTCAGGCAACTCTAACGCAAGAGATCCAAAGGCCAACTTTTGAAAATACTGCCTCTAATTTTCAGTGCTTCCCTACTTGACCACTTGGGGAAAGGACATGTTACCACTACTAGCTATCTCCAGCCATCATTCCCACGTAAGTAAACTTGTCAAATCTCTTCAAAAGCATAAGACGACCCTGTTTTCACAATACAGGGTGAGGCAAACATAGATTTACAGTTGTTCATATGAAAAACACAATAATTAGTAAATAATAACAGGAGAATAAGCTCTGTGTTTTACATACTCACAACCATAAACCTCCCTTTGCCCCACCCTGTATATACTTACTCTTCTTCTGCACCCCATGCCTGTAGACTCTACATGTAATAAGGGTCCTTTTTCACTATTTGAGCTCCAAAGTGCTGTGTTAGGCTGGCAAACTTGGAATTACCTTCATTGGCTTTTCTTTATTTGTGCATCTCAGGAGCCTCTGTCAGCCTGCAAGTAGAAGAAGAGTTGGTAGAACCAAGTGAACACCTGACAGGCCACTAATGAGCTGCCTAATAGTGTGCTGATGTGGGCCATTGACCTCAAAGAACTGAATGCAATATGAAGGTCCACATGGAAAACCGGAAAGAGTGCAATTAGAAACTCCTGATGAAATGATGACATTCCAGTGATAACAAATGGATGCTAATTGTCCACTCAAAGGAAGTTTCTATGGTAATAAGCCTCTGGTTCACAAATTTCTGGCTAAAGAGTTAGTCATCGCAGAACAAACTGCAGCAGAACAGAAGAAGGGCTGTGACCATTTCTTCCCAGTTAAGGCAATCCTAGACAGTGTTGTTAACAAGCTAGTTCTAAATGCTACAGTTAGCTTGATCTTCAGAATAATAAACTTCCAGTGGGGAGTGGACCTCTGAGACTTTTGACTGACCAGTGTCATTATCCCCCTTCTCTGGGGACGGCATTCCAGGATACCTCCGGGGGACCTCCGTTTCCCAATCATAGTCTGGGTAGCGTCAGTGGGGTTGGCACCACCTCCTTAGCTCCAGGGGTAGGCACAGAACCTAGGCCTGGCTAGTCAGGGCATTCAGTCTTCCTGCCACCATAATGGATCTGAGGTGGACAGGAGTCAAGCCAGACCGGTGAAACTCACACCTAGCCTTTTGCTGGAGCTATGAGAAGTTACTTTCTGCTGAGTTTGTTAAGCTACCTAGATCCAGGCCATTTTTGCCACCATTAAAAGAGAGCCAATTTAACAACTGAACCAACTTAGAGAAAAGCGAAGTCAAGACAGGTCCCTCTGCAAGCCTTTGAATCCAGCCATGACTGAGCTAGCACTAACCACTGGACTTTTCAATTACATCGGCCAATAAAGTCCTTTGGGTTTTGCTTAAGTTATTTTTAAATTGGGTTTCTGTCACTTGCAACCACAAAAATATTGAGTAATACACATGGGAAGGAGTCGGCTGACCCCCACAAAGATTATTTGATTGAGGTGGTTGATCCAGCATCTGGAACTACTCTTTCTGTTCTAGGAGGGAAAGTGATGCAGCGTAAGAGGAGGACAGGAAGCTCTTACGATTGGATTCTCCTGCTACAAACACATTCCCACACATTTCCTAAGCTATGCAGCAAATCTTGTTTCCTTGCCTCCCTTCTGCACAATGTTTTCAAATTCAGAACATATGCTGAGACGTTCCAAATGAACTTGACTTCTGCTGTTTCCCGTTCTTATGGAAGCCATTTCATTTTGTGTGGCCTCTCCTGTGACCTTGATGCCTTTCTTTCAGCTGTGATTTCTTTAAGAAGGAAGAACAGCCCAGCCGGGCGTGGCTCAGCAGTTGAGCGTCGACCTAGGATCCAGGCGATCAGGGTTCGATTCCTGGTCAGGGCATATGCCCGGGTTGCGGGCTGCAGCCGATCAATGACTCTCTCATCATTGATGTTTCTATGTCTCTGTCTCCCTCGCCTTTCCTTTCTTTGAAATCAATGAAAATAGATTTAAAAAAAAAAAAAAGGAAGAACACCTTCCTAGCACCACCATCCAATACTTTAAGCAACTTCTCCATCAGAATGAATCAGAGAGAGAGAGAGCCTCAAAGACGACAGGTCAGGGCTGCCTCCTGGACGCACCCCAGTGTGCAAACCACGAGCGCCCAACAGGCCTCGCCAGGGTGAAGGGATAAAGTCAATCTGCAGCTTCTCACACCCTCCTCCACTCCCCACAAGTCATTTATTGCCAAACCTCGTGATCTCTGCCCACAGGAGCTTAAAACTAAAACTCACATTGCTTAAAAGGAAGCACACGGGTTTTCAACACCACTGGGCCCGGGTGGGGTCACCCGAAGATCCTCTGCTTTAGATATATGACGAAAATCAAGTCTAAACCTTGCAGAGAATGACTAAGGACAAAAAAAAAAAAAAAAAGGACTGAGAAAATGTGAAAGAAAAAATCATAAAATCTAGCAAAAACTGAACGTGTGAGTACAAAGAAAAGGACAAGTTGGGGATTGTGCTAGAGTTTCTTGCTTAAGAAGTTAGACATAAGAAAGAAAGTACCACGGTTCAGAGCTGGTAAATTTAAAAGTAGTCCTTTTCCTACAAATAATACCGGTTCATTGTAGGAACAGAAGCCGCCTGCGACCACACTGCCCAAGGACAAATACAATGAACAGTACGTCCGCACTGACTTAGGAAGTTGGGATTTTGTTATGATTATGACAACCTGTTTGTCCAAAGATAATATTTCATTATTATTATTCCACATCATTAAGCATTCTAAACATAACTTTTAAGTTTATTTCTCAATTACTCCATATTTCCAGACACACAGAGGCATACGGAGCAGCACCGTGAGCGGCCTGCGCCCGCCACCCGCTCAGACGGGAGGCGCCGGGAGCCGCCGGGAGCCCCCAGACCCCGGCAGCGCCGCCCCCGCCGCGCCCCCCCCCCCCACGCCGCGCCGCCCCCGCCGCGCCTCCGGCAACAGTCTCTTCTCCCCTCTGCCGCTTCAGTGTAATTTTTTCCTGGCTGCATAATGTTCCCTCATAGACATCAATCATACTATACTTAATTCTTTGTTAGGCATTTAGACTTTTGCCTATTTTTCGTTACTAAAAATAACACTGCAAGGAACATTATTAAATATACATCTTTACACACACACTTGTGATTATTTCCTTAAGACAAACTCCTAGAAACCGCTGGTCCCAGTGGTCAGACCACTTTGCCACATGTCGCCAAGGCGCCCTCCAGGAAAGCTCCAACCAGGCGCGCCCCGCCCCGCCCCGCCGCCAGCACTCGGCGGACTCGCTCCTCACGCAGCCACTCGCGGGGCACCGGGGAGGCGCGACAACCTGCTTCCCGCGCACCCTCCCAGCCGGCCTACCTGCCTCAGCTCCCGGGCGCCGCGCGCAGGGCGGAGGCGAACACAGCCGTCAGCGCAGCACAGATTAGGGTGGGAGTGGGAAAATCCCGCGGGAGTGGCAGAATATCGCGGGAGTGGGAGAATCGCACGGAAGTGGCAGAATCGCGCGGGAGTGGGAGAATAGCACGGGCGTGGCAGGATCGCTCGGGAGAGGGAGAATCGCGCGGGAGTGGCAGGATCCCGTGGGAGTGGGAGAATCGCGCGGGAGTGGCAGAATATCGCGGGAGTGACAGAATTTCGCAGGAGTGGAGAGCCACGCGGGAGTGGGAGGCGCACGATGGGTGCAGGAAAGGCAGCCGAGTGAAGTGGTTAGAGCCCTGCTTTGGGCCAGTTTCCTCATCCGTAAAATAGGGGGAATGAAGCTTGCTCAGCATAACCCGGAAGTCCGAGGCAAGAAAGAAGATGCCCCACGCCCCGCGCGGAATGCGGCGTTACAGCGTGCGCAGGCTCAGCGCCTCGGGAAAGCGGGACGGAGAGGACGGCAGCCGGGCCGGAGGCAGACACAGGCAGGGCGGCTGAGCAGGGCGGGGCAGCGGGTTTGGCGGAGCACGGAAGCGTCGGTACCCTCCAGAGACGGCCCGGGAGGTGCTCCACGCTGGTGTTCTGGCCTCCCCTCCCCCCCCCCCGGGGTGTCGCCCTAAATCGGGTTAACGAAAGGCTTCCAGACTCAACCCTCCTGCCCGCGGCTACAGCTGGGCCGCGCGGAGAAGGCTCCTGCAAGCGTCTGGGCTGAGTTTCCGGTTCCCAAGAAGGAAAACGCTCTGCCTCGCGGCGTGGGCAGCATTGTCTCCGGGCATTGATGCTCCGCAGGTACCGTCATGGAGGAAAAAGCGCACGCAGGCAGCATGCTGCATGAAAGGCCCCACACAGATATTTCGTAGAATCATTCATTAAAATGTGCTTACTGAGGGCCTACATGTGCCTGCCGCGTGCTGGGGGTGGGAGGAGGAAACGGTCGCTGTCCTCTCATTTCCATCCCAATGGCAGAGACTGGCATCGGTATCATATATGCTTACACATTGTTTGATTGTTTTAAAATAATGGTTAGGTATTACCCAACTAATACCAAAATAACTTTTTTGCTTTTAGTATAATGAATGATCTGCAACAGCTAAACAAGCAAAAACACAAAACAAGTAAGTAAAAATGAACCGGTTAAAGAAAGCTGAAACAGGATAAAAAGGGAAGGGCATGGATTAAAATGAATCTGCTGTTCTAAAGGATCTCGTTTAATAATCTACCTCAGAACAGGGCTCAGTAATCGTTTTCTGTAAAGAGCCTGAGAGTAAATCTAGGCTTTCCCGGCCACACGGTCCCTGCCACAGTTAGGTTGCAGTATAAAAGCAGCCGCCAACAACACCACAAATTGGCATGGATGTGTTAAGAAAAATTTTTTTTTAATTTATGAACACAGGAATTTGAATTTCATATGATTTTCATGTGTTGTGAAATATTATTCATCTTTCAACTTTTTTAATCATTTAAAACTATAAAAATCATTCTTAACTCAGTGCAGTTTTGGCCCATGGGCTATAGATTGCCAACTTCTGATTGAAACAAGTGCGTAATAATTTGTTCCATGGATATTTCAAAATGTTTTTAATGAATCCCCAATTGGAGACATTTAGATGGTTTCCAGTTTTTCCCTGTTACACACAGTGCTGGGATGAACATCCTTGAAGTGTGTCTTTGAAGGTGTAACTATCTTCCATCTATCTGTGAATCCATGCCCTTGTCGCCAGCAGGAGCCCATTTGAAAAAATTACATGGGAGGGATTCTTGAGACAGTCCTGCTGAGCTCCCATTGCAGAGGAACCTTATTGACTCTTTTACTCACCAACCTCATAATTTTATTTTTTAAAGGACTGTCAGATTGCTGACATGAGTTATTCTGGAAAAACCCTGCTGCTTGTTTTCAGCGATCCAGAGTCCTCAGAAGAATTCTCAAGATGCCTTCATGGTTTCCTCCAGGAGGCTGTCAGAAACACTTGACAGCCACTTGCCAGGCCACCCCACCTCGATGAGAGACCCTTACTCCCAGGGCCTCTCGCCAGGATCTTCACCCTGTCTTTGTTTTAGACATTCAGTCATCTTGATATAAGATTTCCTTCTACCTCCACTGGAACTCAAATACTTGGTACATTTGTAGATTTTCCCCCCCAAGAATCCTCAACTTCTGTTTATCCATGGCTCTCTGCATCTTGTGTACACAATTTCTATTTTTTGTTTTTGCTTGTATCATTTCACTTTAACAAAAAAAAGGTTTAACTTTAAAATTATCTTTGCAGAAGAAATACAGGCTTGTTGTAAGAAAAACAAATAGAAGCTCATTAAACTCCATAAATGGACTGTAAAATTGCTCCCTTCTGTGTCCCACCAGCAACCCCCACCCCCAGAGGTAGCCTGGACCTCTAGCAACAGAACTGCTTACATGTGTGATCTCAGACAAGCCACTTAACTTCTCTGAGCCTTTGAATCTTCATCTGTAAAATGGGAGTGATAATTCCAGTTACTTCAGCTGGAAACCATGTTTATAAAACATTTAATACTTACTACAATGCCTGGCCATAGTAAATGCTCAAGAAATAATAGCTATGTTTGTACCATTGTTTTATTTTTTTAATCCTTGCCTGAGTCAGGAGAGAGAGAGAGAGAGAAACATTGATGGGAGAGTGAAACGCAGATCAGTAGCATCAATCAGTTACCTTCCGTACATGCACTAACCAGGGATCAAACCTGCATCCCAGGTACATGCCCTGACAGGGAATCGAACTGCAAACTTTCGGGGCGCAGGATGATAGATGATGCTCCGCCAACCTAGTCGCTGCCGCTGGGCTCTGGTAATACTGTTGAAGCTGCGTTATCATTCCTCGGTGCAAATGTGGTCATCATTTTTTTAACATAACATGATTTTTAACATTTGGTATCATTCTATGCATAAGCTTTTATAATATTTTAAGTCATTTGATTTATCTGGAACATCCATCTTATTTTTTTAATGACTTTATAGAGTTCCAGTGCGTCCGTTTCCCATAATTTGTTTAATCGTTTCACTATTGATGGTTTCTAGCTTTTCAATGCTGGAGGGAAAATCCATGAACATACAGGTTTGGGTATTTATGGGAGTATCTTAGGATGAATTCAGAAAATGGAATTGTGTGTCAACAGGTATAGACATTTTTTATTTTAATAGTTGTGGCCCAAGGCAGTCATCTATTCAGCCCCCAGCATATTTCCAGCTTTCTGCCTTCAGGGGCCTCATAGGGTTGCACCTGCTGGTCCCTTTGCCTATAGAAAGGCCAGGTGACTTGGCCAATAAATTGTGAGTACAGAGAACATATGTCGTCACCATTTAATTGCCAGTTTGAAACCTGCCAGAGCCGCCTTTATCTTCTGCCACAGTGACCAGCAATATTCCAGATAATGGCTGCTCCACCAGCCTGAGTCCTGAATCGAGGACAATTCAGGACAGAGCCTCAGCCGACCCACAGCGTGAATGAGAAACATTTGTTGTTTTAGGCCACCATCATTTGGGGGTTGTTAGTCACTGCAGTATAACCTGATGGATACACTGTCAGATTTCTCTCCAAAAAAGTTTTATTTTTAATTTTTTATTGAATTTATTGGGGTTACATTGGTTAATAAAATTATATAGGTTTCAAGTGTACATTTCTATGATACATCGTTTGTATATAGTATTGTGTGTTCACCATCCAAAGTCTAGTCTCCTCTGTCACCATTTATCCCCCCTGTACCGTCTTCTGCCAGCTCCTGCCCCTTTTTCAGTGTAGTAGTCGGCATACTGTCGTCGGTGTCTGCGTGGTTGGTTGGTTGGCTGATTTACTTAATCCCATCACCTATTTCACCCAGTCCTCCAACCCCCACCACACAGCTGTCTATTTTCTGTAGCTATGAGTCTGTTCCTATTTTGTTTGTTTGTTTATTTGGTTCACTAGATTCCCCATATAAGTGAAGTCACATGTTCACCAGCCTTAACAAGTATACTGTATTGCCGTCCGTGGTTCTCCCCACCATCTGGATTTTCACAAGAGGTTTTTCCCTCTAATGGAGAAATGAGCAGTTGCTCTATTATATATGTGACTATATTAAATGGCCTTTTTGGAAAAAAGCACATCAACAACTTCATATCTCTCACCTGTACTTTTAATAAAAAGGAACAAATGTAAGTGTGTATCCAAGTCCTACCCACTGCCTAGGAACCAGCTCAAAAGCCACTTACGTGGTGAGGCTGCTCCCAATCATTCTCAGCGCAAGGCAGTGACTCTGTGCTCTAACACCCAGGTACTTTCCTAATGTCTTTATCACAACTAACATTTAGTATGCTAATTTACAAGACCTTGGTTATCTGTCAAGGATAAATATAGTAAAAATTTGTAGCTAACTTCATCTGGAATGTGGTCTTATGAATAAATGCAAACTGGCCATATTTCCAATCAGATAGACTGACAGCTCCTAGGGTGTAGCATAAAACTAATCAACCACATATTTAGGTCATACAACCTTGCTGGCATAATTTAAAATCAATCACAGCCTGGCTGGGTGTGGCTCAGCAGTTGAGCGTCGACCTAGGATCTGGAAGATTGAGGTTCGATTCCTGGTCAGGGCACAAGCCCGGGTTGCGGGCTCGATCCCCAGTCGGGGGTGTGTAGGAGGCAGCCGATCAATGACTCTCATCATTGATGTTTCTCTCTCTCTCTCTCCCTCTCCTTTCCTCTCTGAAATCAATAAAGATATATTTTTTTAAAGTTTTTAAAAATAAAATCGATCACAGACATCAAAACACATGAGGTGGCTCATGTAAGATTCTAAAGCACAAAAACTAGGGTATTTAACTCAGCTCTTGAAACTTGGGGTGGAGGTGAGCAATAGGCTCAGTAGGCACCTCTCTGTGTCGCTCTGGTCATAATTAACTTTCCTGACAGTGTAACAAAAAGGAGAATTGGATTCACCAGGAAGAATTTCTTCTGGTAGAATGCCTGTGCATAGTGGTAACAGCTGAGAGGTGAGCCTCAGCTCTCCAGACGTGTCAGGGAGACCACCCCACATCCCTCTCTCCACACCCATCTCATCACAAGCCTCAGGAGACTTCAACACGCAACTCTAAAACTGAACATAAAGAGCAGTCGATGCCTTATTCCTTCCTTATTGTTTGAAGGATACACTGGAGGCAAGACCTCCCCTTGGCCTTTCATTAAACTCTTCCTTCCCGCCCCCTACCTGCATTTGCCTCCCCAACAAAGACGTGGAGCTGATGAGGGAGAGCTGAAAGAGGTGGCTTTGGGCAGCGCTTTCCGCTCCCTCCTCCCTCTCACCGCCCCCTCACTGCAGGGCCCTGCTGTTTTGTGCAAATCTTACTGTGTCCCTGTTATCCCTCCACCTGGCCAAAGGTCAATACCCCAAGGTACAAATGCACACGGCCTTCTATTATTCCTTCAGTATTTACATAATGCCTTTTAAGTGTTGCTGTTGTTTTTAATGTGTTTTAGGTCAGTGTTAATGGATAAAAAGTGTTGAATGGCTAGGCTCTGAGTATGTATCTAGATTCTGAATTTTGAAACAATTCGGATGGAAATACTGCTCGTTCCCAGTCTTTGCATGGTAGTGGCCTTTTTTCTGAGAGGTAGCCTCGCCTGCCCGGCCCCCTGTGTTCTCCGCAGGCCCCTGCGCCCCTTGGAGCAGCCCCAGGGCAGCATCTGCAGCCCCCTCCCCCTGGGGTGCCTAGTCCCTGGCTCGGTGTGCTCCAGGGGCCTTCTAAGTGGGCTTCCTGGGGGGGATCCCGGTGACCACGAGCAATTGGCGCCTGTTTGTACTTCGTCTGACTTGATTCCGATCGCATATAGACTTACCTTTGTCGTGAAATTATTTTAACTGTACGGTGCGTTTAGCTGTATCCTAAGTACACATAGGAGAAGGTTCAAGTGTGGTTTATTTTATTTCTCCCTAGCACTAGTTTTTCAATATTACGGGAGGACGGTGGGTAGGCATTGCGCCAAGCCTGTAACAGCGTTTTTGCATAAAATTAAATCAGCAGTTGCCATTTTTTAAAAGATTCCTAATTGTGGGGATAATTGGCAGCTAAGCAATTTCGTAACTAGAAGAAAGCTTGGAGGTTCCTTACTAATACTGTTTTATACTTACTGTGTGCTTACTGTGTGGAGGGCGTTGTGCTAAGTGCCTTGAGAGCATGGTCTCATTTATTCTTTTTTGACTCCAGTGTGGCTTGGCAGAGCACTCTTACTGATCCGTCCTCATTGAAAATGTTGATATTTTGTTCATCATGAAATTTTTGCATTAATCTTTGTTTTTAGAAAATACATAATTAAATGTTATTTATCTTGATTGCTGAGTTTTGGGGCATCTCCTTACATCTTGTACCCTATTCCTGGTAACAGCCTTAAAAGGTTAAGACTATTATTTTCCTCTCTTTAGAGATGAGGACACTGGAAGTCAGAGTGGTCGGTCGCTCTTGCCCAAGGCTTACAGGTGCCTGTAAAGGTGGAACCAAGACCGGAATCCAGACAACCTGACAAATCAGCCCTCAGCTTAGGCACATAATTTCACGATGAGGAAACTGAGAAGAGGGGTGGGAGGGTGCTGGGAGTCACTCAGCCGCTCTGCAGTAGAGCCAGACTAGAACCCAGGATTCCTCCTGTCACCAAAACAGCACTGTGAGCATTCGCTGTGGCTGCATCATGCGAATCCGCCAGGCCGTGCCAGGTTGCCCAGCTCACTCCTTCAGTAACTGTGAAGCATCTCCAGGTGCTGCATACTTTGTAGCTGGTATATTATGACTGACCCCTTGGCAAAGAAGCTGAAAACAGGGAGTCCCAAGAGGCATTCATTCATTCACTCATTCCTTCACTCATTTCTGTGCTAAGGTCTAAGATACACAGCAGAAGAAGATTTCAAGGGGCTCACTGACAAAAGAAGGATACAGATTTGTAACTAAAATTTGGCATAAGGTGTAATATGTTCAACTTTTGAAGGACTCAGAAGTTATGGAGCTTCTGTTCCAGATTCTGAAAGCTGGGTAGCCTTAGTTTAATGAGCATCTTCAGAGTTTAAAGTGCAGTGATATATGCTGGCAGAAGATTCAGAGAAATATACAGTAAGCTTCCTGCCTTTCGGGAGTTTATAGTTGACTTGAAGAAAATTTCATGTGCACACAGTATGCCCAGTATGCACCAGACCCCCTAATTAGGTAGTGGCCCTTCTAAGGATTCCCATAGCTTACAGCACTTCCCTGTCATGTAATCCTTCCTTCATTCATTAAGACTGTATTGCATGCCTACTATGTGCCAGGCATTTTTGTAGGTGTTGGAGATGGAAGCCTGCATAAAATGAGCAGAGCCTCTCTTCTCATGAAGCTATGTGAACAGAGAAACAGACTTCGCGCAGCAATGAACACCTACGACGGTGATGGGACAGTGTGGTCAAGGAAGTCTTCTCCAAGGCGGTGACATGTGTGCTGAGACCCAAATAACAGGAAAAGATCTATCAAGTGATGTTGTGGAGCGAGAGCAGAGGAAGCAGCAAATGCAAAGACCCCGAGTAAGAATAACCACAGCTGTGCTGGTAAGAGCAGGGAGGATGGTTCCAGACACAGCAAGAGATGCATGGAGGCCAGACCTCATGGTGCCTCATAGGCCACAGTAGGAAGTTAAGATTTTCAACAAATTTATCCATCTTCTAATTATTTAACATCTGCCTTTCAAACTAGAAAAAAAAAAAAAAAGACCCATGAGGGCGGGGGCTTTGTTCCTTTGTTCACCGTGGCATTGTCAAAATCCGGAATAACAAATGGTGTGGAATTGGCGCTCAATTCGTGTTTTTGAAATGATGGAGAATACACAGAAATAAGACCTTTATGAATTGTGTCATTCTGATTGAAATTTTTAATACATATTCCCTCCCCTAAAAGTTCATTTTGATGCATTTATTTCTAATATCTTTTTCTTAACCTCACCCCCCAATTTTAATCACCCACCTGGGCCTCCATGGGCAAAAACAGTTTAAGTCTTAGAATTTGACTTAGTAAGGAAACATATGGTTCTCTCCCAATCTGAGGTTTTAAGCATCTAATAAATATTCAGTCTGTGGGCTAATGTAATCCAGTGTGATGAAGCCCCAGCTCTGGGAGTCAGGCAGATCTAGATAGATATCCTGGTTCCATCCGCTGGACGTGTTCCTTTACCCCTCTAAGCCACAATTTCTTCATCTGAAAAATGAGAAGATTAACAGTATCCAGCTTATAGAGATGCTGTGCTGATTAAATCCACTAATGTATGCCACAGCAAACATGGAGGTGGGCCGCCCACGGCCCCTTCAAGGGAAGACTGACTGTCCAGCTGCAGGGCTGCAGGCTGCAGCCGCTCCAGCTGTCAGTGCCCCGAGTCACCCCCGCCACGTGCATGCCCTGCCCGGGGCAGCCTGGCCTTGCGACTGAGAACCGACTGTAAGGGCTCAGCTATTTCAGCCTAGTGCAGGTCACCTCGATGGCCAACACTCAGCAGAGCAGTCCATCCCCGGTTGGCTAAGGATTTTTCAGGGGTTCTTTCCCCCAGTCCTTCTTCCATCTCCTTCCCTTTAGCGTTGGTCCCTAATGAGCATCTTGCACCCAACTCCATCTGAGCATCTGCTGCTGAAGGACCCAACTTGAGACATATCTCAAGTGCTCACCACATCAATCAGAAGCATTCAAACATAACAACAATAATATTGCCCTTAATGAAGACGAGTAAAACCACAATATGATCTTCTACAATGATACTGAGATTAAAATTTTTTGGTAGAGCTGCCAGGACTTTTGAACCCAATTCTTTCCCTTTTTGTTTCCTTCTTTCTCTCCCTCTCTCTCTCTCTCTCTGTCTGTGGGTCGATTGATTCTAAATCGAGAGTGAATTCTGTGGCCGAGGCTCTGAACTGCATGCTGCTCAGGAGACTAACACAACCGGCCTTGCACTGCGACTGGCCCCAACTAGGGACAAGGTGAGGGTGGGACTTAGCGCCCTCAGTAACGTACGTGTAACTGTGAGCCCGTTCATCCCCGAAACGGGGGCCCTGGGAAAGATGGGACGGGAGCCGCACAGAGAGTAGCAACAGGAGATTATTCTACCTCTGTCGGCAGAAAGGAAAAAGTTATAGTCGGCTAAGCGAGGCGCATCTTTGTACCCCTTCTGTCAGTTTTCTCTCACGCGTCTGCATAGATGAGGGGAAACACACGGCTCCCTGAGTGGATGGAAACTCTGGCTCCAACCGTGGCCAAAATTGATGAAGAGGGACGTGGATATAGTCAAGAATATACAAAACATGATAGAGAGACAGCACCAACTCTAAGGCAAGCAGTTCTTTCATTCAGTCGTTTCCTGAGCCAGCTGGATGCGAGGCCCAGCTATGCGGCTGTGGTGAGAGACCGCGTAGTAAGTAAGACGATCCCTGACCCCAAGACACGAAGGCCTGAGAGGCAATAAGGCCCGTACAAACCAGCTACGGGGGTTCGTGTTAGAACACCACGTATGCCTGAATATGCGCTAAGTTCTAATTTTCTCAGACATTTATCCACCAGAAAGAAGAGATGTGCCTTATATCTGAGTCCTTATTAAATCTCTCGTTACAGGACATGTGCTCCTGTATTTTAATTTGAAGAATGAATTACTGAACCAGCACCAACTTCAACAATGCTGATGTGGGATGGTTATGGGGGCCGCCTGATATTGTTTTGGAAAATAAATAAAAAAGAGAGAGAGATTTAAGACAGATTTAGAAAGTGTTCCTAAATGTATAACCTCACAAATCCAAGTCATGTTATTTGTAAACAAATCTTTGAAAGACCATTTTGGAAAGCAATTCAGCACTTTCCTTTAGCAGGGCAGACACTAGATAAACAACACTGCTGAATAACAGAAGTGAAGAGCTGGATTAAAACTATAAAAACATCTGTTTAAGTGCTCCGCTGGGCTGGGATGAAAGGATTCTCTGGAGGCCAGGAACCGAAAAGCAGGCTTTCTGGAGACATTCTTCTGAGACAAGAGACCTTGAACTCTGGCACTGACAGCTGCTCAGAGCTGCGCATGAGGGGTGGGTTTATGGGGAGCACACAAAGGTTCTAATTTGGTATTCCCACATAAACTAGAGACCCAAAAAGGCTACTAAGAGCAAGGAGAAATAAACCTCCTGTACTGAAAGCAATCACAAGGAAGCAGCTCTAAGTGAAGTGGGGGGAGGGGGGGAACCTGCCCTGAGAATTTGTAACTACAAGCCAGGCTTCACCCAGGTTTACAGTCTGAATTCCACCTGTGTGATCCCACAACACTTCCAGAATAAAATTTGACACAAAACAGGACAGGGTAACTTCAAGGTTGTGTCTTTCCATCCATAATTATAACAATTTTTTTTTAAAAAACTTTATTACATAGATATACTCAACTATCATATGTTTGATACAAACATGATGTCAAATACAAAAAGAAGAAATAATATGAACAATTTTCAACAAACTCTTTGTGTGCATTTGAATGAATGAAAATATAGAGAGTTTTAAGAACAGCAAACAAAGGTAACTATAGAAGCAAAATGTTTACAAGTAGCTTAATGTAAAAAATTACTTGTTTTAACTATTTGCTTAACTGGGGTTTTTTCACTTTCTGTTTTGTTTTTGTTTTGTTTTGGGGGCGGAGTTCATGTGAGAAAAATTAGATAAAGCTTGTGGAGATATTTTGAAACAAAATAATATGATGCTCCTTGTTAATGTGCTAAATTAATGATAGCCAGTAGCTTTCCTTAATTATATCAATATTCAAGCTCACCAGAAATGGCATTAGACTTCCGCTGGATACCATGGGACTTAGTCAAGCATTTAACACTGAGGACCTCAAAAGTCTTTAAAAGACAAATGGGAAAGAGGAAAAGAAGTTAGATCCCGGTAAACACTCAGGTTGCCAGGGGAAAGCAGTGTAAGGGGAACAATTATCTTGATATATCAATGTTTTCCGTTGGTAGTCAACCTCACTCTTCCAGATGTTCAAATTTGCTTTATTTGTTCAAAGGGAACCAATTAAGGCCATAAAGTACATCATTCAAATAGGCACCAAATTTCATCCAAATTAATTTCTTTCCTGTGCTGTACAATTTGCCCGCCCTTCAGCATTTCTTCTTGCAGACATCCCTACTAGATATAATTTCAAGTAATTTCGGCATTACCATAAATTTAGCTGTTGGCAGACAATGAGATGAGGCTAATGCTCACCAATGCCCTAAATAATTAGTAGCTCTATTGTGAGAATTGGGCTTAGTAGTCAGGCTGGATCTCTTTGAAATCCAAAATCAAAATGTCTCCTCATGATTCCCTTCAAATTACAAAAATAGGTCTGCATAGTATGTCATTAAACATAAAGGCGCTGCTTTAATAAATCCAAACTGGTCTCGTCTTTCTGATGGGAGTCTTCACTAGGAAAAGCTGGAGCTCACCCTCTCCGTTGATTTCTAAGGCAGCCCGTAGTCCGTAGGTAGATGATTGTTTGCTAACGAAAGTCAGTCATCCAGCCACACTCACCAAAAATTGGCAAAAAAAGATTATATTGCATTGCAATTTAGGGAAGAACATAAAACGAGTATACCTTGAAATAAAAAGAAGCATTTTGGAGACACTATTTGTTGGTTGTCTCCCCACAAACCTTGTAGACTCTCTCTTTTTAGCAGGATCTCAAACTTCTCAGTCTTAAGGTTTGGCTGGCATGGGGCTCTCCAAGCATCCAAAGGCAGGCCCTGACTAGCTATGTCACCCAGGGCCTGAATCTTCCTGCAGTCAGAGTGAATGTCCTTTAGGAAGAATTCTGAGCAAGAAGTGTCCTCTCTTTTCTGTAAAAGCTACCAAAATAATACTTTCTTCTCTCTGGTAAAACAAAAAAGTGTGGTTCTTATTCCTGCTGCCAGCCTTTTCTGGCCATTGAAAAAAAAAAAAAAGCCAATCTTTAAATGAAACTGATAATGGGAAAGACAATGTGGAGAAACAGAAACTGGAGCCCTAGTGATAAGTGCTGAGCCACTAAATCAGTCTGTGCCTTGAAGCCTGCCCTGCCACTGGGCTCTTCAGTTAAATAATCTGATTTTCCCCTGCTGGTTAAGGTAGTTTAAGCTGGGTTTTCTGTCACTTATAACCAAATGACTATAAGTAAAAAATGCTTACAACCTAGTTAATTACTAATAGAGGCTGGAACCAGATTAGAAGATGAACATCCTTTAAAAACCAGACTTGAATAAAATTATACAGGTATCTTAGCAAGTCACAGCTTCAACAGTGTAGGGCATCTGACTCGACAAGAAAATGTAGCCTGGTGTTTAGTAAAAAGTCCAACCAATTACAATAAAAGGAGTTTAACATGAACATGTGGAGAAGTGTGTTATTGCTGATACAGTGGCAGATTTTGTCAAGATAGTTCACTGTGGGAAAGAGCTGCGGCTAAGAGCTCGGCCCGTCCCCTGCACAGGCTGTGAGGGAAAATGAACCAAGGTGTCATTTCCTCCAGGATCTCCATGGCACTTTCCACAGTTACCATCATGAAACGCTTTATCCAAGAGCACCATTTTTTTGTTTTGTTTTTAGGAAGAAAGATGAGAATTCACAGAGATACATCCAAGATAAACCAAAGACTGGTGGGGGTTTTCTTTTCTCGTTTTTCCCTTTTCCTGCTGAATACCCCCGGGAAGCTGCACCCGTGGAGGTTTCTTTGGACAGATGCTTCTAAGTCTGTCCGGCCGGCGCCCACGGCCTGTCCTTCTTCCTTCTGTCCACGTGGTTACAGCATTGGGTTCCTGGCTGTCATATTAGTCAATAGGTCCCTGCCTCCTGGATTCGGCTTGTTCGACCAGGGATAGATGGCTATTTCACTAAACCAAGCAATCTCTTCCCTAGAAATTTGGATTTGGAACCAAAAGAATGTCAAGTTAATTTGTTCACCGTGGCTGGACCAGGAACATATAAAATCAGTAGGACTGAGTGGTCATCTTTAGCCATGTGGACTAGAAAGTTAAGAAATCAAGTCTGCAGTGACGTATTATAATCAGAAAAACAATACAAAGAACTGGTAGTTACCGAGTGCTTACTAAGTAGTAGGCCTGTGACAAGTCCCTACATGCATTACTGCTTAATGCTCAGAACCACCAATGCCAAGGCTCATGTCATTACACCCATTTAACAGAGGAGCACCCTGAGTGGTTAAGTAAATCGTCCAAGATCAGAAGGCTCATGTCAGAACAAAGAGTCAAACTCAAACAATGTGTCTTCAGAGCATTTGTCTAAACCACCAAATTCCAAATCTGGTGCCACTGTGTGTCTAAGATTCAGATGCATCTCTCTGTTCGAATCCTGCAAAATCACCCAATATTTCTGTCATAAAGTTTCCCCTTTTCTTTAGTTTAAGTTGGGTTCTGTTTCTTGCAACCAAAAACTCTTAAGAAGCACCCTAGTGACAATCAAGGCTCAACACAGAGTTCCCAAGGACTCAATAACCAGTGAGGAAATGGGTAAATGAACAAATGACTGTCTGGTTACGGCCAAGTCCCCTTTGCAGGGGGCATCTTCATTCATGACAACTTCAAACTCAGATTCTCTGAACAATGCTTCTTATTTGTGCCCTGTACACAGCAGATGCTTCATCTCTGGGCATTTTGATAGTAGGTGGATACTTTCCTGGAAATGCAGTGAGTTCGTCGTGTTCCTGAGATGTAACAGACAGTATCCTCCTCTGCAGTCTTGGCATTTTGAAGGACAGATGTAGGAGTCAGTGTAGAATCCAGGGGGGGAATGTATTTAGGTTGAATTTTTGAAAAATAAAACCATATTGCTTATGGCAAGATGAACTCAAGGCTGAAAACTGAGCTGTAGAAGAAAGCAAATCTGATTTGAAACCCTGTCAGCTCCACCCTTAACAGCTTTGTGACACTGGACAATTTTCTAATGGTTTTCTAAGTCTTATGAATTTTTAAAATATTACTTTGGGAATTTAAAATGTACCCCCAAAAATACAAGGGAAAAAAATAATGGTTAACTATATTTACCCCAGAATTAATTGCCATTACATCTTGTTTTATCTGCCTCCGTAGTCTATGTTTGCTTGTTAGGCCAGTTGGTTGATTTAAGAAAATGACACCATGATGTTCATAAAAATGACATATTTCAATATAAAGAAACCAAGCACTGCAGAAAAATAAAAGGAAGTTTATTTAAATTACCACAAATTCTACCATCCAGAAATTACTATTGTTTATATCAGATGGACCTTATTATGGAAATTTTCCTATATCTGTACAGAGAGAAGTTTGGCGACATAGATAAGTTGTTTGATAATTAGATTAGATTGGTGGATAGAAATACTTTACTAAAGTCAGATATGTTAGATGGCTTTTAAATAAAATATTAAATTTTATTTTATCTGACTTTAATAGAAAAAATAAATTGAAGGGACACTAAGGGAATTATTCTTGAAATTTTTAACTTCTGATTTGCGTACCTTACAACCCAAGCCTTGCCTGATGTTTATGCAAATATCCCCGTACTTCCTTACATCCATGTACCCTAAAATTCAGAAGAAGACCTTCAGATCACCCCATGTTTGTTTGTTTTTAATTGTGGTAAAATACACATACTATAAAATTTACCATTTTAACCATTTTGTTTTATTTTTTTAATTTCTCACCCAAGGATATGTTTCTTTACTGATGAGAGAGAGAGAGAGAGAGAGACATCGATGTGAGAGAGAAACATCGATCGACTTCCTCCCATAGGTTCCCAACCAGTGATCAAACTGGAATCTTGGGTATGTACCTGACCAGGAATCGACCCCACCACCTCCAACCAACTAAGCCACACCAGCCAGGGCCATTTGAGTCATTTTAAAGTATACAGTTTAGTACCATTTATTACATTCCCTGTGTTGTACAACCACCACCTCTATCTAGTTCCAAAGCATTTTCATTAACTCAGAAGGAAATTCTATACCTATTCAGTATCCACTCCCTGGCAACCAGGAATCTGCTTTCTAGATTTGCCTATTATGGACATTTCATATAAACGGAACCATACAATCTGTGGCATTTCGTGCCTGGCTTCATTCACTTGGCATAATGTTTTAGAGATCGGTCCATGTCGTAGCATATATCAGTCCCTCATTCCTTCTTGTGGTTGAATAATATCTACTGCATGGATAGACCACTTTTGTTGTGATTGTTGATCCTCACCTGAGAATATTTTTTCCATTGATTTTTAGAGGGATTGGAAGGGAGGGAGGGAAGGGGAGAGAGAAAAACATTGATGTGAGAGAGACACATCCATTGGTTGCCCCCTGCATGCACTCAGACTGGGGTGAGGATTGAACCCACAACCCAGGTATATGTCCTTGACCGGGAATCGTACCCACAACTCTTTGGTGTTCAGGCCAATGCTTTAACCGCTTAGCCACCCTAGCCAGGACTATATCACATTTTTTTCATCAGTTGACGGGCATTTGGTTTTTTCCCACCTTCTGGCCGTTATGAATGTTCATGTACAAATTTTTATTGGGAGACCTACTTTCGATTCTTTGGGGTATATATCTAGCAGTAGAATTGCTGGGTCACGTTCTAAATTAATGTTTAACTTACTGAGAAATCACGAGACTGTTTTCAGGATCAGGTGTAACATTCTACATCTGTTGCTATTTTCATCACTAACTCACATCTTATGAGAGGTTAAGAAACCCCAAGGGCAGTTTCAATACCTTTCTAATCAAATTCTGCCTGTGCTCTCTTTTACTTGAATGATGCAGTCTCAGTCATTTAGGCAATTCTTTTTAAATTAATTTATTTTTTAATTTTTCAATTACAGTTTACTTTCAATATTATTTTGTATTGATTTCAGGTGTACAACATAGTGGTTAGAAAATCACATGCTTTACAAAGTGTTCCCCTCGATATTTCCAGTACCCACCTGGCACCAGACATACTTCTCTCATCATTATTGACTATATTCCCTATGCTGTCCTTTAGATCCCCTAGACTATTTTATAACTACCAATTTGTACTTCTTAATCCCTTCACCTCTTTCACCCAGTCCCCCAGACTCCTTCCCTCTGGCAATCACCAGTCCACTCTCTGTGCCTATGAGTCTGTTTCAATTTTGTTTGTTTTGTTCTTTAGATTCCACATATAAGTAAAATCATATGCTATTTGTCTTTCTCTGACTGACTTATTTCACTTAGCATAATACCCTCTAGATCCATGCTGTCACAAACGGTAAGATTTCATTCTTTTTTATGGCTGAGTAATATCCCATTGTAGGTATGTCCCACAGCTTTTTTCCCACTTGTCTATTGATGGGCACTTGGGTTGCTTCCATAGCTTGGCTGTTATAAATAACGCTGCAATGCACATAGGGATGCATATATTCTTTCTGATTGGTGTTTTAGGTTTCTTCAGACAAATAGCCAGAAGTGGAATCGGTGGGTCATAAGGCAGTTCCATTTATTTAGGCGATTCCTACGCAAACGCACAGCTCTTTATCTCAGGATTCTCAACCTAGTACCATTACGGGTCAATGAATCAAAGAGGACACATGGAAACTAAACCTCTTGTGCCCCTTGCCTGAAGACTCCTCTCCTCCCTTTTTTGCTTAGGATGTCTTGCTAATGTGGAAAACCCCACCCATTTCCTTGGAGTCTCTGATGGCTCCTTGTTGTTAAGATCCAGACTAGATGGCATTTTCCACAAGCGCTCTAGGTTCCCTACTGTGAGCTCCCAGAGCTGCCTCTTGTCGGTGCCCCATAGTTTGTGGCCGCTCTGTATTGCTTAGTATTATAGCTTTTCTTCATGTGATGGAATAGCTTTCAGTCTCATCTCCCACCAACATATTCCAACATGAATAAAACCTGATGAGACCGTGTGGTCTTTTGATCATTTAACCAACATTTGTGGAACACTACTCTGTGCGGGGCACTATGCTAGGTACGTGACACTTTTGAATCTGTTGAAAGGGGATTTATGCCCCATATTTAACTATTAGATGTGCTGTATGTTTTAGGAAGCCCATTGGCTATGTTATAGCCATTGCTTTGTTCTTCTGGGCCGCCTGGTAATTAGCTATTAGGAATGACGTTAAAAGAGGAACTCGAGTTTGTTTTTAAAATGTTGTCAGTATCTCCATTAATAGTATTACAATTTGATTAATCTTTATCGCTTTTCTAATGTGAAAATTAAATGTCAGCTAAGCCTATGAATTTCACACTTAAAAAAAATCATGTCAAGACAGGAGAATTCGAGCGTGTTGCCAGAATGAGGCCACACATACTGCATGTTCTCGCACCCCGGCTACGGGAGGCAGAATAAAGGCCCCGGCAGGCGTCCACGTGCTAATCTCCTGAACCTGTGCACATGGCAAGAGGGGCTTCACAGATGTGATTAAGTCCATTACGTACCCTGAAATGGAGAGCTTGGCGCCGGGGTTACTCGGGTGGGCCCAAAGCAATCTCAAGTGTCCTTACGCAGGTCAAAGAGAGAAGTGGGTTCAATGAAGGAAACAGGTTAAAGGGATGGGATGCGAGGCGGTGAGTCGGGGATGCACGTGGCCTCCAGAAGCTGGAAGAGGCCAGGGCACAGGCTTCCCCCGTGCCCGCCTGGCACCGTGAGTTTTGCCCACTGACACTGATTCGGGATCTCCAGAGCTGTAAGATAGTAAGTTTTTGTTATTTTAAACCACTACATTTGTGGTAATTTTTCACAACAGCAATGAGAAACTTGCAGACAGATGTCCTGAGTCACATGATAGATGTTAAATTACCTCTGAGTGAAAGATAGCCTGTCACTTTTTTTTTTTTTAAAGGAAGTGTCTTTTCATACTAGTCTTTTTGGAATCTTGAGAAAACTAAACATGGTCCCTTCTGCAAAGGCAAAGGGGAGAAAGGAGACATAGTGGTACAATGTACAAGAGGCCAGGGCATTGTCCATGCCACAGGGACAACACGAATGCAAAAGACTGTCATGAGCGAAGCTCATATAAAGTCTACGCAAACCCCTACATGTACTTGAGCTTCAACACAGAATCACATTCAAAGAAACCAGATAGAAAAGCACAATTCAGACCAACTCAAATCTTGATTCAAACTCAAGAAAATGATAAAGGGGAAAAATTAACTCTTAATAGACACCTTCTTTAAAATCCTTTGGAGCTTCATTCATTCTCTGCCTATAGGAGTAGTGCAAAAAATTCTCCTTTCTTTTGAATATGTTTTTATTGATCTCTTTTTTTTTTCTTTTTTTAAGAGAGAAGAAGGGAGAAGGAGAGCGAGATAGAAACATTGATGAGAAAGAAACATCAGTGAGAAAGAAACATCCATCATCTGCCTCCTGCATGTCCCCTACTGGGGATCAAGCCTGCAGCCCAGCAGGTGTCCTGGACGGGAATCGAACCAGTGACCTCTTTCCCCGCCAGCCCCAAAGTTGTCCTCAATACCCAGCTCCATCACCTCTCTACTCTAGTTTGCCTCTCCCCTCCAAGCCTCAACACTTTTTAAACATATATATCTGTGATTCTCAAGCGGGGAACATCCCACAGTGCACAGGCCAGCTCCCAGTATGAAGAATTATTGGGCACAAAATACCAAGGTGCAGATGCTGTAAACAAATTAAGTCTCTCCATCTCTTGATTTTCTTTGCATTTAAGAACTCCTGGATCCTGCACAACAAAGGTGGCTCCTTGATTAACGCAGCAGTGAGACTCCTTCCTCTTCAGAAATGAAGGGAGGAAAATGCTTGCAATCTCTTATAACCAAATATATTTTCTGTTATCTTTGTCCCATAAGAATTAAATGCAATAATATGTACAAAGTGCCCAGCATGGTTGCTCAAAGCATGGATGCTAATGGGTGCTCAAAAAAATATTAGTTCCCGTTCCTTTTTCCAGAAGGGAATGAAGAATCCAATTTCCTCTTAATAAGGTGTCCCCAAGATAATAGCAGCTCTCCCTACAGTCTTCCCACCCCACAGCTGCCTCAAATTCTTGAATATTCAAATTATAAAAACTGTTCGGCTGCTTTAAGGGAGTAACACATTCCCCAAGAGAATTAGGTTTTAGAAATAAGAACATCAGAAAAACAGCAGAGAAGGGGATTATTGAAACCCAGTGTTCAACTACTGAATACTGTCGGCCCCAATTGATGTTTCAATATTTAAAATAAACAAAAATTTTAGTATGTAACATTTACAACATGTAAGAAGGAAAATGACTTCTATCCTTGCAAATAAACAACTTTGGCTAGGAAGAATGGTTGGAAATATGCAAATATGGACCAATACCAATTTGCACTTCTGTGAAGAGAAAGTGAATGTCCTTTTGGATTTATCAAAGCTATTTATAAAAGTCCACAGGGCTGTGAATTAAGAACAACGTATTTGAGAATTGGCAAGATATAAAATCCATTGACTGATGTTGCCTAGAACCAAGGATTTTACCTTAAATGTTAAAGGGGTTCACCTATTTCACCTTGAAGGATTGAGTGATACACAATGCTGAAGAGAGAGAAGCCACATGCAATCAAATATAGGAATTATCAGATTCAAAGATGTCAATTAGCAAGCTATATTTGCCATGAATAATGAAATCTAGAATTGACTGAAGCCAGACTCCAATCTTTGATGTAAAACCAAACTCACTGAATAACTTCCAGGAAGTTTCCCATGTGTTAAATGGAAACCAGAGTCCCAAGATTCTGGACCTTGCTCCTGGAAAGAGAAAAAGCTGGCTATATTTCTGAAGTTACCACCAGAGAGTCATGTTCAAATGCTCAGTGATTTAGATGATGCCCAGTCTTTTGTTTTTCTCAAATTAAAGTCATTTAAATACAAAATAGTCATCATATGTTAACCAGCTCGGTACATTTTACTAAAAACATTTGTTCTGTGTTAAAACAGATGATTAAGACAGAGATAATTACACTCATTTTTTATAAAAACTCTCAGTAAAGTGGGAATAGAGGGATCATACCTCAACATAATAAAGACCATATATGGCAAACCTACAGCCAACATCATACTCAATGGGCAAAAACTAAAACCATTTCCCCTAAGAACAGGAACAAGACAGGGATGTCTGCTTTCACCAATCATTCAACATAGTTCTGGAAGTCCTAGCCACAGTGGTCAGACAAAAAGAAAAAATAAAAGGCATCCAAATTGGGAAGGAGGAGGTAAAACTGTCATTATTTGCAGGTGACATGATATTGTACATAGGAAACCCTAAAGACTCCACCAAAAAACTACTAGATTTAATAAGTGAATTCGACAAAGTAGCAGGATACAAAATTAACATCCAGAAATCAATGGCATTTTTATATACTAATAGTGATCTCTCTGAAAGAGAAATTGAAAAAACAATCCCATTCGCCGTTGCAACAAAAAAATTAAGATACCTTGGAGTAAACTTAACCAAGGAGGTAAAAGACCTATACTCAGAAAACTACAGGACATTGAAAAAAGAAATAGAAGAAGATAGACACAAATGGAAGTATATATAGTGTTCATGGATTGGAAGAATTAACATCATTAAAATGTCCATTTTACTGCTCTAGCAGGTTTGGTTCAGTGGTCAGAGCATTGGCCCATGGAGTGAAGGGTCCTGGGTTTGATTTTGGCCAAGGGCATGTACCTCGGTTGCAGGCTCTATCCCCAGGCTTAATCAGGGCACATACAGGAGGCAACCAATCTATGTTTCTGTCTCTCTCTCCCTTCCAATCTCTCTGAGAAAAAAATATCCTCGGGTAAGGATTAAAAAAACATGTCTATACTACCTAAAGCAGTCTATAGAGTCAACACAATCCCTATTAAAATACCAATGGCATATTTCACAGATCTGGAACAAATACTCCAAAAATGTATATGGAACAAAAAAAGATCCCAAATAGCCGCAGCAATCTTGATTGAGAAAGAACAAAGCTGGAGGGATCACAATACCAGGTATCAAGTTATACTACAAAGTCGCTGTAATCAAAACAGCCTGCTACTGGCGCAAGAACAGGCATATAGATCAATGGAACAGAATAAAGACCCCAGAAATCTACCCAAGCCATTACACTCAATTAATATTTGACAAAGGAGGCAAGACATACAATGGAGTAAAGACAGTCCGTTCAATAAGTGGTGTTGAGAAAATTGGACAGGTGCATGCAAAAAAAATGAAACTACACCACCAGCTTATACCATACACAAGAATGAACTCAAGATGGATAAAAGACTTGAACGTAAGTCATGAAACCATAAAAATCCTAGAAGAAAAGATTGGCAGTAAAATCACAGACATCTCTCATAGCAATATGTTTGCAGATACATCTCCTAGGGCAAGAGAAATGAAGGAGAAAATAAACAAATGGGACAACATCAAAATAAAAAGCTTCTGCACAGCAAAAGAAACCAGCATCAAGATGAAAAGGGAACCCACTGTATGGGAGAACATATTTGCCAATGAAACATCGGATAAAGGGCTAATATCCAAAATATATAAGGAACTCATACATCTCAACAAAAGGAAGACAAACAATCCAATTAAAAAATGGGCAAAGGACCTAAATAGACACTTCTCCCAAGAGGACATACGGATGGCCAAGAGACATATGAAAAGATGCTCAACGTCGCTAATCATCAGAGAGATGCAAATTAAAACAACAATGAGACATCACCTCACACCTGTCAGAATGGCTCCATCAACAAATCAACAAATGACAAGTGCTGGCGAGGGTGTGGAGAAAGGGGAGCCCTAGTGCGCTGCTGGGGGGAATGCAGACTGGGGCAGCCACTGTGGAAAACAGTGTGGAGGTTCCTCAAAAGATTAAAAATGGAGCTGCCATTTGACCCAGTGATCCCACTTCTAGGAATATATCCTAAGAAACCCGAAATACCAATCAAAAAGCATATATGCTCCCCTATGTTCATAGCAGCGCAGTTTACAACAGCTAAGATCTGGAAACGGCCCAAGTGCCCATCAGTAGATGAGCAGATAAAAACTGTGGGACATTCACACCATGGAATACTACGCAGCTGTAAAGAGGAAGGATCTCTTACCCTTTAGGACATCATGAAGGGACCTGGAGAGTATTATGCTGAGCGAAATAAGTCAGTCAGAGAAAGACAAGTATCAGATGATCTCACTCATATATGGAATCTAAAGAACAGAATATACTGATGGACAAAATAGATCCAGAGACACAGAAGCATGAAACAGACTGAGGAATCTCGGAGGGAAGGTGGGAGTGGGTGGGTGCAGAGAGATTAACCAAAGAATTGATCTGCATATATGCATAGCCCAAGGACACAGACAATAGTGTGGTAAAGGCCTGGGGGGAGATGCAGGGTAGAAGGCGTCAATGGGGGGAAAAGAGGACATCTGTAATACTTTCAACAATAAAGATAAATTAAAATTTAAAAAGACAGAGATACGCCCTAGCTGGTTTGGCTCAGTGGTTAGAGCATCAGCCCTTGGGCTGAAGGGTCCCTGGTTTGATTCTAACCAAGGGCACGTACCTCGGTGCAGGCTCAATCCCCGGCCTGGGGTGGGGTGCATGTGGGAGGCAAGCAGTCCATGTGTCCCTCTCACACCGATCTCTCTCTTTCTCTCCCTCCCACTTTCTCTGAAAAGCGATGGAAAAAATATCCTCAGGTTAGGATTAAAAAAAAAAAAAAAAAATACAGATAATTAAGACATGGTTCCTGTCCTGAAGGAGCACACTCTTTTGAGCCAATGGGGGAAAAGCATTTGCTCTGGGACCAGGCCCTCTGACGTCGCCGAGGCTCTCTTGGAGGCCTCCACACGCCTGCCCTGGTCTCTCTTGGCAGAAATGCAGCATCAGGGCTGGCAAGAAAAAAGGGGCATTAATTGCGTTTATAATGTTAAGTCAATCTTGTATTCCTGGAATAAACCCTACTTGGTCGCGGTACCTCAGCCTTTTTATATTGTTGCATTTGATTTGCTGATTTTTTGCTAAGGATTCTGCATCAAAGTTCCTGAGGGATATCGACCCATAACTAACTTCTTAAAAGTCTTCCTCAGGGGTGGGTGTTGGGGTTTTGCGGCCTTGGAAAAGGAACGAACACGTATTCTCTCCTTTCTGTCCCAATGAAGATTACGTGACAGTGGCTTTATATTTTACCTAAGGACTTGATCGAATTCACCAGTGACACCATCTGGACCTGCTGTTTTTTGTGGGGGAAGGTTTTTGATAATAAATTTAATTTCTCTGCTAGATATAGGGCTATTGAGATTTTCTGTTTCACCTGCTATTGGTTTAGGTAGGTTGTATTTTTCAAGAGATTTGTCAGTTTTATCTGGCTTGTTGAATAAAAAAGCTTATTGCTTTTTGGCATTAAGTTGTTTGTAATATTATATCATCTTTTGGATGCCTGTAAAATCTGTAATAAAAACACCTATTTAATTCCTGACCTAAGTGATTTGTGTTTTATTTTTCCCTTGATCTCTCTAGCGAGGTGTTTTGTCAGTTTTGTTGATTATTTCAAAGAAGCAACTTTTTGATTGGGCAACTTTCCTTATTGTTTACCAGTTTGCATTTTATTGATCTGCTTTTATCTTTATTATTTTTCCTTTTTCTTATTTGGATTTACTTTGTTCCTCTTATTCTAGCTTCTTGTAAATATGTAATCTTTGGTCACTGATATAAGCATTTAAAAATTTATCTTTCCTTCTAAATGCTATTGTAGCGCTATCCCACAGATTCTGACATCTTATACATTCTTTACCATATTGTTCAAAATATTTTCTAATTTCCCCTGTGATTTCTTCCTTGGTTCATGAATTATTTAGAAATATGTTGTGTAAGTTCTAAATATTCAAGGTTTCCTAGATATTGTATTGTTAGTAATTTTTAATTTAATTCCTCTACAGTTAGAAAGCATATTTGTGTGACTTCTTTTGAACTTTATCGAGAATTGCTTTATGACACACTTATTTTTATGATCTATCATGAAACCTTAAAAAGTATGTATTCTGTTCCTGGTATTGTATCTTGTAAATATCACTCAGTCAATGTGGTTGATAGTGTTGTTCAGAATTTTCAGGTCTTTACTAATTTTTTTGGTCTGGTTTTTCTATTAATTCTTGTGATGGAGTATCAAAATCTAGCACTATAATTGTGCAATTGTCTTTCTCCCTTTAATCCTGTCGGGTTTTCCTCATGTATTTTGAAGCTTGAAAGGAGGAAACAGCAGGATATAGTCAGGAAACCCATGCTGAGAGCTGGGTAAGGCTGGGCATGAAGTAATGTCAGAGCCATTAATTTTCATCTATATTAAATACTGATTGCATGGTAGTAATAACAGCATTATCATGCTGTTCCCAGCTCAAGCTGTAAGACTTTATTACAATAAAAATAGTTTTATCAGGAGAATCTGCAGGCACTTCCAGAACAAAATAGCCTTAAACAGAGTTTAAATGAGATCCTTTATAGAAAATTGTCTTAAAATGTATAAACACAAGTAGGGGTTATCATAATCATCATCATTATAAAATCACAGAGTCCTCTTCTACCCAATTCCATGCTAGAGCAAGTTGTATTCTATAAACACTTAAATATTCCTAAAGTTTATTAGAACTGTTTTTAAAAACTCTTTAAATGGTCATTATAGTGTTAGTCAAGGGGAGCTTTTTGTGTGTGTGTGGGAAAATGGAAAGCAAAATAAAAATGTACTGCAAATTACAAAAGGTAAATTATGTGAAATATAATATGTTAAAAATAAATACATATATACGAGCATATGGAAAGTTGACTACGATATATTATTAAATGAAAAAGAAAAGTTATAGAACAATACTGCATGTAATGTACTGTACGTGTGGTTTTTACAAAGCTCACAAGTCTCTATGTGCATATGTATGTATATATATTTGTGTGGGCCTAGACCAAGGATGAAATTAACTGTGGACAACTCAGAGAGGGGTGTTTCAAGATAGAGAACTGGCTAGGGAGTGGGTGGGAACGAGAACAGGAACCCTTCTCTTTGGACTTTCTATAGTTTTATATTATTTGTATATTCTTTTACAACCAATTTGTATTGTTAAACAATAACCATTTTTTAAAAACTTGGGCGAAAAAAATAAATAAAAAAGATGGAAAATATGCACACACACAAAAAAAGTTAAACTCTGATATTGACACAGAGCAGAAGCTTGAAGCAAAGCAGAGAGGAACAGCTCTGTGAGTTCACCTCTAAATGCGAGACTGGATAAGAATTCGGAAGTATTTTTCTCATAAGTGAGTGAAGATAATCTGTTCTGAGATTAATGATAATTATACATTGTCGCCTGTTTGTTTTATTGGATTTTTAATCAAACTTTTAAAAAATAAGCAAATACAGAGCTATCTCCTGAGCATTGCAGCACAATAGCAGCTTTCTACTGTGCTGTCCTTTATTAGATTAATTAAATTAAATTGACTCTTAGGGGATCACAAATTCTACAGAAGCCTAGAGGAAAGAAGGCACATAGGGCTCCCTAGCCACAGCAACATTGAATCAGGACTCAGTTTGATGAGGTGGCCCGTGAGAGACACAGGATTTGCTTGCAGTCAGTAGCTTCTTTAAGCAAATCCATTTTGTCCCAACAAGATACGCCAGCCTGCTCAAGTCTGGTCACATAACAGAAAGTGGTATTGTGTAGCAGACACTTTTAGTTGCCAACCTAACAGCCATTCCTACCCTTCTTTGTTGCTAGCAGAACCTTCCAAAGAAAGCTGAAAATCCTGACACTCAGTTTCTTAGCCTCCTTGGAGTTAGGGGTAGGCATGAGACCCAATTATGTTCAGTGGGATTTGAGGGGGAAGTTTCCTGGGATAAACGGAGAAATGAATGAGATGAGTCTCTTTCTCCCTCCCTTCCTGCTTTGGATGTTGTCGATTTTTACTGCTGCAGCAGCCGACTTTAACACCGAAGGAATACATGTCACTGATACCTGTGGATGGCAGAGCAGAAAGAAGGAAAGAATCTGGGCCCATCAATCAGCTGGGGGCCTCACTTTGGAATCACTTACTTCTGTACTCTGTCTTCTTTGCCTCGGTCCATGGAAGGGTTGAGCAGCAATTGGGGGGAAAGAGAAGGGGTCGGGTGTCATCCACATCTTTGGCATAGTGAAGAGAAGGGCCACAGCATGTGAACCAGGAAAGCTTGTGGGTCAACCACTGTGGCCTGGGAAGGTACTGGAGCCATGGTAGCTGAAAACGGAGAACGAAATCCCCTTGGGGAGTCTGTTACCTCTCCCCTAGACAGAACCACATTTACCGGGAAGAACTGCATTTGCCAGGCCAATCAGTAGTGAGACAGAACCTTCCTGCCTGGTTGTTTAAAGCAGATGCCAGATCCATCCAATCTGCCTCCTGTGCAAGTCATTCTTTGTGCAGAATTTCTCTCTGTTAACATCAAGACCATGTGTCCTATATGCTTCCCCCAAGAACCCTTCTTCAGAGACTTCCTCCTCCAGGGCCCTGAGGACTTCACTCCTGTGCCTCCTTGTTACTCCAGCCGAGGACTCTATCTCCAGGGCAATAATAATAATATAACAATGAAATAGCTACCATTTCCAGAGCACTCATTCTGTGAGAGGAGCTATGTTAAGTGCTTTCATGTATTAACTCACAATAATTCTATAAAGAAAATATTATAATTTCCCCCATTTCACAGGTGAGCAAACTAAGGTGCTAAGTAACTTTCTCAGAATCCCATAGATTGTAGGTAGTAGAGCTGGGCTACAATCCCTGAAAGTTTGGCTCCAAAGTCTGTGTGCCCCGTCCCTACACAAAACTGCTTCTTAGAAATAACCTTTATTCGGAGACTAAGGGAAGAGACAGAGGAGAGGAATTAAACCGAATGACAGACGTACAGGAAGAGAGAAAGAGGCCACGAGTGTAAGAAGGAACACCAGGAAAATGATTAACACTGTAAGAGACTTTCCCTATGTCTTCATATCATTCCAATCCCCCTGCATTTTCACCTTTTTCTGCAAAAGCACAGAAGTCATCACTGTAGCCCAAACGTCTCCCTTGCTAGCCTGCCAAGGTTACCAACCTCTTCTCCCAAAGCTCCTATTTTTACTCTATCCACTCCTTCCTTACTTTTTCTTGGTTTGTTTAATAACGCATTTACCACCTGATGGAGTTGTGCTTTAAGTTCCTGTCTTACTTGTCATATGACAAGGACTCAGTTTCAGCTTTCTGAGGAGCCACAGGGATGGAAAGATATACAAGAAAAATATCCCTTTTCCCTAGTGTTTCTCTCACATAAGAGTACCCATGGTCAACAGAAGACATCACATCTGTTCAATGATACCCGCTCACAGCCACTTTTCCCAGTGAAGATCCTGAAGCACCAATGAGATTAGATCAGAAGTGGTTTCACTAGAGCTTCCCCTAAGACAGCGAGTCTCCACCTGGGTGGAGTTAGACTCATTGGGAAACTGTAAAAAAAAAAAAAAAAAAAGTCCACATTATGCCCCCGATCATTACACCAGAATCTCTGGAGGTGGAACCCAACAGTATTGTGTAAACTTCCCAACTTGCTCCAATGTGACTGAAAAACACTTCCCCAAAATAATTTATGACCTCGTTTCTAAAAGATAATTTTCAATGTCAATTCCTATAAAAATCACAATGTCTTTTTTGCAGAAACAGAAAAACAGATCCTAAAATTCACATGGAATTGCAAGGGACCATGAGTAGGCAAAACAATTTTGAAAAAGAAGAACATAGTTGGAAGACTCATACTTGCTGATTCTAAAAATTATTACAAAGCTATAGTAATCAAAGCATCGTGAGACTGGTGCACGTGCACACATGCACACACACACACACACACACAAATACATATATCTCGATGCAATTGAAGAGTCCAGAAACAAACCCATACATTTGTAGTCAGGTGATTTTTTACAAGAATGCCAAGGCCATTCAGCGAAGTAAAAACAGTCTTTTTAACAAATGGTCCTGGAACAACTGGTTATCCACATGTATAAGAATGAAGTTGGACCCTTAACTAGTACCATATACAAAAATTAACTCAAAATGGATCAGAGACCAAAAGAGCTGAAACTATAAAACTTAGAAGAAAATGTAGAAGTAAACCTTCCTGACCTCAGATTTGTTAGTGGTTTCTTAGATATGACACCAAAAGGACAAGCAACAAAAGAAAAAGAATGAAAGAGAATGAAAAGAGAATATCAAGAGAATGAAAAGACAACCCACATAATAAGAGAAAATATTCTGATTACATATTTGATAAAGGTTTATTTAATATCCAGAATATATAAAGAATTCATATAACTTGACATCAAAAAGAAAAACAACCCAATTTAAAAATAGGCAAAGGACTTAAAGAGGCATTTCTCCAAAGAGACATACAAATGGCCAACAAACATATAAAAAGATGCTCAGTGTCATTAGGGAAATGCAAATCAAAACCACAATGAGATCACACCCACTAGGTTCACTATAACCTCCCAAAATGAAAAATAAGGGTTGACAAGGATTAAAGAAATTGGAATCCTTGTATGTTGCTGTTGGGATGTAAAATAGGGCAGCCATGTGTAAACCAGTTTGGCACTACCTCAAAAAGTTAAACATAAAATTACTATATGACCCAGCTATTCCACTCCTAAATATATATCCAAAGGAATTGAAAACATTTATTAAAACAAATATTTATGGAAATGGTCATAGTATCAATTGTTCACAAGACCCAAAAGGTGGAAACAACCTAAACGTCCATCAACAGATTAAAGGAAAAACAAATGTGGTATATCCATACAGTGGAATATTACTCAGCCATAAAAAGTAATGAAGACGTATTGATACATGCTACAACATAGGTGAACCTCAAAAACATTATGCTGAATGAAAGGAGCCAGATACAATAGGCCACATATTGTAAAATCCATTTACATAACACATCCAGAAGAAACAAATCCATAAAGACTGAAAGTAAATTAGCTAGGAGTATGGTATAATGGGAGTAGCTGCTTAATGGGAACAAAGTTTCCTTTGGGTTGATGGAAATGTTTTAGAGTGCGCCCTAGCCAGGTAGCTCAGTTGGTTAGATCGTGGTCCCCATGTGCCAAGGTTCAGTCCCCGGTCAGAGTGAATACAAGAAACAACCAACCAATGTATAAATAAGTGGAACAACAAATCAGCGTTTCTTTCTCTTTCTCTCTCTCTCTAGAAAACGTTTTAGAGTGGATAAAGGGAATGGCTACACAACATTCTGAATGTACTAAATGTCAGTAAATTGTATACTTCAAAATAGTTAATTTTATGTTTGTGAATTTTACCTCAGTTTTTAAAAGAATTTGTTAATGTCCAGCATGATCATAAATTGCAACCTTTGTGGTTATCGTTTCTACCATATATAATTGAATTTCTTCTGGCTAAAACCAGACAAAAATCTGTAAGTTAACGTCTGCCTCCCATGAGTTATAAAATAGCCCTGACAATAGAGAGGCAACCCAGCACTGCTCTGAAGAGCACCCAGCAAGCATTTCCCTATTTCTAAGTTTTGGATACTTTTTTCCTGACATCATATAGAGTCCAAGTTACCAGTTTCAACTTCACCCTTACTGAGGGATACTTTTTCCTTTGGAGAGGGCTGCCTTTTTTTCCCCCCAGTCAGCTGGCCTCATTCAGGGCCTCTCCATCCCACTAGAAATGTTGTATTAAACTGCAAAAGGAAAGTACTGGGGTCTAGATTTCTTCCCTCCCTGAAGATTTCTTACCCCTTCTGCAAATTTGCCCACCTCCTCCCAGCAACCAACATGCCATCTGTATTCAGGGTCTGTCTATCTCCTTGTCTGTGGGGTATATTATCTGTGTCACCAGTGGGTGAACAATAAGAATTCTATCCTTTCCTCTGCCTACAGAGCTGGGGTTTTGCCCTTTACGAGTAAAGCAGACAGAGAGCCCTACCAAGTCCTTTTGCCAAAAGATTAGAGAAAGAGACACAGAGAGAGCTTTTCTCTAGCACTTCAATTTTTACTAAACGTTTTGGGGCCGACGGACCCCTTTGAAAACTTAAAGAAAACTAAAGACTTTTTCTGCAGGAAAACACAAAATTGTGCAAGTGGTTTCTAACTTTCAGATGGTTTTGTAGGTCCAGAAAGTTTTCCAGGTGAAGAATTCCTACCCTGGGTGCCCCAGACCATCTGTAGCTACCAAAGTAAACCATTTTAAAGTGATCTGACTCACCTGTCTGAGAACAAGGCCTCCAGCCTGTAGTTTCCATCTTTTTACAAAGATCCACAGAATATGTGAAATTGCTCCCTTTACTCGTAGGTTCCTGAAGTGTGAGTGGAGCCTGGCCAGCGTGGCTCAGCGGTTGAGCATCGACCTAGGATCCAGGAGATCGCGGTTCAATTCCCGGTCAGGGCACAGGCCCAGGCTGCGGGCTCGATCCCCAGCGAGGGGCAGCTGATCAATGACTTTCATCATTGGTGTTTCTCTCTCTCTCCCTGTCTCTCTCCCTTCCTCTCTCTAAAATCAATAAAGACATATTTAAGAAAAAGAAATTGTGAGTAGGGGGAAAACATCAAAGAGGAAAACTCTTGTTCAGTTTTCTCACTAATTAGTGAACTGCTGTTAAAACACATTTATTTTGGAAAACTTATTTACTTTACTCCACCACATTTAGTTGCTCATTGCCATTCTTACGCACGTAGATTACTGGTTAATGAAGCCTGAACGGCCGTATTCCATATGCATTTCAGTTTTAGGTTGAAAATGCAGCCAGCTCTCTATATCAACTTCTAACTGAAATAAATCTTCACTTTTTTCTCAGCTTGAGGACTTTTTATAGGTCTTTCTGCCTCTCTCCCTCACAAATTCATTATTTTGATCTGCTAATTTACTTTTTAATTACTTATTTCTACCATACTATACAATTGTATTCAGGGATTCTTGATTTAATAAGTCTCAGAGTATTTCAGAAAAAAAGTGTCAGAATGGTGTATTTGCTTTCTGGGTCTAAAGTTAAAAATAAGATTTACTTTATATGCACCATTAAAGGTGATAAATCTCCCAGCATAACAGCATCAAATGTCATAGAAATTCTTTCTGTATGCCATTTATTTCATTATGAAATTTAAAGTAGAATTTAAGGTCTTTTTAAAAATGTCATCGAATTGATGAACAATTCTTCTGGAAAGACGAGGAAAGAGCTATAAAGCCAGGCTGGCAAGCAGTTGCCAGGTGCCCACACATAGTGCGCTCCCTCAAGCGTCCCTTCTCTTTGGGCCCAGGTTCAGTCTGACGGGTTGGATGTGGGACTGTTTGCGTGGGACTTCCCCACTTTTAACACCGAAAGTCCAGCATCCTAGAAACCATTCCAGTTCTGGGGAAACTGGGGCAGCTGGTCACTCTAATGAACCCTTTCAGCAAAACCCAACATTATTAAGCTCAAGTCCACATTTTTAAAACACATGACTCTCTTCAGGTTTAGAGTATACACCAGATATTTAAAAAAAAAAAACAAAAACCACTCAACTTAAAACATATTTAAGAGTAGGATGGAAATTACATGAGCATCATGTTAGAGAAGCCTGGTAGCAGAAAGACTAATTTGCATTGGCATTTATAATGAAGAGAACTTACATATTATTTGTGAAATTAAAATTATAGATTTTTTTAAAAAGAGACAGATTTGGAAATATGCCTACAAAATGTTAATCTGAGAAGAGAAGAGAATTTTTTCTGCAGCTGAGATTTGTCATTGTTTTTAAATTTGAATTGTATTGATTGAAATAGGTATAAATTTACATAATTCCAAAGTTCAAAAGGAACAAAAAGTGTATATACAATGAAGCATCTTCCTCCCACTCCTGTCTCCCAGCTATTCAGCTGCCCAAACAAGTGTTATTGATTTTTAGTACATTGCCCAGAGATAGTCTGTGCAAATATAAATAAATAGAAAAATAGAATTTTAGAGAATAAAATGATAATTCTTGAAGATGAGATCAGAGAGGTGAAAAGACATACGCCTGTGCTCCCAGGGGACCTAACCTAGTGCTGGGTCAGAAAAGGCCACCCTATAGGCAGCCTTTGGAGTTGAAGGGTAGGAATTAACCGAGTCAAAAAGGCAAGGAAGGCCATAGGAACAGCATGGGAAAAGGCACAGAGTGTGGAGTAGCTTAGAGCATCCAAGGAACTGCAAGCAGTTCAGGACAGAGCTAAGGGTGCAAGAACGGCGAGGGCAGTGAGAGGCTGATCTGGAGCTCTCTTAATGCCAAGTCCAGTTTGGGCCAACCTCTGGATTCTGGATAATGTTTCCGATAGTGCTGGGTAGAGGGCGGGGTGGGGGAAGAGATCTACATTCAGGACCAAACTGAGTTTCTTCCAAGACTGATACCCACCTGTATTCAGTGAGCCGTAGGCGAGGCTTGGACGAAGGTAGGCATTAGGGAAAATCATCTCAGCTATGGCGCCTGCTTTTACCTAGACCGCCTTGACAAGCTCTGCGTGTCTTTTGATTGTTGGCAAGTGCTGCTTTAAACAGCTCTCACCAGTCCTGCCTCCTACAGTCTTGGCTCTGCAGATGTCATAGCTGTGATCTCTTAGAAGGCGTTCTCCGTGGCTGACACTCTCTCTTGGAGAAGCTTAAGGAAACCTGTCTTCCCTAGCACATTCCCTCTGCATGTCAATAGACTTCTGGCAACTGTAAACATGTTCCCTGTTGCTGAGCCAATAAATAGGGACACTCCTGTTCTAGAGAAAACGACTTGCACCATTGCATAAGAATTTCTAAGACGAAAAGAATGAATTTCCAAACAGTGCAAGACAGGAGGAGTTCCCTAACAAGGCTCTTGAGAATTAAAACAAGAAGATTCAGGGCACTAAACTTGACTTCTTAGGTCAGAATGAGGAGGAGAAATATAAGACTCTATCTTTTTTTTTTTTAAAGCAGCCAGAGCTTACAATGATCAGCCAGACTTGGGAGTCTCCATCTGCTAAGCCGGAATGGGGCAGAGGCCTCCACAATCTTTTGTAATCAAGCTCCTTTCACCGGAGCCTGATTGCACTGAGGGTGTTGAAAGGTTTCTAATCACTTGGGCTGGGAGACTCTATCTCCCTGGCAATTTTAGTCTCCATAGCAGAGGAAATGGCCAGTGGAGAAAAAAGTCTTTATAGAAACCCATTGGTGATGGGTCATTGGACTGTATTGGTGTATCTTAATGCAGTAAATGTGTTCTAGAAAAAAGAGTGGATAAATCAAATTTTTATAAATGGAGTTTTTTAAAGTGTCCTAGGAGACCTAGAGATTTAAAGGGATCTTGTAGGGCATTTTTCAAATCAGTATTTTATTTTAAATGCTATGAGAAACACATGCTCACAGTTTAAAAATAAATTCACACATAGTAGAGAGGAAAATAATAGGAAAGGTAAAAGTTGCTCCTCTTGCCCAGCCGGGCGTGGCTCAGCAGTTGAGCATCAACCTGGGATCCAGGCGATCAGGGTTCAATTCCCGGTCAGGGCACATGCCCAGGTTGTGGGCTCGATCAATGCCTTATCATTGATGTTTCTATCTCTCTCTCTCCTTCTCCTTTCCTCTCTCTGGAATCAATAAAGATATATTAAAAAAAAAAAGTCACTTCTCTTCAATTTAGTCGTCTCTAGTCTACCAGCCATTTCTGTTGTACGTTCCAGCATGGTTTTAGTTGCCTTTCTTTTTTTCACTTATAATTACATGATAGACTCCCCTCCATGTTAGGAGACAGAGAGCCCCCTCTTTCTTGCAGCTGCTGAATGGATGTACCATATATGTATGATACATAAATATACATCATAAATATATGTACCATATATCTATGATCTACAGAACTATCCCACTACTTATGGAAATTTAGATGATTTCCCACCTCCACCCCCCAACCAAAGCTCCAGTGAACATCTTTGCACATATATGCAAGCATGTCTATAGAATAGTTTCCAAGTGAAATTTCCGGGCGGAAGAGTTTGTGCATCTTAAATTTGGTAAATATTCTCAAAACATATTCCCCCCAAAAGCACACCAACTCCCACTCCCAGCACCAGTGTATGACAGTCCCTGTGTCCCCACGTTCTCACCTCCTCTTCATATTATCAAACCGCTTCATTCCTTTGGTGAAAAAATGGTCTCTCATTCTTACTTTAGCTGACTTGTTTTATTATAAGGGAGGCAGAGTGTATTTTTTTGTGTTTACTGACCACTGTGATTTTCTTTCCAGTCTATTGAGAATCCTTTTGCAAAACAGAGAATCATTTTTCAAAGTGATTCTTCAGCTGCCATGATTTACCCCTTTCTAAGTTCGGGTCGTCACAGATCCGCCTGCACCAGGCATTTCCAAGGGATAACCATACACAGGGCATCCATATTCTGAAAAAGCCATTACAGGATCCTGCCTGCATCTCATTTCTCTCCTTTACTTTGCTGCCGAGAGGTTGATCCTGTTTTACTCTCTCTCCTTACCTTCCTCGGTCAGCAAGGTGTGGCGAGACCCTCCCCACCGCACTGGGAGGTCACCAAGGGCCTACTTATGGCTAAACCCACAACCCCTGCTCTGTAACCATTCTCCTGGCTTTTGAGGGCACTTAGGTGCTCCTCTGTCCTCTAACCTCTCTGGGCCTCAGGAAACAACAGTAAGAATACCCTTCTGCCTCGGTTTTGTTGGGAGGTTTAAAGGGAAACATATGAATGTGCTTCGTAAGCTATAAACTACTGCGTAGATACAAAGTGCTGTTATTATTTGCCTGGGCCTCTGCAGTTCCCAGCATAGGCTTAAAGCTTAAGAGGAGGTACTTCATTCTTAGCGATCAACAGATGCATTGCCTCCCTTCATTCTCTCTCTCTCTCTCTTTCTCTCTGAGATTGACTTTTATTAAGCACCTACTGTGTGCCAGGAAACAGCCAGGGTGCTGGGGAAACTGTGGTGACCGCTTTTGGAAAATCGTGATTGAGTGTTGACAGTGTGCCAGCACGGTGCTTAGAAGCCCACAGGAACAACAACATTTAATCCTTGTACCAGTTCTCAGAGACAAGTATTATTTTTACCTCTGTTTTAAAGATAGGAATCTGAGACCCAGACAGGTTTAGTAATTTACCCAGAGCTATACAGCTAGTAAGTAAGGAAGTCAGGATTTGAACCCAGATCTCTAGGGCTGCTCCATATAATGCTCATACATCCTTTCTCACACGGCTGTTGGGAGAGTTAAGTGAAATCATGAAGATGCTTAATGACATGATATAAACGGAGGTGAGATCAGTAGGTGCTTAGTAAAGGTAGCCTCTTGCTAATCGTGGGACCAAGAATGTCCACATGGTTAACTCAGGAAGAACAGACAGGCACCAGTGCTCAGGCCTTGGGGGCTTTCTGATTTTCCAGGAGGGTACAACAGTGGCACTGCGTGGTGATCAGTCTGTGCCACAACCAACTCCCTCTTTCCTCCTTCGCCACAGGGTCCGTGCCAGCTGGGTCTTATTCAAGCCTTCGTAGGCCTCAGCTGGGGGCTCCACAAGGGATCCGGTGTCACGCTGCAGTCCTGAAACCCAAGAAAGACTTTAGCTCACGTCCCTGCCGGCAGAAAGAGCAGGCTGCTTTTTTGAGAAAGAAACGTAAGCACTTCAGTGTGTGGAAAGCATTCTCTTGAAGCAGGCGCCGGGAATTAGGGATTCTGGGTCATTCTGCAGACGTATCCGTTAGGTCAAAGAGAGACAGAAACTGTCTGTCCAGCCATAATTCCAAAAACTGAACTGAAAAAAATTACCTGCACGTTGCTAAGTGGTTCCATCGTAGAGCACACATGGTCCCTGGTAAGATAATCCAAGCGCTGTTCTGACAACGGCCCGGCGATTTCTCATCTAACCTAAAACAACGTCAATTTAGAACACACCACTTTTAATGTGCCACCAAGAGAGCGCACTGCCAATTAAACTGTGACATACCACCAATTGGGGGACACATCCTCATTTCTGAAGAGATTAAAATGTGAAAAGCTATGTGTATCTAAGAATTGATAAAATTGGTAAATAGTGCTGTGGCCCGTGTGGCTCAGTGGTTGGAGCGGCCGCAACCGATCAATGTGTCTCTCATTCTCTCACATCCATGTCTCTCTCTCTCCCTCCCTCCCTTCCACTCTCTCTAAAAATCAATGGAAAAAATATCCTCAGGTGAGGGTTAACAACAAAAAATCAGTAATAGTAAGAAGAATGGAACTTGTAGTGTTTTCCACTGGCAAGGCAGTCCTCTAGGTGCTCTTGGCCTATCTCATCGCATTGACTCTTCAGAGCCCTGTGAGGGGAGCCCCACATTCCCTCTTTCACAGGTGAGGGTGCTGTGAGGCTCGGAAACCTCCCCAGCACACACACAAGATCACAGGAGAGCCACTGGAACCAGGTGTCTGCACCCAAGTGTTCTTTCTGTGGCCACCCTCTGTCAGCTTGGAAAAGGTCAGCGTGTCCTTCACAATGCCCAGCAGGCAACGTGGAGTGTCTGAGACAATGTTCGAGAATGAGTGTCAGTGGGAACGGTGCCCAGAGCTGCCACCTGCCAAATAAGTCTGGGAAGCGCTGCAGAAGACATGTGTGGTTCCCCGAACAGTTTCGCCAAGGTCATCCAACATCAAAGAACACAAGAAAAGGTCAAGACAAGTTCTGGAATGTAGTTTACCAACAGGCCATGATTAATGTCAGTATTAATCTCTAGCAGTGAGCTGACACAGAGAGGGTGACAGCAAGCACAGTGGGTGAGAGGGACTCACTCAGCCCATCCGACCTGCACTTAATGTAGGTTAATCCTGGAACACAGGAGCCGCGCAGACAAGCCTGGCGGCCAGATCAGGGACAGAAGGAAGCGCTCCTTTAGAAATCATCTCTGAGAAACTGTAATGCTCAAAAGCACTTATAATCCTATGCAGTTCTATTCCTAAGTGCCTACCCTTAGCTCAGCCTCCTCACAGTCTTGCATGGGGCCACCTTACCCTTATTTTCACAGCTGAGGACATGACAAGGAAGGGATCGTCCAAGCAGGGGTCAAAGTCAAATAAAAGTCAGCCCCCTGGCTGCCCAATCCCCTTCAAACCAGTTGGTCTCAAGAGAAGAAAACTGCTGGATATTTTTACCAAGGAAATCAGGTTGTTTTTTTTGAAATGGACAGCTTTTTATTGATTTTAGGCAGAGGTGGAGGTGGGGAGAAACATCAATTTGTTGTTCCACTCATTTATGCATTCATTGGTTGATTTTTGTATGTGCCCTGACCGGGGATCAAACCCACAACCTTGGCATATCGAGATGATGCTCTAACCAACTGAGTACCCAGCCAGGGCAAGAAAATCAGTTATGTGATTAATAAGGGCAACAATACCCTAAGGCAACACCCCCAACCTAACCCTGTCGAGGTACCCCGGGGAATCTCATCTAAAATTCTTTTTCTTATTTTATTTTTATTTATTGATCTTTAAGAAGAGAGGAAAGGAGAGGGGAGAGAGAGGGAGAGAGAGGGAAAGGTCAGTCTGTTGTTCACCTATTTATGCATCATTGGTTGCTTCTTGTATGTGCCCTGACCGGGGATCAAACCTGCAAACTTGGTGCATCAGGACACCCCTATAACCAACTGAGCTACCCGGCTGGGGCCTCATCTAAAATTCTAAGCTTGCATCCTCTCTTCTTAGACATACTAAATCAGATTATCTAAAAATAGATCTAACATTTTTATTTTTTTAAAAATGCCTTAGGTGATTCTTCTCAGCCCTTTCATTTGAAAAACCCTGCCCCGAGGGCAGTTCTTGTTTTAATGTTTGGAGGGCCATTAAAATAGGTGTTACCTGGGTGGGCAAATTGCTGGCATACATAGTATCTCTTGAGACAAATGGATATTCTCCAAAGAAAAATCTTCCGGCCAATTGCCTAGACATTGGTGAGGAGGAGTTGCACCCTTAGTGGCTACAACGTAAGAAGGAAATTCAAGACTGCGGATGAGGGGCCACGTTGTAGTTACTAATGTTAATCGTCATGAAAACAGTAGCTGGAATGCTCTATTATCCCATTTTACAGATGAGCATGCCAACACCCAAACAGGTGAGTAACTTGGTGAGGAATCAAGTATGTAATGAGGCAAATGGGAGCTGAAGAGATAGGAAGGAGCCTGAGCTTGAAATTGGCATTTAAGTGAATCCAATCTCAATTTGGAAATGTTATCTCAGGCCTTTTAAAAATCATTAGGCTTTGAGCTAAGAGGAGAAAAACCTACTCTAAAGGAAATTAGCTTCCAGCTTCTACTACCATTTCAACTTAACCAAGAAGAGTTATCAAAGCCCAAATATCCTAAATTTTCTACTGGTGTCACCTGATGAGGTTGGTGGGGGGGGTTAACCCTCACCTGAGGATATTTTTATTGATTGATTGATTGTTTGATTTTAGAGAGAGAAGGAAGGGGGTGAGAGAGAGATCAATTCGCTGTATCACTTATTCATGCATTTATTGATTGCTTCTATTATGAGCCCTGACTGGAGATCGAACCCACAACTGTGATGTAGAGGGCTGAGGATATTTTTTCCATTGTTTTTTCAGAGTGGAAGGGAGGGGTGGAGAGGGGGAGAGAGAGAAACATCGATGTAAGGTAGACACATCGACTGGTTGCCTCCCACATGCACCCTACAAGGGGCTGGGACTGAACCTGCAACCTAGGTATCTGCCCTTGACCGGGAATTGAGCCTGAGACCCTTCGGTGCGTGGGCTGATGCTCTAACCACTGAGCACACAGAGCAGGGTCTGATGAGTTTTTTAAATTGGTCCACTGTCTTATTATCTTTACTAACAAAAATGGAAAAATATTCATTGCACTTCAGCTATACCCACTGTGGTTTTAATTGCAAACTTACAAGAAAAGGCTTAACTTCTACACAAATCCAAACAAGACTACTCCGTCCTTGTGAGTGTTGTTAAAGTAATTCCTTAGCTCTATTGATTACAATTCAGTGTGCAGAAGCGCCTTTTGTGCCACTTAAGAAAATTGCAGATTCCTGGACCCCAGTTCCTGAGATTTTAATTCAGTAGGTTAGGTCTGGGATGAGGCCAAGAGTGTGCAGAATAAACTGCCCAGTCGAATCTCATAATGAGAACCCATTTATGAGATTCTGTATTAATAAAACTTCTTTATAACTTCTTTCCACTCTTACTGTTCTCTTTCACTCCAAGGGAGACTGTTTTTATATTCAATTCACAATTGTCAGAGGTGACTGAAAAGCTCCCGGTTTCAAGAAAAACAGGTGAAATGCCAGCAGAGTGATTTATGAAGTGAAATAACTCAGTTAGGCAAATCGGCTCCCCCTTGTGGCATGTGCTCTATGGCAGATCCGGCCTCATAAATGAACCGTGCAAAGGTCTCGATGCTGAGCTAGCTGATTGACACGCTCAACCAAGAATATTCTCGGGCTGCGCAAGCTGGAATCCTGGGAAAGCCATTTGGTTTCCTGAGTCTGATCAGTTTCTATTTCACTTGATTTCTTGAATCTGAGCAGCTTCTATTTCACTGATGGCACAAATAGAAATTAATTGAATTAGCCAGCTTCCAGTTTTCATTTGCACAAACCCACTTAGAATTTAATTCTGCAATCTCTGCTTTCCTCACTGCCCTCTCCTTTTAGAGGTAAAATCCCTAGATAAACAAACCGCCAGCAGAAAGGTTTTTGTCCTTGGCTATTTCCAAAGATAGATGATATCCTCAGCCCTATTTTGTAAAATAGGTTCCATCATCATTTCTAAAACCAACATTTTTTCCCCCAAATCTCTTAATTTTATGATAATCTCTTGTAATGTGTGTTTGCTATGTTATTTAAGATTATTCAACTCTGCAAGGAAAATAAGAAAAGCAAATAGAGAGAAGAGATGACACCAAACATAGAAGCCCCTTAGCTTGTGAGATACATTAGACACAGATAAACTAAGCAGAGGAATCCATGTGCCACACGTAGGAAGGATGGGAAACCAACAGGCACAGATAGGCCTGCTGCATGTGTTAAAGACAAGATTTCTTTTTAAGGATGTTGTGTAGGAAATTATATTAATGCAATGGTTGCCTCCAAGTACATGAATCACACAGTAGTCAATCTATCAGGTCTTAAATTAGCTCCTATTGGTGACACTCATCCTGGTCCCAGGGTTTCTGCCCAAGAAACACCAACAACTGTTCATCTGGCTTTTTGGCAAGCTCAGATGTTGACCAGCGGTGCTTGTAGTTGTCTCAGTAGAGCCAGTGTGTGTTATGGTCTCAGGTGCCATCTTTGGGTACCTTGCTCAAACCTCACTTCTGGTTCTCATAGACATACCATCACCATGAACACTGATGTGGGGAGGGAGGGAGAGAGAGAGAGAGAGAGAGAGAGAGAGAGAGAGAGAGAGAGAGAGAGAGAATATGTAAACAACCTCAGAATTCAGAAGCTGTGGGCCTTTCACCCTTTGGCACCCTACGTTAAGTATGTTAATGTATCCCATCTCTTCCCGCTTGCTTTGCACTGTGTGTTTTAAGGTGCTTCAATAACCTGTATGATCTGAACATCTTATTTGGTTTGTGAGCTTTTCAGTTAAGTAATCTCTGAGTTTGCCTGTTTATCTGGAGGCTATCATTGCATCAGGTGCTATCATTGCATCACAACATCTGTTTTTATATTGTCTGTAACTTGTTCACAATACATCAGGGGAGACATTCAGGTACGTTTTGTGTATGTGCCCCATCTTAACATTCAAGGTGCCCTAATTAAGAATCCATGCTCAGTCAGCATCTGAAGGCTCTTAATCAGGAATCAACACACCAGAGGAGCCCCTTCCCCAGAGCTTCACATATCCCTATCTACATCTGCACCACGAGCTGAATTAATTAGCATAAGAGATATTTTAAAAGTTTTCCTGTGTGAAATGATGTGAAGTTAGCAGGGAATTTTGTGCAGGCACCTTCCCTGTGGCATGGGTGAGATATAATTATCTATTGAGCCAGAAGCCCAGCGCCTCCTGAGTGACACCCAAAGGTCACACCTCAGTTCAGTTCTGAGTGAGCTCAGCTGGCTTACCGGAGGATTCTTTCCTCCGATCCAACGAGAAGGTTAGTAGGTCCTGCTGTCACAGAACCGTCACATTTGTCTTGGAATAAACCTTTCATGCACAATGCTATCGAAGGGCCTAAACTGACAAAGAACAGGGACTTTGCTGAGGTCACAGACTGGCTGTGTGATGGTTTGATGTCTGCTTGTTTGCATGGCCGACTTAGATCTGAGACTTGCCTTTGTTTCTTCATTCAGTAATATCGCCAGGAAGGGGACCTAGGGTCCTCACCTACCCTCATCATGGAGGTCCTCAATGACAATCGAAAAGAACACACGAGTTGTGAACTAGCACATTTACTTGGGTTCAGTCGAGGCATGTATTAGTTATCTGTTGCTGTATAACAAAGTGGCTTAAGAAAATAAGCATTGATTTTCTCAGTTTCCCTGGGTCAGGAATTCAGGAGTGGCTTCGCTGGGTGGTTCTAGTGAGATAAGCTGTCAGCCAGAGCTGCATTCACCTGAAGGCTTGACTGGGGCTGCTGGGTCTGCTTCCCAGGTGGCTCACGCACATGCCTGGCAGGGTGGTGACGGCTGGTGGCCGGAGGCCTCAGTTCATTACCATATGACTCTCTCCGTGTGACTGCTTGAGTGTCCTCAGGATAGCGAGGCTGCCTTTCCCCAGAGTGACTGATCCAAACGACAGCAAGGTGAAAGTGGCAATATCTTGACTCAAGATATTGCACGATCCAGACTCAAGAATAGCACAAACTTTCCCCGCCACTCGTTAACAGTGAGTGATTAAGTCTGTCCCACATGGAAAGGGGAGAGGGATTAGTCTCCATCTTTTATAAAAAGAAGAGCAAATAATTTGTGGATATTTGAAACCTCCACAAGGCAGTTCCTTGGTCTTCCTCTTTGCAAGTCAAATGGAATTTGTCCTGTCCATATAGCATTTATCAAGCACCTGCTATGTGCAAGGCTTTGCTATAGATGTTAGGAACAGAGCTCTGAACAAAGCCAATGAGGTGAGGGAAGGGGCGACGTAGGTGGAGGAGCTGCCAGTCAACGCCAAACCGAAGTGCCCCTGAAGGGAGCTGCCAGGTGTGAGAATACAGAATAGTGGGGACTCGTGGCGGGGACTTAGCCTGTGGGAAAGGGCGTTCGCTGCAAAGCTGGGTGGGGAATACAGGCCCAGCGTATCCAGACCTTCTGATTTGTCAAGAGAAGGTGGAAATATGTACATGTGTAAAATTTCCAGAATTTGAAAGTTACTAATTAGGTCAAATGTTACCAAAACACTACGAGAAAAAAAAGTCAGTGGGCCTAATTCAACCAATATTCACCATTTTACAAAGTCTAAGTTTTTAATAAAAAACAAAACCCTGATGATTTCAGGATGGTGTGAGCAAAAGTAGGGAAATGGTAATCAAGGTCTAAATGCTAGAGTAATACTTCCGCTAAGGGTTGAAAGATGAGACCTTCATGTATAAATTCAAATAGATAACCCTGGCCGGCGGGGCTCAGTGGTTAGAGTATCAGCCCGGGCACCAAAGGGCCATGAGTTCAATTCCCGGTCAAGGACACGTAACTGGGTTACAGGTTTGATCCCCAGCCACGGTCGGGGCACATGCAGGAGGCAACCAATTGGTGTGTCTCTCTCGCATCAATTCTTTCTCTCTCCCCATCCCTCCCTCACTTCTACTCTCTCTAAAATTCAATGGAAAAAATATCCTCGGGTAAGAATTAACAACAGCAACAACAAAACCAAACAGACAAAAAAATTTACAGAAAGTTCTGCTATTATCTTAGTTACTGATAAGCTTATATACTAATAGGTACATATACCTTTAAATGGTGTTAGTAATTTTTTAAGGCTTAGAACAAAATCTCTGAGAAATAGAGTAGAAAATATATATATATAGTGGAGGAAATTGGACCTGTCTGTGTTTAAGTAAAATGAATTTACAGTCAAGCACACAATATCCTGGATAACTTTTTGCCCTTTCCTCTTCCTGAAAAGAAAGCAATTACGGTATTTAAAAAAACAAGTGATAGATAGATAGATAGATGGATAGATAGATAGATAGGTAGATAGATAGATAGATAGATAGATAGATAGATAGATAGATAGATAGATAGAAATAAAGATATAGAGATACAGATATGCCCTAAACTCAGCTTTTTGCTTTTGGTGATTTCAAAATAAGAGCTATCAATACTCTTAATTAATCTATGCCCTTGTCAGTCATTTTATTTCCAAATTGTTTATTCTGTTCTAAGACACAGTTTACAACTGAGAACTAGAAGAAATGATGTAGCATGTCTAGATTTAATCATGTGAACTTTGAAGTCAGAAAGATTTAGTCTACCAGGCTTTCAAGCTTCAATAAGAAGTCATTTACTGACATCCTGTAAATGAAGCAGAGCGCGTGTGGATATTTGCTTTAAGAAGGTGAATGACTTCTGCAGATTTAATTACAGAGTTAACATCAGGAGGATATCTGTTAGAACGTGAGTTTTTAACTTCAGCTTCTTGGTTCAAATTTTAACCTTTGACCTGAAGCAAGTTATGACATCTCTCCGAGGTTTGTATTTTTTAATTTGTAAAACAGAAATAATAGGATACACAACTCAACGTATCGGAGAGATAATGGGATCACACAAGTAAAGCCCTGTGCATATTGTCACTGCTCAAGAAATGTCAGCTTATTGTTATCAAGGGGCCACTTGCCTTCCATATGGCGCCTCTTGGGAGAGAAGTCAACCTGCTTCATGTAGAATTTCCATACCCTTAAAATCCATGGGGTTCCTAGTAGGTCTCAAATTTGGCCAACAGCTGTTATCTTCAAAGGTGGCTGAACATCGCCAAGTAGGTATTTTTAAGTTCCCGAAAAATTGCCTTAATGGTCTTCGTACAGGCTCAAATCCTGAAATTCCGACTCTGGCCTCCTCGCTCAGAAAGGGTGAACTTAAACTCTTAACGTATTTGCCTGGAGAAAAGCATGAAAGTCACTTTCCCAGCTGTGATATTAATTAGTAAAAGTAAAGTCTTTTGGAAATGCAGAATATGGGTAATTTTTAAAGGGTCAAATATGAACATTAAGTGCAATGGAGTTTTAGCACACTATAGAGGGGATGTATCTTTTTTTTTTTTTTTTTGCAGGAAAACATTAGATGGTGATGAGGTTTAGTTTTCAGAGACCTGGGTTAATTTTGAGCACAGCTAAGAGCCTTGAGAGAGAAGGTAAGTTTTTAAATATCAGAGGAAAAAAGGCACAAGGAATTTTAAACGACTGCTTTCTCCATGAGATCCCTTTAGTAAAAACTGAGTTTTGTTTCCACTTTCCCAAGGTTTCCACTACTGAATAGTTCTAGTTTTGATATGGGCATCACGGCACTTAAATTTTCTCTTTGTCACGAAGGGTATTAAATTGCTCCTTTCACTTGTGGAAGTGAGGGTCCCTGGGTCACCAAGTCAATGTAATGAGTTTATGAACTGGCTTATATCAGCAAGGTGTTCTAGAATAAGGGCTTGCTCAAAGAACTATTTCACTCTTCAAAATGGACGCACTGTCCATCTGACCTAAAATAAAATGCACATAGATACTCCAAATGGGGAAATAATTGTCATGGCCCATGTTGAAGTAAATGTTGCTCATGGATTAGGAAGCTGGGTCATTTTTATATATTATTTTTTATCCCAGCCTTTTAAAGTCCCCTGTAGGGCAGAAAGGTAGCATTGTCTGCATTGTCCCCACCGACTGGAGGAAATTGAGGCCATTGGGCTTGGTGACTTTTCCTGAGTTTGTCATGAAAGCTAATGAAAGAGCCAAAATTAGAATCACTAAGTTCCTGCCTACTCTCCTTGCTCCAGTGAACCCACTCAGTGCAGGCGAAAGCCCTTCACTTTACTGCGTCCTGTTTGGTCTCGGCGGAGCTCAGCCCCTCCCTGGCCTTCTTTTCTTTCATCTGACCTTCCAAAGGCAAGAGCATTCATCAAAGTGCTCTCTGCAGATTCTTTAACTGGCACCAGCCATTTCCAGATTTACCAGAAAGAACAGGCTGGTGACACCCCAGCATTCAGTGAATTTGTTTAAGGGGGACAGGGTCCGCCGGGAGGGGGCTAGGGATGATTGGAAGGGCTGGGAAATGGGTCCTCTGAGACAAATATGAAATGAGCTGAGAAAAGAAAAACAATCTAAAGAAGGCCTGGAAGAGGAAGTATTAATGAGAAAGGAAAAAAAGTAACTGGCATTCTATAGTCATTGAGAACAGAGCTGGCTATTAAAAGACTTAAATTGCAGGAAAGGGGTCAAAAGAGGAGGAAATTCGGTTTCCTGGCTCTGCACAGAAAGGTGGATAACTTGATGATGATGATGATGTACTTAGAGAATTCGAGTGCAACAGCTGCCTGGGACAGGGGAATGGGCTGAGTCAGCCGAGCCTCTCCGAGCCACAGAGTCTCAGACAGAGCAAAACGTGAAAGGTGAGGCCCGAGAGGCAGGCGGAGGCATGAGGATCGTGTCAAATGCGGAGCCTGACCCTACTCCTAAGTGGGGCTCAACCCTGCATTTCTAACAGGTTCCCAGAGGACGCTCGCTGCTGGTCAGTGGACTACATTTTCAGTAGCAAAGCCCTAGAGTTAAGTTGTTAAATAGCCATATAATATGAGGCCACATATGTAATTTAAAATGTCTAGTAGCTAGCTTACAAAAAAAGAAACAGAAATCAATTTGAATAAATTTTATTTAACCCAGTATATCTGAAATATTATATTTTGCCATGGAATCAATATAAAAATCATTGATGGGATATTTTACATTTTTTCCCTAGTACAGGCTTTGCAATCTGGTGTATCTTTTACACCTATACAGGACATAATTTGGGATCAGCCACATGTGGCTGGTGGCTTCTGTATTGGGCAGACCAACCCCAGGAAAAACTTTGCCATCCAAATGCTGTTGGCAGACGGAAAACAACTGTGTTTTTGCTCTGACCTGCGTGGCTCAGTTGTTTGGAGTGTCATTTGGTACACCAAAAGGTGGCGGGTTCGATTCCTGGTCTGGGCACATATCTAGGGTGCAGGTTCGATCCCTGGTTATGGTGCATGTGGGAGGCAACTGATTGATGTCTCTTGCTCAGATTGATATCTCTCTCTCTCCCTCTCTCTAAATAAATAAATAAATAAATAAATAAATAAATAAATAAATAAATAAATAAATAAGGCACTACACTTTTAGTACCTGAACCCGCTTGAGTGGGAAGGAAAAAGCCCAGGGGCATAAAGGATTCCCTGCTCCAGAGCAGGAGTCTTCCTAGTTTAATTATGCATCAGGAACCCCTGAAGACAGGGTTAAATGTGTATTCCTGGGCTTCACCCCCAAAGATTTTTAACTTAAAAAGAAAGTGCAGATCCGTACCCCCAAATAGAGAAAGTACAATATTGGATTCTTCCTTTTTAATGCCATCGGTGTGTTTGTTGGGGAAACTAGGTTGTCACTCCCTGATCTGGCCGATGATCTTATTTCATTTGTTCTTCAACCCCCATATTTCACACAAACTGGCATTTATTGCTGGAGAATTGATGAGACTTGGGTCCCGGAGACGCTCGTAGGAGCTCCACCTGGGAAACACCTGGGAGCTTACAAATTACAGATGCCAGGGTCCTTCCCCCAGAGCTTCTGACTTAATCCACTCAGCTGCATATCCTACAATGCACAGGACGGCCCCCTCACAACAAAGAATTATCCAGCCCAGAGTGTTGATAGTGCCCACGTTAAGAAACCCTGAGCCAGAGGGATGGGAAGCCCCAAAGCCCCTGAAGTGGGAAGTAAGCGTTAAGCCTGAGAAATAGACAAAAGGCCGGTGTGGGTGAAATATTCTGAGGCCTGGGAAGTGGACAGCGATGAGGGAGACGGAGACCAAGTCATACTGGGCCTTGTGGCTGTGGCGATGAGGGCCCCTAAGTTGGGGCACTTTCGAGCAATTAACCTGAACCCCACAGCTGCTACAAATTATGATTTTTAGGTAGATAAAATATTTCCTTTAATAGCTTCAAAATAAAGAACTTATTGTCTTGAGTTGCTTTCCCCAGCTCTCTGCTATTCCAATAAGAGAGCAAAAAAAGATTTCAGTAAGATTTTCTTCTGAGAGCTTGAAGAAAAAACTTCCCAACAATTGGCTCCTTCATTTTGTGGATCAACAAAATTCCTGTAGCAAAGAGGGACCCAGAAGATGGAATCTTGTTTAACCTTGTTTAATCCAATCCTTCAGTCTTCTCTCAGGCATCGTTAGGCTCTTTTGCCCACCCAGATTGCTAATGTGGAAAGAAAGACACCTTCATTCTGAGAGCTCAGGCGTGATGGATGATGATGTAATGACTGATTGGCCCTTGTTGGAAAACTGAGCTGTACATGTTAAAACCTCGGTGAAGAGAAGCGAGATTGAACGGGAACGTGCCTATTAATGTGGCTGCAGCGAAGCATGAAATCATGTGCCTTTACAGGTTTTGATACACACACAAGTGTATCATTTTATAAACAGACTCACAAACGCGTAGTCATCGCTCATTCTATCATTCATGCATTCTGCTAACTCTGTTCTCACCTACTATGTGTAAGAAAATGCGTATGGTACTGGGAGCTAAAAGAAAAATAAGTCAGAGCCCTTGGTTTTAAGAAATTTGTGGTTTATAGATAAGATAGCACATAGTGAACAGAGGTTAATATAATCCAGAATTAAAGAAGTGCCAGGTGGGAGCCACAGACATCTATAGTTTCTGACTGTCTAGCATATATTTTCTCCCTCTTTCTGTCTGTCTCCCTCTCCCTCTTAGGGAGACAGAGAGAGAGAAACGTCTTTCTTAAGAGCGAGAGGGAGACAGAGAGAGAGGGAAACATCAATCAGCTGCCTCCTGCAGCCCCCAACTGGGGATCAAGCCCGAAACCTGGCACGTGCCCAGACTGGGACTCGAACAGGCAATCAACTGAGCCCCACTGGCCAGGGCTACATATATTCTCTTCATTCCAGTAACAGCAACTTTATTCTTTTTCAAGGAACAACATTTCCCTCCTTTTCAGTCCCTGTGGATTGGATCAGTTAGACCCTCAGCCAGCCAGGGTGGGCACATAACCCAGGCCCAGCCAATCAGCACATTATATTCCTCTGACCACAGGGTGGCATCGTTCCTGATTCCAGGATGGACGCAAGACGCCAGCTGATCCAGCGGGAGTCGGTCCCACCAAAGAGAAAGGAGGGTCAGAGTAAATCCAGCCTGCAGTAACAGAGGCAAGAATTGGAGAGGAGCTAACTCTTGCTGACATTGTTTAGGACCCTGATTCCGGAAGTCAGTGTTTCCTGAACCACTATTTTTAAAAATTTATATACAATAAAATTGATGTATTTGTTGGCGCATAGTTCTATGAGTTTTAACACATGCATATGAATATGTATACCTACCATGACACTCAGGATACAGAACAATTTCACTGCCCCCCAAAACCCCCTCCCTCATGCTGCCCCTTTATAGTCAAACCCTCTCTATACCCCTAATACCTGGCAACCACTGATCTCTTCTTTATCCCTATCGTCTTATCCTTTCCGGAACGTTATCTAAGTGGGACCATACAAACATACCTTTTTGAGGCTGGTTTCTTTCACTCAGGGGAAAGCCTTTGAAACTCACCCAAGCTGTAGTGAGTATTAAGAGTTCATACCTTTATGTCACTGAGTACTATTCCATTGACACGATGTACCATAATTTGTTTTCCCATTTCCCACTGAGGGGCATTTGGGTTGTTTCCAGTTTTTAGTGTTTATGAACAACTGCTACGAACATTCATATATAGAGTTTTGTGTGAACGTGAGTTTCATTTCACTTGGGTAAATACCTACAGTAAAATGACTGGGTCATACTGTGAGTATGTGTTGAACTTTATAACGTTTTCCATGGTGGCAACATCATTTCATATCTAACCAACAATGAAAGAAAGTTCCATTTACCATGCCTCCTACACAGCACTTGGTGGTGTCAGCCTCTTTTTAAAAAGTCATTCTAATAGGTGTGTAGTGATATTTTATTGTGATTTAATTTGTATTTCTATAATGGATTATGATGTTGAACAGTTTTTCATGTATTTATTTGTCATTCATATATATTCTTTGGTGAAGTGTCTGTTCATATTTGTTTGCCTGTTTTTGATTAGTTTCTTATTGTGTAGCTTTCAGTTCTTTAAACATTCTAGATACAGGCCCTTTGTTGGATATGTGATTTGCAGATATTTCTCAGAATCTGTAGCTTGCTTTTCATTCTCTTAACAGTAACTTTTGCAGAGCAAACAATTTTTTTTTTTTAATTTTGATGAAGTCATATTTGTCATTCTTCTTTTTAATAAATTTTGTTTTGGGTATCTTATTGAAGAACTCTATCTAACTCAAGATCACAAAGATTTTCTCCCGGTGACTTATTCTAAAATTTTTAATTGCTTTATGTTTTACATTCAGATTTATGATCTATTAGGAGTTAATTGTTGAAAAAGCTGTGAGGTATTGGCTGAGCATTATTATTATTTTTTTTGCATATGAATTTCCACTTGTTCCAATACCATTTGTTACAAAAACTATCCTTACTATATAAAATTTGTTTGCATTTTTATAAAAATTGGCCATATTTATGTGTATCAGTTTCTGAGCTTTCTATTCTATTTCATTGCTGTGTGTGGCTATACCTCCACTAATAACATAGTGACTTGATTAATGGAGGTTTTGTTTCCTTTAATTTTTTTCTTTTTAGTCCTTACTCGAGGACATGGAGTGGGGGGGACATTGATGTGAGAGAGTGACATGGATCTGTTGCCTTTGCCTCCTGGACATGCTCCAACCGGGGATGGACCATAGCCAAGGCACATGCCCTGACCAGGAATCAAACCCACCTTTTTTGGTGCATAGGATGACACTCGAACCAACTGAGCCACTTGGCTGGGCAATTTACATAATTTTAAATTAATTAATTAATTAATTAATTCTTTTTCCTGACTCAGGTTTATTTGTACAAATAGCACAGGAGGACACCAGCTCCATGCAGACAGCAGCCCAGGGGTCACACAAGTCCTTCTGTCCTCATATCTGCAGACAGAGGCCTCTACTGCGGAGGCTTCGTGGGGGCCTGGGCACCTTTGGGAGCAGGTGCCTGGGCACCTTTGGGAGCTGGAGCCTGAACCGAAGCTGGAGCTGCACCTGCACCCGCAGCTTGGGGCTTGGTTGGAGCCTTGGCCTTGGCCTTTGGCCGACAGAGCCTGAGACCCTTGGCGATGTGGACACGAGTATGTTCCCAAGCTTGGGGTGAGTGATGTAGGCCAGTGGACTGAGCTTGTGGCTGCCGCCCTTTGGAATCCTGGGCTTGACCCCCTCGGGCTTTCCGAGGGCCTCGGTAGCCTCTGCGCGTGCACTCGTGGCCCTGGCAGTGTTGGCCTGCGTCTTCTTCAGGCCCTTGTTGTTGTGCTTCTCGGCAGCGCATGTTCCTTAGGAACTTGGGGTCTACTCCCTTAAGAGATTCGGATCTTTGTGATCAGGGTTTCTTGATGCCATGTCTGTGCCATTTTTGGGACTGGTTGTGCCTGGTGTGGTTCTTGCACTTGGCCGTCTCTGCACCCAAGCCCGCGGCTCCTGAAGCCTTTACACCATTTATCAAAGAGGCTGTTCTTTCCTATTGAGTATTCACTCCATAGTCAAGTGTTAGCTAACCAAATATGCAAGGGTTTGTTTCTGGGCTCTGGATTCTGTTCCCTTAGTCTACGTGTCGACTTTTACGCCAGTACCATGCTGATTTATTACTATAGCTTTGTAATAAATTTTGAAATCAGGTAGTGTGATGTCTCCAGCTTTGTTTTCCTTTCTTGGATTGCAGCGACTATTCAGGGTCTTTTTGGGGTTCCATAAAAATTTTAGGATTTTTTTTTTCTATTTCTGTGAAAAAATGTTACTGGAATTTTTACAGGGAGGGCATTAAATCTCTGGATGGCTTTGGGTAGTATGGACATTTTAACAATATTAATTCTTTCAGTTCATGAACATGAGATATCTTTCCATTTGTGTCTGCAATTTCTTTTATCAAAGTCTTGTAGTTTCATGTACAGATCTTTCACCTCCTTGGTTGAATTTATTCCCAAGTATTTTATTGTTTTTGATGCTATCTTGAGTGGGATTGTTTTAGTTTCCTTTCAGATATTTTGTTAATATATAGAAATAAAATTCTGTATGTTGAATTTGAATCCTGGAACTTAACTGAATTAGTTGATTAGTTCTAACAGTTTTTGGGTGTAGTCTTTAGAATTTTCTACACATAAAATCATCTTATCTGTAAACAAAGACAATCTTGCTTTTCATTTCCAGTTTGGATGCCTTACGTTTCTTTTTCTTTCCTGATTGCTCTGGTTAGGGCTTCCAGTACTGTGTCGAATAGGAGTGATGAGGGTGGGCACCTTTGTCTTCTTCCTGATCTTAGAAGAAAAGCTTTCAAACTTTCACAGTTGAGTATGATGTTAGCTGTGGGCTTGTTATATAGGGCCTTTATTTGTTGATGCATGTTCCTTCTATGACCAACTTGTTGAGAGTTTTTATCATGAAAGGATATTGTATTTTGTCAAATGCTTTTCTGCATCTATAGGGATGTTCATATAATTTTTATCTTTCATTCTGTCGATGTGGTGTAACACATTTATTAATTTGCGTATGTTGAACCGCCCTTGCATCCCAGGGGTAAATCTCACTTGATTATGCTGTATAATCCTTTTAATGTGCTGCTGAATTTGGTTTGCTAATATTTTGTTGAGAATTTTCAAGCATCTGTATTCCTCAGGAATGTTAGCCTGTGGTTTTATTTTCTTCTACTGTCCTTCTCTGTCTTTGGTATCAGGATAATGCTGGCCTCATAAAATGAGCTTGGGAGTTTTCCTACCTCTTCATTTTCTGGGAAGAGTTTGAAAGGGATTTATGTTAATGCTTCTTTAAATATTTGGTATAATTCACCAGGAAAACCTTCTGGTCATGGCTTTTCTTTGTTGGGAGGTTTTTAATTACTGATTCATTCTCCTTACTTACTATTAGTCTGTTCATATTTTCTATTTTTCGTGTGATTCAATCTTAGCAGGTTGCATGTTTCTAGAAATTTATCATTTTCTTCTAGGTTATCCAGTTTGTCAGCATGTAGTAGTTTCTTATGGTATTTTGTATGTCTGCTATTATCTGTCTGAGTCTTCCCTCTATTGTTTTTAGTCTAAATGAAGATTTGTCAATTTTGTCTATCTGTTCAAAATAAACATCTCTTACTTTCACTGATTTTTTCTCTGGTTTTTGTGTCTCTGTTTCATTTATTTCTACTCTGATCTTTGTTATTTCCTTCTTTCTGCTAACTTTGGGCTTAGTTTGGGCTTCTATTTCTAGTTCCTTGAGGTGCAAGTTTATTTATTTGAGATCTTTCTTTTTCCTCAATGTAGGTGTTTATCACAGTAAACTAGCCTCTTAGAACTATTTTTTGCAGCATCCTATAGGTTTTGGTATGTTGTGTTTCCATTTTTTTCAAGATTATTTTTATTTAAATTTTTACTTATTCTTGGACCCATTGTTCAGAGTGTAATGTTTAATTTCCACATATTTGCGAATTTTCCAGCTTTCCTCCTCCTACTGATTTCTTGTTTTATAACACTGTGGTCAGAAAAGATACTTGGTATAATTTCCATCTTCTTAATTTTCCCAAGACTTGTTTTAAGACCTATCATGTAACCTATCTTGGAGAACGTACGATGTGCACTTGAGAAGAATATGTATTCTGCTGCTTTGATCAAATGTTCTGTACACGTCTTTTAGGTCCATTTGGCCTAAAGTATGGTTCAAGTCCAATATTTCCTTGCTGATTTTCTATGTGGATGATCTATCCATTGTTGAACGTAGGGTATTAAAGTACCCTATTATTAATGTACTGTTGTCTGTTTCTCCCTTCAGATCTATTATTATTTGTTTAACATATTTAGGTGCTCTTTGGTTGGGTGTATGTATATTTACGATTGTCATATTTTCTAATGAATTGAGCCCTTTGTCATAATATAACGACTTTCTTTGTCTCTTGTTACCATTTTTGGCTTAACGTCTATTTGCCTGATATACCTATAGATACCCCTTTTCTCTTTTGGTTTCCACTTGCACGGAATATTTTTTCTACCCCTTCACTTTGAGCTTATATGTGTCCTTAAAGCTAAAATGAGTTTGCTGTAGGCAGCATATAGTTGTTTTTTTGTGTGCGTGTGTGTGTGTGTTTTAAAAATATATCTTTATTGATTTCAGAGAGAGGAAGGGAGAGGGAGAGAGACAGAAATATCAATGATGAGAGAGTCGTTGATCGGCTGCCTCCTGCACGCTCCCAACTTGGGATGGAGCCCACAACCCGGGCATGTGCCCTGACCAGGAATCGAATCCCAATCTTCTAGATCCTGGTCGATGCTCAGCCATTGAGTTAAGCCCGGCTGGGCTTGTTTTGTTTTTTAATTCATCCAGCCATTCTATGTCTTTCGATTGAAGAATTCGATCCACTTACATTTAGACTAAGTATTGATTAGTAAAGACTTATTAATGCCATCTTATTGTTTCCGCTGTCTTGTATTTCCTTTGTTCCTCGCTTCCTTTTTTACTACACTTCTTTGTGATTTGATTGATTTCTGTAGTGGAATGCTTTGACTCTCTTCCCTTTGTCTTTTGTGGCTCTACTGTATGCTTTTGCTTTGTGGTCACCATGAGGTGTATAGAAAACATAAGCTATAACGGTTGATTTCATGCTTGATAACAACTTCAATCACATGCTAATACTCTATCCTTTTATTCCCCTTTTATGTTTTTTATTTGAATTATGAATTTACCTCTTTTATATTGTGTATTCATTAACAAATGATTGTAACTATGATTATTTTTATTCTAGAGTTAAGTGTTTAATACTCCACTAGATGACAATGTTAGTGTTCTGAATCTGACTATATACTTATTTTTTACCAATGTGTTGTATATTTTCATGTTACTAATTAGCACTCTTTCATGTCAGCTTGAAGAAGTCCTTTCAGCATTTCTCGTAAGGCAAGTCTAGTGGCGATGAATTGCCTCAGCTTTTGTTTGTCTGGGAAAGTCTTTATCTCTCTTTTATTTCTGGACAGCTTTTTCAGATAAAATATTCTTGGTTGGAAGTTTTTTCTTTCATGACTTCGAATATATCATCCCACCCTCATAGATATTTTTTGAGGGATTTCCGTTTCTGATTGTCTCTGTTTTGAGAGACTGTAAAAAGTTTAATTTCTAGGCCAAAAGATACAAATGTTTTTGAGGTTCTTGATACATACTGACAAGTTGTTTTTCAGAACATTGATACCAATTTGCATTCCAAGGGCAGCAAATGAGTACTGGTGTATACCAGCAGTTAGTATTACCAAGGAATATTTTGCATGTGAATATTCTTTTTTTGTTTTTGTTTGCTTTTTAGGGAATTGTGTAGTAAATGAAAAAAATAAGCTATTTCAGTAGATCCTGAAGCCTTCTTCACTGACATAAAATTATAAACAGAAAACGTAAATCCAGTGCTTTCGCACATTTCATATTTATTTGAAGTCCTCTTGTTTTCTGCAATTGTGATAACATTATTATAGCTGCAGGAAAATGATTTTAGGTTTTTAACATGTTGAATTTCAAGAACATCATTGTGAATAACAGCATAGTATTTCACTAAATGGCTATGTAATTATTTAATTGATCCCTTATCTTTGAATATTTAATTTTTTCCACTTTTTATCTGGAAATACTGTGATGAAGATTCTTGTTCATAAATTATTGTCATCATCTCTGATTACTATGGGCCTACAATGCTTGTAAGTCATGTTACTGTGATGCTTTGACTTTAGGATTTAGGTCTTGTAACTATGTTTCAGGACTTATTTCTGAGCCTAGGGTACTTCATCACCCGAGTCCCAGCCTTATTCTCTAGTCCTTGGTAGCTTCATTCAAATTACCTAAACTCACAATGTCTTAGTTTTCACTTTTTTTTTTAAATGACAATTTTTCTTATTATTTTTAATTCTCACCAGAGGCTTTTTCCCCCATTGCTTTTCAGAGAGAGTGGAAGGGGGGGGGAGAGAGAGAGAGAGAGAGAGATATTGGTTGCCTCCCGCACATGCCCTGGCCAGGGCCGGGGATGGAGCCTGCAACTGAGGTACATGCCCTTGACCAGAATCGAACCTGGCCAACACTCTAACCACTGAGCAAAACCGGCTAGGGCTAGTTTTCACTTCTTTAAAATAGAGGTAATAATAGTTACCTCAAGGATTAAATGATATTTTTAGCTATTTTTACCTGCCATTCCTTCTCCTACTCCCCTTTCTTCTAATGTGCTGAAAATCAGGAGTGACTCCATCACCAGGTTGGTCAAGTCCAATACCCTGGTCCAGGTAGAGGTATAGGACCCAATCAAGGGTAATCCAAATACATTTTGGAGAATCAATTTGGACACTGGGAAAGATATCCTTCTGAGAACAGGAATCACCAGGAGCCTGACAAGGAAGTCAAAGGAGAGAAAAGCAGAGCCACAGGAGCTTGAGAAGGAATATGGAGCCAGCACTGGACCCCCTGGATCCAGTGTTAAAGCCTTGGACTTTCCAGCAGGATATGATCAAAAACTTCCTCTTTGTGTTCCAGTTGGCTTACTTTGGGCTCCTGTTACTTGCAACCAAGAGAGCCTTATCAGTCATGTTTGCTACTAGTATTTAATCCTACTTTTTAAAAAGTGTATTTACTCATTCATTCGCTTTAGGCCACTGAATAGAGGGTTTCATGCAACGACAAATACCATTTTTACAGGACTTTGAGGTTTTTCTTTGTTCCATGTTTCAGAATAAATGTGTTTTGTTAATCTTAATTTCTTTTATCCTAAAATAAACATTGCCCCAAACTGACAATATATTCTATACTGACTAGAATAGCTTTGCTGTTGTTACTGTTCTGCAATCGTTCACTCGTGAGGTTGAAAACGTCACTAGTGTGGTTTACCTACACATCAAAACCATGTAGGGCAAAAGGTTAATGAGCTCTCTTAGTTTCCTAGGGTTGCTGTTACAAAGTACCACAGACTGAGTGGCTTAAAACAGCAGAAATTTATTGTCTCACAGTTCTGGAGGCTAGGAGTCAAAAACCAAAGTGTTGGCAGGGCCATACTCCCTCTGAAACATGGAGCGGAAATCTTCGTTGCCTCTTCCTAGCTTCCGGTGTTTGCCATGAACCCTTGGCTTATAGATGCATCCCTCCTGTTGCACGGCCATCTCCCTCGCTGGTGTTTGCACACTCTCTCCCTGCTGTGCTTGTCTGTATCTATGTCTGGATTTCCCCTTTTTATAAGGACACCAATTAAATTGGATTAAAGCCCACCCTGATAACCTCATTTTAACTTGATTACCTCTGCCAAGAACCTATTTCCAAATAAGGTCTCTTATTGAGATTAACTAAAGATTAGTACTTCAATGTATCTTTTTTGAGGGACACAATTCCATCCATATAGGCACTGTTTAATTTTAATATGAAGTAGATAGTTTGCAAAGGCCACAATTTGTCCCACCCTTGTTTTAATGCCTCTTTGCAATGCAACTTTTCTGCTCCTCCCCTAAAGAACTAAAGTCTATTTCTCAATCCCCTTGAATCTGGGCTTTTCGACTTGCTTTGACTAATAAAATGCAGTGGAAGGGATGTTATGCCACGGCTTAGTCTATATCTCACTCTCTCCTATTGGCCTGCGACCTCTTTGTGAGTAAGTCTGAGATAGGCTGCTGGAGATGTCAGCGATGAAAACTGAGGTGCCCAAGCCAAGAGTCAGCACTAATTTCCAGGCATGTGAGTGACACCACCTTAGACTGTACAATCCCAGATGAGCCTCTAGAAGTTGGTGCTACAGCTGCATGAGTGACGGCCAGTAAGACTAGCGAAAGAATGCTTAGCTGACCCTGGCTGGGGAGCTCGGTTGGTTAGAGTGTCGTCCCAATACACCAAGGTTGTGGGTTCGATCCCCGGTCAGGGTACATACAAGATTCAACCAGTGAATGCATAAATAAGTGGAGCAACAAATCAATGTTTCTCTTCTCCTTTCCTCTCTCTCTAAAACCAGTAAATTAAAAAAAGAGAGAGAAAGAAAAGAATACCTAGCTGAGCCCAGCCCAAATTGCTGGCCTACAGAATCAAGAACAAATGAAATGGTTGTTGTTTCAAGCTACTAAGTTTTGGGATGATTTGTTACATGACAATAAATAATTGGTACAGTGGACCTGGTGTCAGAAGCTTGAGTCTTCCGTTGCTTACTATCTCAATCACCCCCGCTAATTCACTAATTCAAAGAGCTCCTGCTTCTTTCTTTGTAAAATATGAATACAGTATTTTGCTTATCTCTCACCATCAGTTACAGGTTTCAAGTTTTTAGTTTCAACTTAATAAAAACCCAACTCAAAGAGGCAAGAGGAAGAAAAGGAATTTATCAGCCTAAGTAACTAAAAACTGCAGGGTCTAGTCTGGCTTCAGGTACAACATAATCCAAGGACTCGAGTGATGGTATCAGATGTTGCACCATCTCTCTCCTCTGTCTCCCCCTGTGTGTCAACTTCATCCTCAAGCAGGCTCTTGCCAAGTGGAACCCTCCTTGCTTCTCAAGTCTTAAGTTTATCCAGCATGGCAAACCCAGGAAGAAGTCTGACTCTCACTGAATCATGTGGAAAATCATGCGGCCATCCCTAAGTCAAGCAGGCCAGAAAGCTGAGATGCTCCAACTAGTCAGGGCTGGGACACATGTCCATTCAAAGCCAGGGAGGTGGAGAGGAAGAGGCAGAGGGTAGTGATGGAGGACGGTGGCTGGCTCACCAAGGCCATCAGGGGGGGATGAACACAAAGGAAAGCTGGAGTGCTAGCACTAGGAGAAAATAAATGGAAGCTGAGCAGGGAGAAAATAACACATCCGCTTCACGTTGCATAGGCTTTTTTGAGCAGGTAACAGTAATAGCTTGCATTTATTAAAAGCTTATCAGGTGCCTGGCACTGTCCTAAGTACTTTACTCTTTTTTAACTCCTTTTTAATTTTCTCAAGTGAGGAGTAGATACAGCTAGTGTTCCTTCTTTACAAATTAGGAAACTGAAGCACAAAGTGGTTAAGTTGTCCATAGTCAATCAGAACCCAGCTACACTGGCTTCATTGCTGTTCCCTGTAACCACTAGTCTATACTCAAAATAGACCACTGGAGCAATGGTGGGCAGAATTCTAAGATGGTCCCCAAGATTCCTACCCCAGGTGTAAAATCCCCTCTTCTGAGAGCAGGTAAGACCTGTGAATGTGATGAGAAAGGGATTCTCTTCCTTAGGTTACATTATATGACAAAACGGATGATATTGTCACTCGCAAGGCTCCTTTGTAGCTGACTGCAGGGAGCCTCTTGTTGCCTTTGAAGAGGTAAGTTGCCATGTTGTGAAAGGGCCACGTGGCCTAAACTTGAGGGTGACCTCGAGCTGAGATTGATCCCTGGCCAACAGCGGGCAAGAAAATAAGGATCTGTCCCACAGATACAAAGGACTCAATTCTGTCAAGAATCTGAAGGAGCTTTGAAGAGGACCCCAAGTTCTAGATGAGAATGCCTGGCTGACACCTTGATCTCAGCCTACGGAGACCCAGACACTGTGTCTCAACGTCTGACCCACAGAGCTGTGAGACCATAAATGTGTGTTGTAAGGCACTGAGCTTGGGGGTGCTTTATTACAGTACCAGAACCTTCCATTTGCAGCCTTATCTTCGCATCAGGGTAGCCCCTCTTTCTTTGGCACTCCCAGGCCCCTCACACCAACTCTCCAGGGGTGCTCATTGTATTGTGCAGCCCCCACATCCCCTGGGGGGTGGTAATCACCAGGTGGGAGCAGGACAGGCACAACTGTGGGCTCATTTTGTGCAGCAAAAACTTGATACTGTGTCTCCTGTGTACAAGCTGTTCTGTAATTGGCTGTAGAATGAATGAAAATGCATCCTGTGTCGCATTCCTGTAAAATCCTATTTTGTTATGCAAAATGGTAGGCCGAGGTTGTGGGAGGTGCTTGCAAGAGCAGTTTGCCTTAAACGTCAGCCTAGGGCCCTAGGACAGTGGCCAGGCCAGACCCAACTTGACGTTTATTTTTAGTGTGAGCCTCCTATACTGTAAGAGTAGTAGTAATTCACTCCCCAAACTCATGTGAGGTTTCCCCCACTCCTAAGCCATTTTTCCCATCCACATTTCAGTGTCTTTTCGAACAAACCATCATTCCTTTCACAATTGGGGAGGCACACAGGCCTCAGAATCCTAACTCTGCTACTCACTAGCTGGAGATCCATTATTTTGCTCCTCTGAGCAGGTTTTCTTGTCTATAAAACAGGGGTAATAATTCTTAGCGCTGACAGAACTCCATGAGAGAATGTGTCCTTTATTTTGGAAGGTAAGCTCCACAAAGGTCACAGGCCTTGTCCTTTTAGTTTATGCCTGTGTCCCCAGTATGCCCGGCACACAGTAAGTGCTCAGTAAATCTGCTGAATGAACAGCTGATGGAAAGAATTGAGCACAATGCCTGGTAGAGAGTAAACATTCCACAAATGGCAGTTTTTATGATGTACATTTTGCAAAGGAAGAAACTCACCTGGGGATGTCTACCCAGGTGTTCTGTTCTCATTCAAATTCCACAGATTTCCCCTTTATCACTCAATTTTAATAAGGTAGTTAGACACACAAGGGTCATTCTAAACGCACTCAAAGCTCTCACTGAGGATGGACATCCCTTGCATACAACCCTCCCCAAGAAAACTGACCCTGGCAAGCATTTATGCGGGAGTAAGGATTTCAACAAAACCAGGAAGGGCCAAATTCCAAAGCAAACAAAGTCGACTCATTACCTACCCTGGGGGGGGGGGGGGCAGGGTGTTCACTCCGGTCTGCTAAAGATAGAGGAGGGCCCTCCCCGGGAACTTCCTGGCTTTTATTAGTTTATAATCCCAAAGGTAACTTTTCAAAGGCTTTTCTTTTGAGAGTGTGGGTGTGAAACTGCTTCCCTAATCACATCTTGCGGGAGGATCTCCGAACATCTGTATATTATTTGAAAACTTAGCATCCGGTTGGGATGTTTGGGTGGGTGGGGGGACCCTGCATGGTGAGATGAAACAGCAGGCGCCGTTAAAAACATGTCAAGATAGTTTTAAATAGAGGCAGAAAAATTAGGCAAAAATTATAAATGGCTAATTACCTTGGCTCAATTACATGTTTAATCAAAAGCTCGCCTCCCCCCCTTTTAGCACTAGAGTAAGAGAAAAATAGGGCGCATAGAAGCCTAAGCGATAAAGATCTTCTCACCAAGAGCCAAGGGACAAAACTCATTACAGATAAGCCCGGTCCTCCCACTTCCCCCGGACGCCTCTCTCCGACTGCTATAGAAGCCGCCGCGCCCCGGGAAGCTGCCAGGAAATCGGTGCTGCCCCGCGGGGCTGCTTTCACCCGGCGGGGGCGAGAGGCGCACCGCGGCGCGCTGCCCGCCGCCAGGCCCGAGTGCGGGGACCTTCCCCCTCCTGTGGAGCCGCGAGTTGGGGGAACTCTGCCACCATCCACCGAGGCGCGGGGAAGTGGGGTGTGGGGCTCCGAGGGCTGGGTTTTGCCAGTCAAGGATCGATATTCCTCCTCCCCCCACCCCACCCCCACTCACCAGCCGTGGACCGGGCCAACGGAAGCCCGAAAATAAAAAAAAAAAAATAAATCCTCTTGCAGCTCGAGTGCAAAGGCCGCTCGGCTTTGTTTCCAGGAGGGGGACTGGGCCCGGCTGGGGGCGCGAGCAGGGCGCGCCCCGCCGCGGTGCGGCCAGGGCGATGGAACCCAACGGGATACCCTGGAGCCCAAAGAAGGCAGCCTGCCGCCCTTCTCTCCTCAGACCCCAACTAAGGTCCCCCGAGTCCCGGATCCGCGAGCAACGAGGACCGGGGGAGACCTCGCTAAGCCCGCGCAAAGCGCGGCGTCTTTAAGAGCTTGCAGAACGGGAATCTGGCAAAGACTCGCCAGCCCCAGAAGGCAGCCTCCCTTCCCCCTTTCTCCAAGACCGGGCCAGAGCCGCCCCTAGCCTGCCCCAGGCGAGCCCGCAGACCCCGGGGCAGCGCGCGGGGAGAACTGGGCTGGGGGACCCTTCCTAGGTGGTAGCAGAACGTGGCCGCTTTAAGAGCGCGGAGGGCGCGCGCCCGCCGCTGTGGCGGCGCGCCCCCGCCCCTGCCGCGCGCCCCTGCTCGCGCGCCCCCGCCGCCGCCGCCGCCGCCGCGCGCCCCCTGCTCGCTCGCTCGCCGGCTTTAAAGTCTCTGCCAGGATCCATGCTCACATGTTACTTCCTGTATGGAGGCATGGCCAGTTTCCAGCCCCGCGCTCTCCGTTCCTCCCCAGCTCGCGCCGGAGCCACAACTTTCAGGAGCATGGACTGAAGGCGCCCCGGCCCCAGCGTCCCTCTGAGATCCTTTGTGTTTTCCTCCTGCCGTTTCTATTTTGGGGGGGCTCTGCGCTCCCCCCGCCTCTCCCCTCCCCTTCCCCGCTCGCAAACATGCCTCCTTCCTTCCCGGGGCCCTGGAAGGAGCTGCCTGCCTGAAGCCCGGAGACGCCGCGCCGCGCCGCGCTCCGCCTGCCGCCGCCCGCCGGCTCTCGGGCTGCGCTGCGCTGCCGACTCAAGTTGGGTATCCTCGGCTGCTCGCCGCTGCCGCCCGCGGTCCCTGCCCGCCCCGGGCCCCAGGCGTCGCCGCCGCCCGCCGCCTCCTCGCCTCGTTCGCTCGCCTCGCTCCTTTTTGAACGGAAAGCAGCCCTCCTCAGCCGAGGATCGACCCCAGCGTGGCTCCGCGTTCCTGGTCACTTTTTGAGGCTTTCCTAAGGACGCTTGGCTTCCCGGATTCCAGGGGGACCGCTGAGCGCGGGGGGCCCGTAGGACGGGCGAGCAGGGCGAGAGCCCGGGTTTAGTGGAGGCTCACACGGAGGCAAGAACTTATTCAACAAGTTTACCCCCCTGCTTTTCTCTTTTCGATGTGCGTTTTCGGACATGCGGAGGTTACTGGAACCGTGTTGGTGGATTTTGTTCCTGAAAATCTCCAGTTCCGTGCTCCATTATGTCGTGTGCTTCCCGGGTGAGTGCCGGCCGCCGAGGGGACGCGGCCCTGGCCGGCGCGCGCGGGGGATGCGGAGTTGTCGCCGGGGCACGGAGCTCGAGCGCCCGTCCCGGGGACCCCGGAGACAGTGGAGGGGGGCCGGACGCCCGGGGAGGAGAGAGGGACCCACTCCGCTGGTTCTGATGGCGTTTAGGGAGGCTTATGGTTGGGGAGGGTGGGAGAAGGGGCTGGCGGGGAAAGGGGGACAGGGGCCGTAGGAGTCTGCTCTCGCTCGGGTTTGGGAGGCCTGGGGAGCCAGAGTCGGGAGCAAAGGGGGACTTGTTCTGCAGATCCGCCGCCGTTCGTGAGAGCTCGAGCTCTGGGGCTGTTGGGGGATACTGGGACCATGGGAGAATGCCTCTGTGGGTTTGAGGGGCCCATGGTGCGCCCCTCGCTAGGGAGGGTTTTAAGGAGCTCAGAAGGGAGGGACTTGCTTTGCTGCTCCCCGACCCTTTCTCTGGAGAGGCTGGGTCCCGGGGGAGGGAAGCTGGAGGCTGTCCGCGGACGATTGGGGATGTTGGGAGCAGTCTGCATTCTGCTCGCGTGCTCCAGGGGCGACCCCCCGCTCGGAGCTAGAGCGCGGGGCTTCGTTCCGGTGCCAGCGAGAGGCAGCCTTCCCGGGCGCGGGGACCTGGGCACGGTGGGAGGGCAGGGAGCGGACGGTTTAGGGAGATCTCTGGCTTCCCCAGCCCCGTCACGCGGCCCCTTCACCCCGAAACTCTGCTCGGCTGGGCTTCTCGGGTCTGGGCGCCGGGGGCGCGTCCGCATCTGGGTTGCCGTTCTTGTAGGGGCGGATTTTTTCCTTTCGCGCGCGCCTGCCTACCTTCATCTTTGCCCTTTGCAGGATGTTCCCGGCAGGCAGACCCAGACCCGCTCCTTTCTGGCTGGGTTAAGACCAGGACAGTATTGGCCATTGGTGACGATAATAAGTAGCCGCACGTAGCAGGGTGTTTGCTCGGCGACCTTCCACTTCTAGCCCTCCACCGGCAGACTCCCCCCCCCTCGAGGAGGGCAAGAGGCCAGCCGCCTACCTCTCCCACCAGTGCAGGCCCTCCGGGCTGCAGCCCCGAGCTCCCCGGGGGAGGAGGCCACGTCCTGTGCCCTAGCTGGAGAAGGGGTACTCTGTCCTTAGGAGGCCTTTTATCTCCCTCAGGACGGAGAATCCCGGTTTTCTGCTTTCTCACCCAGCAGCTCCACGATACCCGGAGGCGGGGGTTATCTGAAATTAAAAAAAAGGAAACGTGCCTCAGTGTTTTTTGCTCTCCCCGGTCACTGTCGCCTGCCCCCGGGCGCCCCGAGAGCTGGGTTTTGGTGCAGAGGGTCCCTCAGCTCTGCCGTGCGCCCCGCGGGAGGGCTCCGGCGCTTTTGCTGCCCTCGGGGACCGGTATCGAGTGTCTCCTTTGCAGGCTCTGGGGCGGCCTCGAGGGGCGGAGAGGCAAAGCATCGTCTCCTCTCTCCGGCACCCTCTTTCCCTCTGCGGATTCTCCTGCCCCTGGAACCACAGCCCAGAAACGCAGCTCGATGCCGAGCGAGGACCTGCGTCCGCACGCACCCCGAGGCCTGCGGGCTGCCCAGCAGAGCCCTGCCTCCGTGGGGCCGGGCTGGGGGCGGCGTGGACCGTTCCCCTTAATAGTACCCTTCCCCCCCCGTGAAAGAGCACTGCTCGGTATGGTGTTAGGCATCTGCTCTTTCTAGCCGTCTCCGCCGCGGACTTGCCGGCTGAGGGAGCTCAGGCGCACCCTGGGGTCGAGTTTTGTGCGGGTCACGCGTTCCTGGGGGCAGCGGGAGGCACCAGGTGAGCAGCCTTGCGAAATAGGAGGGGTTCCTAATTCCACTCTGGCTTCTCCTTGCGCTCGGCATGCAGTCAGCGAGTGGGCCAGCCGTAATTTTAAAAAAAAAAATAAATTTTTTTTTCGTGCTCTGAGGAAGCTTGAAATCCAAAATGGGACCGCGAGTGAGGCCGCTTAGTGGGGCTTGGACAGTTTCCGTCTTCCACATTTTCTTTTCGTGCCCACGCCGCGAGGTAAAGAGCGCATCCCCTGGCTCGGGAGCGGAGCGGTGTCGGGAGGGGGCAGGGCAGTGGCGCGAGCGGCAGGGGAGCGGGGCACGCGGTTTGGGAAAGTGCAGCCGGAGAGGGTGCCGCCGCGCCGGGAACCAGGCAAAGTTAAAATGTCAGAGCCTTGGGAGCCGCCAGCTTGCCGTGTTCCGAAGGTGCGGTGACGCCGCTGGACCTCAGGGGGCGCCCCCGAACCGCTGGTGGGGCTCCTGCCACCTCGGTGCGGTGGGGCCGCGGCGGGAGCCGGGACGCGGAGCCCGGGGCTGCGGGGGGGGCGCGGCGGGGCGGGGGCCTCGGCTCCGCGCTCCGCTCCCGGCGCGCGCTCAGCCCCGTGCGGGCGCGAGTGCGTTTGGGGACCCCTCCCCCCCTTCGCTTGCCACCATCCGGGAGGCGTTTACGTGCTTGACACGAGGGATACAAATGCTTCTGCTGTTGGATCAGCGTCCTTCTTGGGAGGTTTTAACCGAAATCTCTTGTTAGTTATTTTGTTTCTCAGAATCGCACCAGCTTCTCAGTTAATTTTGAGTTCCCGGCTGCTATTGAGGATCCAGGGGAGCTGTGATGTGGGAGGGTTTGGGGATCAGCCCTGGCTTGGTTTTATCCCCGCGGACCTGGAACCCGACGGGAAAGTACGGCAGGGGTGGGACCCGCGCTGCAGTTAGTGTTTCAAGTGGTGTTTCCACTTCCCAGAGCTGGTGTTATTAAACATGATACAGCGCATACATTGTACGCTCTCTTCGTACGTCTCTTAAAAAATACTCTGTTAGGGAGAAGTGTATGAAAATAGGAAAGTGGAATGGACCCCTGGGGACCCCCTGCCCGGCTACGGCGATCAGCTCGGTCTTCCCTTTTCCATACCCCGCCCCTCCCAACACCTTATTCTAAAGCACATCTCACGCCTAGTCATTAAGCATTTGGTATTTTTCGCTTATCACTGAGAATGTAAGTGCCTCCTACAGGATATAAAATGTTACTTGAGAGGGTTAACATTTTGTGTATTTTACATTCTTAAGCTCTGCAGCAGAAAGTTAAAAAAAATTTTTTTTTGATTTCTTCTCTCTTTCCGTCCTCAGAGTGAACCCCTTCTCTCTCATTCTGATATGTTTTGTACCCTAATTAGATTACATCCAGGAGGCTGACGTTGGAAACACTTTAGATGGATAAGCTCGGCGGTGTACTTTTGGAGGTGTCAGACTCTGAGGATCCGTGATTGATGTCAGCTGCCTCTCCCTCTAGCTGCCTCTGTGTGTTTGCATGCACAGCTTCAGTCCTGATGGACATCCTTTATGGCCTTCTTAGAAAAATGTGAAAGAAATATTTGTAAGTCAGCTGTCTTACTCTTAGGGATGGGGGGAGAAATCATGCAGCCCCCCCCCCCATAAGTGTCTTGTTTGAAAATAATCTTTTTTTCTTTTGTTAATATTCACGTGAGGATAGTTTTTCCATTGCTTTTCAGAGAGAGTGGACAGGGTGTGTATGTGTGTGTGTGAGGAACATGGGGGAGAGAAAAACATGGATGCGAAAGACACACATGGGTGGGGTGGGGAAGGAACCTGCAATCCAGGTAGGTGCCCTTGACCTGGAATCAAACCCTGCGCTGAGCAGGCTGAGGCTCTAACCGCTGGGCCGCACCGGCCAGGGTGAAAATAAAGACTGTTTAACCAGTCTTTACATTGGTTTCTCTGATTCAGTTAAGGAATAAAATCTTATGCTTTCTTCTAAACAGTGTTCACATTACAGAGCTGATGAAATTAGAGCATAACTACATAACGGGACTTTTTGGAAACAGAGGAAGTTGCTGTTGCCCGTGGCAGAAAGGTTATAGGAAAGGGTGGCTGAAATGAGAAAAAGAACCGCCCCAGAGTGAAGCGCTGAGCATCTCCCCTTAGTTATGGACCTGTTTTCACTGAATAAAAGATTATGTTGTTGTTTATATGGAAGTGGAACAGGGAATGCTGATGACTTTATGCAGCCAAACAAAACAAAAACCCTTTCAGATAGATTCAGCCTTCTGTTCTGAAAAACGCCCAAGTTTAGTGTGGTGTAATCAGTTACCTATCAGTACACCGATTGGAGTGAACTTTCTTGTCATTCATGTAAGAACATTTAAGATGTCCCAGAGCAATTTTTACTATCCACCCTCCTTTCCCCATTTTCCTGGAAACTACATGATCAAAAGGACAGTCTGGACACTTAGCTATGTGAAAGAAAGCAAATTTAAAGTGTTGCTAGTGACTGGTTGCTTTAACCTCTCCTTCCATGGTGAAAGGTGGTTTTTTAAAAAAAATTCTGAATTTTCATTCAGCATTTAACTTGGAGCATGCGGCGTGGGTGTGCATTCAGAATTGCAAGCGTAAAAAAATTGATGATTAACACTTTCATCCTGGGGCACATCTTTCATGTGGTCAGTTTCACAAATCTGAGCTTATGGGAGAAATTCAGAGTACCTAAAATTATCTCGAATATGCTTGATGTCCCCCCAAATAAGCTCTGTCTGTGCTTTGGTTCCAGGTTACTATCAGATGACAGGCTGTAATCACTGAAACTGCATTTTTGACTATCTGTGTAGAGAATAAAAAGTCTGCATATGTAATGATACAAACAAAGCCAGGGAAAGTGTGCCCTGCTCTTAGGTCTTTACCGGAGCTTGATCCAGGCAAAGCTGGTAGCTACTGAGGCGGGGCTCAGGAAAGTGGAAGAGCCTGCCCCCAACAGGCGCTGAGAAATCCGCAGCAGTAACTGAATTTGTTCGGGAATGAGGTTGCCTGGGCACACTGTTAGGCCTTCAGTAAATGTTTGCAAATGATTAAAACATCTGATATCTGGGTTTCCCTGCCTGAGAAATGGGAGTGACCCAGCGCGCTTGCAAAGAACCAAACACAGGACGATGGCAGTGTTCTGTGTACTTACAAGATCAAATGCACATCTGACTTGAACTTTTTTTTTTGGTATTGTGTTTATGTGGAATTGTAACCAAAAAACCACTCCAAAAAAGATGCCTTTTAAACACCCTTGTTTCCCCCTGCGTTTCCCTATAATTCCTCTTTGTCTCAAATTTCCAAGACCACAGAATTGTCTCTTTGAAAACATAGATCTGGAAGTAATGTCGGTGAATTTCATTTTCAGAAGAGTCTCCATGACTAAAATATATAACAGACGTTTGACTGCAGCACTTGATAAGACCATTTAGAAAACCATACAAAGTGCTTTTAGGGCCAGCTGACCAGGTTCCAGATATGCCTGGTTTCTCTTTTAGACACCCCTGTAACTGAATTGGGTGGTGGTACCTATGTGCCTAGGGTGGGGATGGGAGGTGGGAGGTAACTTTCACATTGAAGAACTTTTTTTTTAAATTTTTTAAAATATATCTTTATTGATTTCAGAAAGAGGAAAGGAGAGGGGGAGAGAGATAGAAACATCAATGATGAGAGAAGTCATTGATCGAGCCTACAACTCGGGTATGTGCCCTGACCAGGAATCGAACCCTGATCGCCTGGATCTTAGGTCAACGCTCAACTGCTGGGCCACGCCCGGCTGGGCTCACATTGAAGAACTTTGATATCAGTCAACCAGTTTATGAGTGACTGTACTGTTTTATAAGCATATAACAAGGAGAAGTCTTTTAGGCCCTAGCCGGTTTGGCTCAGTCATCAGAGGGTTGGCCTGCAACTGAAAGGTCCTGGGTTCGATTCCAGCCAAAGGCACATACCTCAGTTGCAGGCTCCATCTCTCACATTGATGTCCCCTGTTGGCCCCCCCCCCCGAAAAGCAAAGGAAAAAAATATCCTGGGGTGATGTTAAAAAAAAAGTCTTTTAGGAGCCAAGAACTTCTTAGTACTTTTTTTTTTCTTTCAAAATCAGGTAGATATGGAAAGTTGTACAGAATATACTGAAGTATGTCTAAGAATGTGGTCTCTGGAGCCAGCTTGCCTCTGCCATTACTTGCTTTGTTGCCTTAGATGGATTACTTAACCTCTGCACGCCACCTCTTTTTATTTTTTCTCTCTGTGAAATGGTCTCGTGATTGTACCCCGATTCCTAGTTTTCTGAGGGTTGAATGAGGTGCCTGCTAAAGGACTCAGCACTGTGCACGGTAAATAGTAGGTGCTCAATAAATTAACCATTTTTATTTTATGTGTACTACAGATTTGAATAGGAGTGTGTGGGAAGAAGAAAATGAAAAGGACAACTGTATACAAAACAGAAACACTTAACCATCTTTTATATACACATAAAGGATGTTTCTTGTACGTGGCTTTGCTGTTGAGGGTGAGGAGGAATGGGGACTGGCCTGAAGGCATCCCACGTAAAATTAGAAAGATTACGTTTTGAAGTTTAAAGAAGTGAGAAAGCCCAGGGGAAGTCCACCTTCCAGCTTCAAGTGGGAAAGGTGTTCCCACAGGCTCCAGTGCGCCAGGTGAGTCTCGGCTCCCTTCCTAGCAGGGGTTGCTTGGCCCTGCACCCCGGAGTGCCCGTTCCTCCCCAGAGGCCTTCCGGACGGTGTGGTAGCCAAGGAGAATGGGTCTCCCTGTTACTGTCCTTTCTGGGTTTTCATTTCGTGGCTCAGTGGGAAGGAAACAGTAGTACTTGGGTGTTGCTTTAATTTTGTACAGTGTGACTAGTGAACACACTAATGTCCCTGTCTCCATACCTTCGTGGAGTCAGACTTGCAGAGCATATGAGAGAACCTCACACCGTGCAGAGTGCCTGCCCTCTAATCAGTTTTTTGCAAACTGAAATCAAAATGATGGGTTTCTGGCCAAATAACAATGTGTGATTTTAAATTACTCGACTTAGCTATTTTTGTGGCAAAGTGACACAGTTGGCTGCAGAAATCTAGCAACTAAAAAAGAAGAAATGAAAGCACAGTTCGTGGAATATGTAACACTCCCATGTAAGAAAATGGGACAACTGGTCTTATTTTTGGGTCAATGATACTATTTCTCTTTTGCTTATTGTTTTAAAATTTAATGAAATTTATTGTTTTCCATCACCGTACCCCACCCCTCACACCCTCTGCCACCTCCACCCCCGCCCCCCCCACTCATCACACTATTGTCCATGCCCATGAGTTTTTCTCTTTTCTGTTCAATTCCTCCATTCCCCTAACACCCACTATGTGGTACTATTTTTCTGAGAAGAGTGAAGCAGGTTGTCGATTGATACTGCAGAGGGTATACTTTTGAGGAATTTGTTTATACCAGTTATTATATGAATGCAAGAGGAGTTTTCACATCACTGCAGCCCCAGAAATTCCACAGTGCACTTAAATCAGATAAACTCATCCATTTGGAATGATGTGGATAAGGGGCACTCGAGCCGTAAGCAGTTTACAAAATACAAAAGCATAGTCCAAATTAGTGAGGAAACGTCGTTGACTTTTCAAGAGTCAGGTTAGTTCTGAATTGTCCAAAGGATTTATTTAAAAAGCAGTAGTTATTCATACAAGAGTTCTATTCATTTAAAAATATATATCACTTGTCCTGAAGTGTTTGGATTCAGTGAGTGTGAAGGCTCAGAACCAGCCTTGGCTACGCCACTGGGTAGCTGGGCTACCTCGGACAAATTACCCAGCCCCTTGTGGAAGTGAGGTTGGGTGGGGTTGGGGGCCTGGCAGTCCCAGATATACACACATGTGTTATTCAGGCCCAGGTTGAAATTCTTTTTTTTTTTTTTTAAATATATATATCTTTATTGATTTCAGAGAGAGGAAAGGAGAGGGAGAGACAGAGATAGAAACATCAATGATGAGAGAGTCATGGATCGGCTGCAGCCCGCAACCCGGGCATGTGCCCCGACCGGTAATCGAACCCCGATCGCCTGGATCCTAGGTCGATGCTCAACCGCTGAGCCACGCCTGGCCGGGCCCAGGTTGAAATTCTTGATCTGTTGCAGCAGTGTTCTGGGGCAAATGGGCCTTGTGTTTTTAATCTCTAAAATGGGAACAGTGGTTCTAACAGCCCACACTCACCAAGTACTTGCCATTGTCTAGGTGCTGTGCCTAGACCATGGGTGAGAAAACTAAAACTGAGGGGGGGTGTCACTTGTGCAAGGTCACCTCTGCAGTAAGTGGGGGTGGCTATAATATGCCTCCCTCAGGATTATTTTGAATTTCAGACTGGTTGCTGTTTGGAAGCTTTTTTCCCCTCCTTTACAGGAAGGCCAATGAAAAGACAGACCGACTCAGCCTAGGCTATTTCACCCCAGGTCTGGTCTGGTCTTGTTGCATGTAAGCAAGTACCGTTTAACTGGGTGAAGTACAGGTGTCTTCCTACTTGCTACAATTAAATAACAAAGTAATGCAATTATGTAGGATTTTATTTGGTTACATTGAAGGGATGACCTTTCAGCAAACCATGTTAGCTTCTGAATAGGCTGATAATAACTGTGGATAGAGTGAGTTTGTTGGTGGTTTTTCTGACTCCTCTTTAAAATGATCTAAATTGACTTAGTTTATAATTTGCGAACTTTTGTTTGGGGCATTGAAAATGGTTACATTATAATACCGTGGTGGTATTATTATCCCATATATCATTTAAGTGTGGGCTGCAGGCTCTGAATCACCATTCGGAAAAAGGTCTGGGGCAGTTGTACTTGCCGGAGTGGTTTGGGTTCTGGATTTTTCCTTTGGAGTTTAGAACTAGCGGTGGGAACCAGCCAAGCCAGTTGTGGGATCTGGCTGGGCAAGACCCTCAGTTCCTTTGGAGTTGATTTCTTTACCCTGAACTAAGTGGCTTCTCAAATTCTACTGGAATTTAGGATTGCTGGTTCCAGGCAGGGCAGTTTGGAAGGCTTGTGACCTTTCTGCAACATGCAAGTCAGATGCCCAGTGCATATTAGATTATGATTTGTGACGTGTACGCCTTGACTTTCTTCTGAGAGTTTCCTTCCTAGGGCACTAAGAACCCTTTGATTATCTTGCTAACCTTCCTGCAGAATAGCCCCGGGGAGCAGCAAACAGGGTTGTGAGTGGATCTTGGTTAGTGGAATTCCTTTAAGTTACTTTTTTAACATTAAACCTTATTTCACCTGGAGTGCAGGTAGAAAATGGAGGTTTGCTCATGCCAACAAAGTTATGTCGGCCTTTAAAACGAATGTGACTTACGATCGGGATAGTGGTGGCAGAATTTGTTAACCCAAAAAGAGGCTAGTTTTGGATCTTCTGTCTTACGCTGGTCAAGAGAAATGAGGAAGTAGTCATTTGACTTGCCTGGAGTTCTGCAGGGGCCATCTGGCCTGCAGGTGCTGTCTTTGGGCATCCTGTGTTGAAAAGAAAAAAGTGAATTAAAAATCAGGGCATTTCATATTGCTGTCAACTTGCATACTCACAGTGTGCCAGGCACTGTGCTTGGCACTGGGGTGGACAGTGATGACCAAAACAGATGGAGACTCCTGCCCTGGTCGGGGCTTCCCACAGAAGTCCGAGCTGCTCCTGGAGAAGTTAGAAGGTGCTGCAGCCGAGGGCCTGTGTTCTTGCCCGCCAGCAGCAGCTCGCTGGAGTTAAATGGTGGCTGCCCCCTGAGATGGGCGCTCGCCTGGCCCACAGTGGTTATTTACAATACTCAGCTGGTCCCTGGAGGTGTTTGCCACCCGCATACAGGTGATTTCTACATTTGGGCCCGAGGGACAGATTTTGTTTTTTCTTGTTTGGGGCTTTGTCTGGGTTGGGTATGTGTAAATGGGTCTGCGCGCATGTGCTACTGCGAGCACGTGCATCGCTGGCTGATGAAATGACTTCATTCCTCTCAGTCTGATGCCCCGTTACCCTGGTGGTGTCCTTTTTTTGGCTTTGCAGACGTCCGCTGCTTGTATATTTCACAATAATGTGGTGACTTCTGTGGCTGTTGGCTGTGTTTTGAAAAATCTTTTATTTGATTTAAGAAATAGCTCCCTTGGTAACTTTCTTGTTATCAAATTACCCAAGAAGAGGGTGATGATGGGGAGAAAAGAGAGGACACTGGCCAGTGGAGTAGGATTTGAGTAGATTAATATTAGAGATGTCATATGAGAGTTGATCCCTTGCCAAAGATCTTAATTTTTTCCATCACATCCCCGACCCACTAATTTTTTTTTTGCATATGAAATCCATGCATGGTTTTCCTAATATATGGTGAAAATATCACATATCTTAATTTTCCCAAAAATAACATATGAAAACCTGAACTTTGAGTTGATAGAGTGACCAGTTCTTGGCATGGACAGATCAAAGATTCACCCTAATTGTGTGTTTTTTAAGTGGTCACTATAAAGTATATGGTATGTTCATGGATTCCTCACATATGATCCAGAGCCTAATTAGGCAGTGCTCTAATTAGACAGGGTAGGAGCTCATTCCTCCCTCCACCTGCTGTGCCTTCTGTATCTAGGTGGAGGTGGTCCTATTTGAGGACTGATAGAATGAGCAGATAATGCTCTCCGAGACAAGTACAGGACATTTTATAAGACTCTGATATCCTTGTGTGCGGTTCCCAGAAACCTCACATTTGTGTATTGCATCCTCTTAAGAGAGATGACAGTGAAGGTTAACATCTTTCTTAAGAGAATTCAGAGTGTCTATTTTGTCATGGTGTTTGAAATCCATCTTTAAAGTGGGAGAAGCTGAATTTTTACCCTCAGTTGCTGGTCATAAAGGCATCTATTGTTGAAAGTAAGGTACATTCTAATAGAGTTCAAATGAGGCAGCTGGGTTATGTTTCCATGGTTCAAACCCTTCTTATTCTCTTAGGAAATAATTTAGGCTAAATTTTGTGAATCTGGGTTTCATTGCTTCAGAAGTGGCTTGGCTTTAGGGCTGATCCAGGAGAAGCAGGCATTTTCACTTGCGCTTTGGTGGTTGTAGAGATTGTGACATGAGGTGTCATAAAGGGGAGCAGAGCTTGCTTGAGCTGATTGTAGAGTGTGAAGATGAACATTGATCTATTGCCTAGTAAAGGCTTTGGGCAGGTTGGTCTAGGAGGAGGGCTTGCCTGAACCTACCACTTTTGCTTGCTTGACAAGTATTGGTTGACCACCTTGCCTAATGCCCTCAATTTGACAGATGTTGGCTGGTTCATCATGGAGCTAGTAGATGCCTGTTTTATTTCTCTCCCATCCAGTTGTTTTATAAACTAGTCATTTTCTCTGCTTATATGTGTACAAAAGCCACGAGTGGAGGGTGCAGAAAATCACTTGACAGATTTAGGCATCAGCCCCTCATTTTCTCTGTTGGTCGGTTTGTGCAGACGCTTCTGAAATTATCGCATATGGTAGAGGGTGGATAACTCTGGCCTTATAGTTCTTTCTGAACATTTTTAGGACGTGATTTTTAAAAGAAAAACTTCTCTGTTGTTATTGAAGCATCTTAACTGATGTAAGGGAATTGCTTTGCTGGTTCTTGAGGTTTCTGCCTTCACTCATTATGCCAAGTGGAAGGAAAATTGATTTCTGGAGAATCTGAGCGAAATGTAAGCACTCTGACTAAACAAAGGAGTTTATGGAAATAACTCTTTTATGCCTTGGGACTTTAATAGGGTTTTGAGGAAATGAGACTTGAGGCAGGATTCTGATGAAAGAGGCTGTGGCAAATGCATGTTCTTTGAATTGCACAGATCTGTCACAATCAAATGAAGCACCCAGCCCAAGTTAGTGAATCCGAGCTTTGTCTTTCACTAACTTGGACCAGTTACTTAACTTTATTGGCTTTCTCGTCTGTAAAATGGGGAATTTGGACCTCCTAGCTCCCTTGGGAAGATTAAATGAGATGGCGTGTGCAAAGCACCAGAATAGCATTAGGTACGCAGGATGTTACAAATGGTACCTGTTTTTAATAGCTGTTGCTTAACATATATGAAACCAGTGCTTGCAAATGTATGCTCTCAGTTAATGCCATGCAACTCTGTGAGGAGATAGAGCTGGAGCTCAGGGAGAGTGGCAGCCCCACAGTTAATGAAGAGGTGGAGCTGATACATGAACTTGGCTTTCTGGATGCTGTCATGTTTCTCAGCAGAGCGGGTGGTGGATGAACGTAAGGTGCATTTGGCCACTCAGGGACATTTTCTATTGACAGATTTACTAAAGATGGCTGTTAGGTTCTACTTTGCTCTGTATGCCCCCAGCTTGAAAGAACAGGTTTAGAGCTACTTTTGATAGCCTCATTATTGAAACTGCCTGTGTGGGTACAAAGTATACGTCTTGCCATATATTTCTGTGCTAACATGGGACCCGTCATGTCCCTTGTGTGCATATAGATGAAGACATTCAGTGAACATCTGCAGCACAAATTTTGTCTTCTTGCCCCTGTGTTATTTTATAGTTTTTCTACTCTAGGGATTGGAGATTAACATTTGAAATGAAGGTTCCCGTTCCCATAGCCTTGGCAGACATTGCTAATGATCACAGAGCTCTTTCCTGCTAACACCTGCACTGTGTCTTCGAACACCGTTCCTGGGAGTTGGCCTGGGAGAGGCCTTCTGTGCCGTCTCTTGCTATCCCGAGACACATTAGCCAACCTTTGAAAATATAAGGAGAGCTTCCATGGGGCTTTTACGTCCTTGCAAATAGGTTTGCTGCTACATGGACAGTTTTTGAACCACAGAGCTCTTTTGCAATTGATTTGAAAGAGCAGATATCAATAGCAAGTACCATGTGCAAAGGTTTCCTGATCCATGAAACTGATTTGGGCTCATAGTTGACTCATCCATTTATATGGGGGAGGAAATCCAACCTCTTGAGCGTCATATGCTAATAGGTGAGCTCTACTAATGGAGGTTTAGGGATCTAAAATTAGTGGTTCATTTTTCCTTTCTTCAAAGCCCAGAGGTTTTGCATCAGATTATGGCTCTTGTAAGACTGTTTCTGTTCCAAAGTGACACCTTTCTGAATTCTTAGTTATTTACGTAAGTGTTAAGTATGGGCTTGGTGACAGCAGTTTTTAAAACTGTGACTGACTAAATGGATCCTTTCCCCCTGTTGTTTATACCTGGTATAAACAACAAGTATCTTGTGTTTACACTGAATAAATTCATTGTAACCTTAGGGTAGGTAGCTCGTTTCTCAGAATTTGAGTGGTCCTCTGATTAGTGTTATTTTTGTTAAGGAAGTTGGAGAGTAGGGATAAAAGGTGAAAGGAATTCCGCTGTGAAGTTGATACCAGGTAAATTTGTGGTGTTTGGTTAATACTCCAAGTACTTGGAGGACATCAAGTAATCTCATTTTTTTTTTGTGGGTATGAAAGTTTTCTCTTAGGAGTGCCTTCTGATGTTGAGCCTTAGCTTACTGTGAAAAGCCTGTGGAGCTGTGCTGTCCAGTGTGGTAGCCATGTGGCTAATGAGCACTGGAGGTGTAGCCTCTCCAAATTGAGATGGGCTTTAAGTGTAAAATACACACTGGATTTTAGAGACATGAAAAAAGTATGTAAACTGTCTCATTAATTTTTATATTGATTGTCTATTGAAATAACAATATTTTAGGCATATCGGTATAAGTGGAACGTATTAAAATTATTATCACATTTTTTTTACTGTTTGATGTGAATACCATACAATTTAAAATTACAGACGCGGCTTGCACTGCATTTTTATCCCTCCTTCTGACCTCTTCTCACATTCCCGAAGAACCTTTCACTGCTGTCATCCCCTCTGACAATGATTTCCTCTGGTCCTTTCAAAGCATAGTCCAGGAGAGACTTGCCATTGATGTGGAGGGTTGCCTTCTGGAAGGCACCTCACTAGGAAGCACTGGAGTCCAGGTGTCAGGATAGAGAGTTGGGGTCATTAGCTTTGTGGGCTAGTTTGCCCCTCTGTGAAACGGAGTAACAGTCCCTGCTTCGTGAGGTTGTTTAAGGAGTAAATGAGGTAAGCCATGTTGGGCATTTGGCACAAGCCTGGCAAATAGCAAGCTCCTGAAAATAATAGCCGTTGTTATTTTACTGGCTCCTGAGTGGGCATTTAGTAGAGTTCCTGGCTTTGATTTCTCCCTGTTCCAGTGAACTGTGTGGGACTCATGGAGGGTTGCAAACTTTTAAAACGCTGGCCTCGGCTGCTGGGAAATCCAGAGCGGTGTAGAATACCGTGAGCATTCTGATGGAGCTCTTCCCCAGCACCCTGAAGGGTAGAAGGGACCCTGGAGATCTTCAGAGATCCCTGGACCGTCTGCAGAAGCTCCTTGAAAGTGCTAACCCACTGCGGCCCTGGTTCCCTCCTGCCTCGCGGAGGAGGCTAGAACCCTGCCCCACACGGCACTCCGGGCGCTTGCATTTGCTCTCCTGGATGTTTTGCTTTATTGAGGCCCGAGTTCCCATTTCTAGTTAACAGCCAAGCCAATACCAGATCCGAGCGCTGGGCTGCTGGTTGTTACCAGTGGGGCAGGCTTGGCCACAGCTGTGGACTTGGTGACATGGATCGGGTGGTGGCATCTGCATCCGTACAGTGGAGAGGTGTGCGGACAGCCCTCTGAGGATGTTTGGTTCATTTTTCCAACGGAATGTGAAAAAGGGTTGCTCTTCCACGTGGAGTAAATACTCCTTACTCGCCAACCTGCTACTTAATTTGAAATGGAAAACGAGATTGTGAGACGGGCAAAACACACTTTGACCCGAAAGGTCAGGACTGCCCAGAAGGGTTTCTGGCATTGGGCCCTGTGCCTCGGTTTGCACCTGCAGGCCGAGAACTTGGGCAAGGGTGGCGATGCCAGGGAGGAGGTGGCGGGCCAGCCTGGAAGACGCACCCCTAGTAGTTGTTTTCAGGTTCTGGATGGGGATGCTTCCTTGGCAGGCTGGACACATGCCTTTTGTTCCATGCAGGTGATAAGAATCTGAGTTTCAGTTGTGAGTTCTTCTGCGAGGATAAACAAGGTTGTTGAAGTCTTCAAGACTTGGGGTGTTGAAGGAGCCCCTGGGTCCCCAGGTCCCACCCCAGCCTGCCTTGGAAACCCAGGGGAGGGGCGATGAGAGCAGCTGTGCCCGGCCCACATGGGAAGGGGAGGAAAAGTTCGAGGACTTTCTTGTGCCCTGCAGCAGAGCCAGATCTCAGAAGTGACTCTGAAAGGAAGATAGTCCTCCGGCCTGTCTGTCCACAGAGCTTTAGTGTTCCCCTTGCCAAGTTGTCAAGGCAGGCCCCTTTTTAGGGATGGCCTGATCACCTGGTTGGTCACCTGCGTGTACTGACCGCTGCCTCCTCCCTGTCCTTCCGCTGGATCTGGGGGTTTTGTTCCTGTGTAGTAGTCCCCACAGTGAGCCCGGATTTCTAGGAGGAACACCTCTCTCCCCAGCCAGTCTTGCAGGGGTGAGGCAGGGTAGCTGGAAATTCTGGCGTTACTCCTCCTATAGGCCTTTTTACAACGCGGCAGGGCTAACATACAGCACCGTAGATTGAACACCTACTATGAGCACAGCAGGCCTCACGCTAGGGGCTGGACAGGACTTAACTCAAATTCATCCTTGTATTAACCAGGTGGGCAAAAAGAATTTTTGCTCCGTTAAGAAACTTGCCCAGCCGGGATAGTTTTAAAAGTTGTAGAATCAGGCTTCTGACTCCAAAGCCAGTGTTCTTTTCCTTAACAACATAGTGCTTCTGTTGATACGCAGAAGACCAGCTCTGCACGTCTTGTGCGTTTCACTCAGTGGATTGAACTCTGGGTACTTGAAGGCTGATAGCTGAGTTCTGAAAAGGGGGAAGGCCAGGTAAGTGAGGCCTGAAGGCTAACTGGAAGAGATCTCTTAATTTCCCCCCACTGGACTATGGTAGGGATTCACAGAATAGGGTCAGTTCTTTGTATGTATTCTGACATGGGGTCGATGAAATGCTAGAATGATTTTAAATCCAATAAATGAAACATTAATAAGGTAACCAAAAAAAGCCTTCCTGGGTAAGAATAAAGTAAAAGGACTTAAAAGATTATTACAGCGGTACCCCCTTATCTGCGGTTTTGTTTTCTGTGGTTTCAGTTACCCACGGTCAGCTGGGGTTCAAAAATATTAACTGGAAAATTCCAGAAACAATTTGTCAGTTTAAAATTGTGTGCTGTTCTGAGTAGGGTGGTGAAATCTCGCAGCATCTTGTGTGAATCATCCCTCTGTCCAGCTTATGCACGCTGTTTACGTGACCTCCCTGTTAGTCACTTAGTAGCTGTCTTGGTTATCAGATTAGCTGTTAGATATTTTTAGAGAGAGACCACATTGACATAGCTTTTATTACAGTATATTATACTTTGTTCTATTTTTATTAGTTATTGTTGTTACTCTCTTACCGTGCCTAATTTATAAATTAAACTTTATTATAGGTATGTATGTATAGGAAAAAACAGTATATATAGGGTTTAGTACTATCTGCGGTTTCAGGCATCCACTGGGGGTCTTGGAACATATTTCCCGTGGATAAGGGGGGAACTACTGTATTTCCTTTTGGCTGCAGAAACCTTTTAGGAGCACTTCATGAATTACCTTGGGTGATGAGATATAATCCAGAGGACATGTTTTCAAGGCACTGTGTGGTTTCTACTGGTTTATGTAGGTTTCCAGGTGGTTACAGAGAAGTAATGTCTTTGGTGCAGGGAAAATATTTGTGTTTCCCTCACTGCTGTATTAGTCCCAGAGCATAGCAAACACACGCTCTCCACCTCTGACTTTTCCAAGACTCTGGGGCTTGGTTCACTCCTGTGTTTTTGTCGATGATGTTTTGGGCACCATCTACAGCCCAGGAAGAAACCAGGTAGTTGGGGATGAATTTGTACCTTTTCTTTCTTGGTGGTGGATATGTCCCCAAGGCTGGATAGGTGGATACTTTGAATAATGAACCCACCTCTCTGAGCTCTTAGTTAGTTCGGTCCTAGAGGAACTGCTGTAAATCTAGAGTCATCAAGTTCCCTGAGAGAAAGTTGCCAAGGTTTGTTTTCTTCTTTCTTTCTTGCTACACCTGCTAATTAGTTCCAGACACTAGCTGATCAGACAACAAGTGCAGGAGCGTAGGGGTGAGAAAGAAGGTCACATCGGTTGTCTTTCAACCGAAGCCCAGTTTTAAAGGCTAGTAATGAGTTCCATTCAAATATTAGCGGAAAGTCCATGTGTTTAGCACTTTGCTTGATGTATGGGGGGTTCTAAAAATGTGAGTGAATTGGAGAAATGAGATAAAGCCCCCTAAAACAGCTTGCCTACCTGTGAAAGGCTGAAGATAAAATAAAATGCTGAAATACTGATTCAGTTACTAAGTGTTCAGGAGCAATAGTGTTTTGAGAAACATGCCTACCTGGGAGTCATTGCTCTATAAACCTTTGAATTCCTAGCTGGTATTTTATAGGTACACATGGAATAGGAGGAACTAGTAAGCAGAGGCAATAATGCGTTTGTTAAGGTGGTTGACCGGTGGGTAAATGGGCTCATTCCAAGGGCGAAGCCATGGACCCATGTCTGCCTTGTATCTTAGCTGCTTCCTCATGGCATCCAGCCTGTAGTGACTGGCGGCTTGCAGGTGGACACTGCAGAGGTTTGAGAGGCCTGGGGACCAATGGTGGATGCATCGACTGCCCTTGAATGCCAGACTGAGACATCTGAGCTTGATTTTGTTGTCCACCGAGGCTGTCAGGTAGCACAGGGAAAGGCCCAGTGACCTCTTCACAGTGGTCTTGTACTAACTAGTGCCTTCTTGCTTTGTTATGGACTAGCTTTGTGACCTCAGTCCCCAGTTTTCTCATCCATAAGATGAGATGATGGTTGCTCTCTCTTAGAGTTGATGTGAAATTAAATGTGAATGTAAGTAAGGCACTGGTCGCTGGCAATCACGCAGCTATTGGTGGTGTTATTACCATATTGTTCTCGTTCTGCACGCCCAGCATCCTGTTACCATGTTTGGCTAGAGCATCTTTGCTACTCTTTGGGTGGTGATCCCTCATCCATGGTCTTAACTGGGCCTTCTGATCAAGCGGCTCTGTCCACCCCTATTTGACGTGCAAAACCCAGGCGAGGCTGGTCACACTTTTTCTCCCTGGAATTGGAGGCTCGAGTCCAGCGACGCAAGGATTGACATCTCTCTCTGTTCTTGTTGCCTGCATCCCCAGAGCCACTGTGATCCTTGCCCTTTCAGAGGCTGGGCTGTTCGGCTGTTGATTGGATTCTTTGAAATGTCCAAGACCCTTTCAATGCCTTCTTTTTCTGCCTGTGTTAACCAAGGGCTGATTCGATCGTTTTCAAACAAAGGGCACCAGGATCATCTGGAAGCACATGAAAGGGTAGGTAACTGAGTGTATTGAGAAGGACAGGAACCATCTCCCCTGCCTGCCCAAAATAGTCATTTAATAATGGTTTTATTCCCGTTTGGTTTTTCGAGTTCATTCATTTTAAGCTTTTTAGCTCCAGGAAGACCAGGACTTTTGTTTTGGAGCTAGGGATGGCCTCTCTTGAGGAGACACGCGGATAATGCTTAGCCTTAACGGCTGCTCTTGATTTTATTTGTAAACAAGAATCCTGAGGATCTGTAAGGAGACAAGTAAACTTAATTGAACAACATTTAGAGCCGGGATAAAAAAAAGAGTCCATAATGGTAAGAGGCCCTGGAGGGTGAGTTTAATGCAGAGCCATGCGTCTGGCCGTATATTTTGCCCACACCGGAGTCTGTCTGTCACGCTTTAACTACTGCTTCGACTGGAGGTCGGCAGAGTGTCTGATGGCCTCCAGAGTTCCTCTCTCTCATCATATCTTGTCCCCACTTGCAGTTTCCTTTGCTGGCGTTATTGGACAGCAAGTGTTCCAACCTAAATTAAAATCAATAAGAAGCAATTTCATTTGTTTTTAACTGTGAAGGTAAGTGCTTCCAACAGAGCACTGTACTTTCCAGTAAAGTTCAGTTTTGTTTTGTTTTTTCCTTTCTGGCTGGGGCCCAGAATGCATTAATTTTTTCCAGTGTAAGACTTTGCTGATGTTGCCTTGCTTTGCTTTAAGACCATGTTACTTACCATCATCATCTCCTTAAAACTGGGATTGTAGGCGTCTGAATTACTTTTGTGTTTTATAGATATTTGGCAATAGAAATACCACTGGATTTGTCCGGCTGTCACATGGGAGCCTGTTAGCGATGTGGGACTTTGGCCTCACCCCAGACCAATGGAACCAGAATTTGCTTTTCAACAAGATGCCCAGGTGATCTGAGCACCTTGGAGTTTGGAGACTGCTTTCTGTGTTTGAATGGGAATGTTATTTTAATCTCCTTGTTTTTCATATTTTTTTCTATTGAAGTGTAACATGTAACATATGTACATATGTAACATATTTTTTGTAAAAAATAGAGGAATTCAAAAAGGTACATAGATGAAAATAAAATCATCTGTAATCCCAACACCAAACATAACTAATGACTTACATGTTGGTCTGTAGCTTTTTGGTGTGTCGTTGGAACATTAAAAAATCTACTAGAATCATATTGTGAAAGATATTAAAACATCTTTATTCAGCATAAAGCTTAATTCTTAGGAGATGAAAGATTAAGATCCCAGTTTTTTGGGCAAGGGGTTAATGACAGAAGATTCTTGAGGAAGAGACCTTCCTTTCTTCCGAACCTGTATCATTTGTTAGGGACCTGTTGTGTGCCAGCTACTGCAACCTGCTGTGGGGCCCTTAAGTCTGTAATCTCAGAGGAAGACGCAAATTAAGGCACTGGGCTTTTGAATCCTAATATTCGTCTTCTGGACAGTTGAGACAAAAGGAGTTATTAGCATGGCTTGCTTTTTGCTTGATTTTATTTTATGCCTTGCTTTGCTAATAGGAATTTTGAATAATTGCTACTTGAATTGCTTTCATTAGGTGATAGATTCCTCCGATTGAGCAGACCTTTCCCTCTGAAAATATCTAGGGTTTGAAACTTAAGGTCAGAAAGGACACCTTCAGTAGGAGTAAAAAAGGTGGTTGTCTTGGCAGCGGGATCTTGCTAATTACACTGCCAGTTGTAGTATCTATTTATGATGGAGGCGCTGGGGACCCAATTAGCAGGTCATTTTCATGTAGTGGTTTTGGGATTGGACTGTGGTGTGTGGAGATGATATGGCAACCAGTGAGCACCTTCCCAGTGCAGGGGAATTGGGGCTGGTTTTAGATCTTGTCATCTTGGGTTGCCACAGGTCACTGGTAGGAAACTGAACTTCTTCTGTTACTGAACTTCTGCAGTTCCTTCTGTTCATTCGAACTAATAGTTTCTAAAGTTAACCTGTCTACGGGGTGAATAGTACTAAAAAGTTGGTACCCTTGAGAGAGGCTGCCTTCCTGCGGAGGAACTGGCCATGGTGATGAGACCAGGAGGGTCGCCACAGTCAGCAAACATGGGAGAGGTGTGGGACCCTTTCTTGACAATCCCTTTGGTCCGGATGCCCCAACTGTCTTGGGGCCTCTCCCTTCCCTGGGAAGAGTCTACTTGGATTCCTTCACTAGTGTTGATATAGAAATGGTAGGACATCAAGAAACAGACTGGGTAACCTGTTTCTTTCTGTTTCTTATCATTTGTAGGACAAAGTATCACCCCTGTATGTCTGTACCCCAGTATCAGTCCTTTGCCAGTAGGAGGGATGTAGAGGGAATGTGATTCTTCTCTTAGGTGCCAAGGGCAGAGAGGTTGCCTGTTTATGGGCCACTGATGGGGCCCCTGTTACATGGGTAGGGGAAGTGTTTTGATTCCTTTTGATCTTAGGTCCTATGGTGACATCAGACACAGTCTTGATTGCAGCTTACTTGAAGCGCTAATGGCAAATATCACCTTCCATTATTTTGTAAAATAGAAAGAAAGCAAGTAGGCATGCTTTCTACGTAAGAGCTTTTAACACGGAACTTGTAGCTATCATTTATTCTTGGTCCTTTAATTTTTTAATTTTAAATACTTTCTGATTCCCAGAGAGGTTGCAAAAATAGTACAAATAATTTCTGCATCCCTTTCTGCCAAGATTCCCCAAATACTAAGTTTACTACATTTGCTTTCTCTTTCTCTGCGCACCCCCACCCCCACCCCCTGTCCCCGCACACTAATTTTTTTCTGGACAATTTGAAAGAAAGCAGCAGACATGATCCTTCTTTACCTTTAATTGCATCAAAGTGTATCTCCTCAAAACAAGAACGCTCTTACATGAGCGTAATACATTCATCAACAGGAAATTAACATAGATATAGTTCTTATTATTTATAGACCTTGTTCAGATTTAGTCAGTTACCCCACTAATGTCCTTTATAGGAAAGTGAAAAATTTTAAGTATTTAAAAAAGTTTTTCCTGGTCAGGATCCCAATACATGATCGCATGTTGCATGGGGTTACCCTGTCTCTGTAGTCTTCTTAAGTCTGGAACTTCCTTTGTCTTTCATGAGCTTGCCCTTTGAAGAGTTTAGGCCACTTACTTTGTAAAATTTCCCTCCCATTGGATTTGTGTGATGTTTTCTCGTGATTAGGTTTAGATTATTCTCTTTGTGTCCTGTTTCTGAGAAGGAGCATGCAGAACTTGCCTCAAGTCATCCCCCCACGCCCAGCATTATGCCTCAACTCCTTTTGATCTGGTATTTTTACTTGGGGGAGAAAGTCTTGAATATGCACACCTATTTCGCATTAAATTATATATTATATTAATCAGTTCCTGCTACTTTAACAAAAGACCATAGACTGGGTGCCTTAAACAACAGTTCTGGAGTCTGGGAAGTCCAACATCAAGGTGCTGGTCAATTTGGTTCTTTTAGTTGACATTTATAGAACATTTCACCCCAGGGCTGCAGAATATACATTCCTCTCAAGTGCACATGGGACATTCTCAAAGATAGACCACATGTTAGAACAGAAAACAAGTCTCTACAAGTTCAAGAGGATTGAAATCATATCAAGTATCTTCTCGGACATTTGCACTTTCAAATGCTATGCAGCTGTAAAAAAGAAGTGTCCCTTACCCTTTGGAGAGCATTATGCTAAGCGAAATAAGCTAGCAGGAGAAAGACAAGTATCACATGATCTTACTCATATGTGGAATCTAATGAACAAAATAAACGGATGAACAAAATAGATCTAGAGACATAGAAGCATGGAATAGACCTAATCTCAGAGGGAAGGGGGATGGGGGGGTGGGGAGAGATTAACCTAAGAACCTAATGCATATATGCATAACCCATGGACACAGACAATAGTGTGGTGAGGGCCTGGAGGGGGGGCGGGTGCAGGGTGGAGGGAATCAATGGGGGAAATGGGGACATTTGTAATACTTTCAACTAAAAGACAAATTTAAAAAATAAAAATAAATAAATATGTTTTTATTGATTTCAGAGAGAGGAAAGGCAAGGGATAGTGAGATAGAAACATCGATGAGAGAGAAACATCATCAATCAGCTGCCTCCTGCATGCCTCTTACTGGGGATCGAGCCTGCAATTTGGGCACGTTCCCTGACCTGGAATTGTGACCTCCAGGTTCATGGGTCGACGCTCAACCACAGAGCCACGCTGGCCGGGCCAATTTGGTTCTTGATGAGGACTCTCTTCCTGGCTGGCAATGGCCATCTTCTTGCTGCGTCCTCACAAGGTAGAGAGAGAGATCTCTCTTGTGTGTCTTCTTATATGAGCACTACTCTTGCCTGGTAAGTGTGGCTCAGTGGTTGAGTGTCGACCCATGAACCATGAGGTCACTGGTTCGATTCCCGGTCAGGGTACATGCCTGGGTTGCTGGCTTGATCCCCAGTAGGGGGCGTGCAGGAGGCAGGAGACAGTCGATCGATGATGTTTCTCATCCATGTTTCTATCTTGCTATCCCTCTCCCTTCCTCTTTCTCTAAAAAAAAAGTGCACTTATACCATCACACTGGGGGTTAGGCCGTCAACATATGTATTTTGGGGGAACAGAATTCATTACATAGCATAGATGTACATAGGGCGTCAGCATGGTAGTACATCATAAAACATTCCCGAAGTACAAATTAAGAGGGACAGATGAAAGTGCTTGGTTTCCTCAGTAAGAGGCACTGGAGGAAACAACCATGGAGGAAGCTTCCCTTTCTCTGGAGCCTAAACTGTGCTAGAGCAAGTGGATATTGCAGCATACTATTTTTGTTTTTATATAAACTTTATGCCTAACAATGATTTTAGTTGTTTTCTAAGTAGTAATTGTAAGAAATACCAATTCTGGGGGAAAGATGTGGCTCTGCCCGACTTGTGAACTGGATACTCATGCCGTCTTTGAAAATCACTTTATCTTCCTTATTTACACCCTGGTGAAGCTGGGGTAAAAGGGAAAAATCACCCTCTGACCTCCCTGAAGTCTGGTTGGTTCTCTGCAGTCCCACAGTGGATGCTGGACTGGCAAAAACAGCAAGCTCTGAATGGATCTAGGGTTTTATTGTAGGATATTTAATTAATTAATTAATTAATTTTAATATAGTTATTTTCTTTTTAAAAAATCTTTATTTTTAAATTATTTTTAAAAAATATATCTTTATTGATTTCAGAGAGAGGAAAGGCGAGGGAGAGAGAGAGATAGAAACATCAATGATGAGAGAGTCATTGATCGAGCCCGCAACCCGGGCATGTGCCCTGACTGGGAATCGAACCCCGATCGCCTGAATCCCAGGTCGACGCTCAACCGCTGAGCCAAGCCCAGCCGGGCAATTGTAGGATATTTTATATTTTACTATTCAAAGTGTCATCCTCTGACCAGCCGCATCAGCATCACCTGGGTTGTTGGAAATTCAGAATCTCAGAATTGCAGACCCCACTCTGGGTCTGTACTAAACAATTCCCCAGTGATTCTTATGCACATGGAAATTTGAGACGCGCCCGCCTATGACAAAGTCCTGGCAACTTGGTTCACACCTGTACAACCCCTCTTTGCAGTATTTCCTCACATATGCCCCAGGCACCACTGTCCCCATCAGGACAGACACCTCTGGAACTCTAAAACTGTATGTGAAGAAAAGCCCTACTGTGGTGAATTGCTTGTGAACCCTAACAAAGAAGATAATCCACCAAAAAGGGCTCCTGATGGCTAACTGGGCTCAAATTAAAAGTAAAATAAAATAAAAACAGAGGCCAGCAGCCGTTTCTACACAAGGGCCTGTCATGCACACTGCACTTAAGAGAGCGGCCTGCACTGATGCCCGCCCTGCCTGCCCGCCCTGTGCTCCTGCCGGCTGAGCTCCTGGAGTTGTTTCCACCAATAGGGCTGAAGCTTTTTCCTACTCTCAGAGCAGTGCAACTGTATCCCCATCAGTATCTTTAGTGACCAGAGGGACTCCATTCTGACCAATCAGGATAGTGCGTTTGGACCAATCAAAAGGTTTTGGAGTCCTCATTTGCATGAGGAAGGACCAATCATGGACCAGGGGCGGGGACTTATGTCTATATAAGCCAGCCTCCCCCCCCCCCCCCCCCCCCCGTAGGTTCTAGGAGCACTTTCTCTTACCACTGAACGCTCTGTGTCTGCAGCTGAGCTGAACCAGCAAAGCTGCCTCATGGGAGCAGAGTAGGGCAGACCAGGGCAGGGCAGAGCAGGGCAAAGCAGAGCTCCAAGGAGCAGAGCAGACCGGCGAGGCGCAGGGCTGTCCAGCCAGAGAGGCCTGCTGCATCTCGAGCTGTTTTGCACCGAGTAAAGTGCTCTTCACCACACCCAAATTGGGGATTCCTGTTGATGTTGAAGTGCTGCCAGTGACCATTGGTTGACAGCTTTTAAGGAGGCCTCTGTTTTCAGCCCAGGAATCAGCATTTCCTTTGTAACTAGGTGAAAATAGGTTAAAAAAGGGCAGATGGTGGTCTACGTTTTCCTCAGTCAAAACAGCTGTGGTTTCATGCTTGGAAATTCTGCTTAAGGCTCAAGGCCCTTCTTAAAAGGAAGCTGTGTACAGAGCTCTCCTTTTCTTAGCAAAACAAAATGAAATGGGTTTTGAAAATTAGAGATAGATGAATGAGGTTTTTATAATCATCACTTGCTTTACTCTTCAGCTCTTGTCTTCATTTCCTTTTAGATGGAGGCATTTTTAATGAGGAGAGGAATTTTAAAAGGGGGTCAGGGAAACCAAAACACAGAAAGAAAAATTCTGCTGAGCTTTAGGTTTTCTCAGTTCTTTAAAGTGCTTGAAAAGTAATATTTTGTTGTGACTAAATCTAATTAATAGCTAGCTGGTACTCATCAAAACCTCATTTCTTTCAACCTTGAAGGCAGTTGGAAAGATACACAGATCTGTGTATTATCACAGCAAACGAATTCTCTTTTTTCCTTAATCACTTAGAGCTTTATCAGCAATGTAAGCAGCAGATGGACAGCTGTGTTTAAAAAAATTAAACGCAGCTCAGAATGTTCACTGTGGCATGTAATGAATGTGTGTTGATTGATAGAATTGTGTTAAAAATATATATGATTTTGAAACCAGAGTCTAAACTATGTAGTAGGCATGGTTCTTAACTGAGTATTCAGCCTTTTCCTGAGTATTTGGATGGAATCAATAAGTCTTTGGAAGCCTGTTCTCTGCCCAGCACAGACTCATCAGAATGGATTTAAACACAAAGAGAGAATGAACATCCGGGAGGAGGGCATTGGAGGCTTACAGCACAGGGGCCTGCATCTCTGCCTGGGCAGAGTGCAGCTGTGGGCTGTTAGTTACATGGGCATGGGCATTTCTTCCATTCTGAGCAGACCAAGTATGAATTCACATGGTGGCTAACGTGCTGATAGGCCTTCATTGTAGCCGTCAGATGTCGGGAGTCCTGGTAGAAGAGAGGCAGTGATTACAAATGCTGCCTGTTTAGAGGACAAGAGCTGCCTCCGAGGGCTGCCCGAGCATCCCCCCTCCCCAGTCCCCATCCAAATCAATTATTTCTGCTAAAGCACGCACCCAGGACTTGATGATGTTTTGTGTTTGTTAGGTAGAGTGTTACTCAGTTTGGCAAGTATTTTTTAAGTATCTACTTTGTGCCAGGTCTTGGGTATAGCAGTTTAAGTCTCAAATCTGCTGTTTGATTGTTTGTGCCAGTGGAGCCAACATCCATCAGCACTTTGCATGTCCGTAACTTATACTATGCTAATGATCTGGCAGCCCTGCTTTCAAGCCTGACTTTCATCAAGTGAGCATGACAGAGAAATCTGCACAGTTGTGTTTGGGGAAATCGCTTACAGGAAGAAACACGATGTTACAACAAAACTGGCCTGATTTGTGCATAGCTAAGGTCTGAGATTGACGGGATTGTTACAATTATTTAAACCATTCTTAATCTGTTGTGGGAAAATGAAGGAGTTTTTCTTTATCCGGGTGAAAAGTGAGAAAGCCTGTCTGTTTACAGATGTTGCAGTTTAGTCAAAACACACAGATGACAGTCTCCGTTTTTTGCTTTCCATCTGGACCTGCTGCACGTGACTGAGCCCTGATGATCTCCCACCTCCCTGGACAGAAAGAACCTTTGCGCACAAATGTCGCAGCTCTGCCATCAGGCCATGAACCATTTGCTTCCACTGTAGGTGGATGTGGGACCAGCATAGTCTTACTCACATTTTAAGAAATTTATTAATTTTGCAGATGGAGAGAAAAGTCTGATTCTATAGTATTACTTACATGCTCAAACAAGTTGATTGAACTAAAACTATGGAAACCCCAAGGTGTCTTTTCTTAGGGCTGGGAATGTGTCCTCAAAGTTTGGGTGTTCTCTAAGATGTGTCAACAGTGTAGCAGTTCCAGGAAAGGGGCTAGTTGGCAGATTGGGGTAAAGGGGCATTTCTTATGGCTACTTGAGGGGAAGGCTTTGGCCCTTCTACTAAATGAAATAATTACTGTCATATTCATGCGCCTGTAGGCAGAGTACCATTCACGTACACACCGCAGCTGTCAGGCTCTGGGTGGACCTGGGTCTAAGATTTCCATGTGACTCACTGGATTTGGATCTTAGAGTCTCTTGTTTTTGTAGGTTTGGGTAACTGGTTTACATGACGGGTTAGAAGTCTAGCTAATGTTCACACCAAGGTAAAAGATTAGAAATTTAATGTCGTATTTCTTTTCATACTTCTGATCCTTTAAACAAAGTTTGGGGCAGCCACGGACTGATGTGTTAGCAGCATTTTATTATTTTTTTAAACATTACTGGCCATGAGAGATTTCTTTTCAGAAACAAAGGATAAATCACTCCATTCTGATCCCCTCTGAATTTCAAGTAGACTGATTGATGGAAAAGCTTCCTGACAGGGAATTACAAAGAACCTGTCCAGCTTGGCTGTCCCTGACCAACAACTCAGGTGTGCTGCTGTTGCTTAGAGCTCTGGCCGTTGCTGGGTTGGCTTATTAAGAAATGCAAAAAAGAAGTCAGATTTTAAATGTTAAAAATGGCCGATCTGGACGACAACAGGCAGATTCCAGTCTCTCTTCTGGCTGCAGACAGTAGTGCCCTGATGTCTGATAGGTGCACATGTGTTTGGGGCAGCCTGTACCCCTCAAAGCAAGTGGGAAGAAAGGCAGAAAAGGAAAAAAAGACCCCAGAGAGGCTTTGGGGCTCTGAGGTCCCCACGTGGCGGCAGCAGGAGTGCAGGCCTAGCGCTCCTTGCTTTCCCCTCCGTGAAGTGACCCTGCGTTTTCCCACATGTTCCAGTGCAGACACTAGTTCCTTGTAGGGTCTCAGACGCAGATGGAGGGGAGCAGGTCGCAAGAGGTAGGGATGCAGGTGCTCTCTCCTTGGAGGGTTGCTTGTCTTTTTCGTCAGTTGAAGGACACCCACCCAGTATTTCTTGCTTCCAGGAACAGCATGATATTTAGTTCATCCCCTGTGGGGACCACAGTGAGCTGGAATGACAGCGAGGATGGGGAGAAGATGGACATGATCATGATGGCCAACACGTTGAGTGACTCATGGAGGCTCTGGCTGTGGCCGCATGCACCGTGCCGCCCATTGGGTGGAGATGACCACATTGTTGCCATGCACCGTGGTGATGAGATGCCAGGCCAGGAAGACGCCCACGCTGGATAAGTACAAGGAGATTCCTCCATTCATCACCACCTTGTTCAAGACATGGTACTGCGTGATCTGCTTCCTGACCACCTTGTCCAGGTCTGCAGCCAGCACCCTGCTCCTGCTGATCTGGTTGGGTACAGCCACCTTCCTCCCGCTGAGCTCCTTCGTGACCCTGACCTTCAGCTGGCTGGTTCATTCCCCTGTATCACCTGAATAACTTGGGACCGAAAGTTCTCAATTGAAGGGGTCAGGAAGGGCAAGGGTCCAGGTAGAAGGCCATGCCCAGAGGCAGGCTGCCCTGGAAAAGCAGGGTCCTGTCTCCCCCCAGGCGTATGACAAAATTGATCTGACTGGAAATGTCATCATAATGTTCTTTGAAGGTGCAGAGCTTCCTTTTCAGTGGTCCAAAGTTGTCATCACTCCCTGTGGGGTCTTCTAGAACTTTCTTCATCACACACACAGTCATCCTGTTCTCCTCCGTCATCTCCTCTTGATGACAAGAACACTCTGGAGAGCTTAATTCCACGCCGACTGCTGGCTGGCAGGTCCTGGATGTGCATGATGTCCGGGGGTTCTGCAACACACAGGCCTTTGGTTCAGCAGAGGTCACTGAGCAGGGCCCATGCAGAGAAGGGTCCTCTCGAACTCCCCGGTGCTCCCCATGGCTGATGGGGCAGAGGCTGCTGTACTTGGCCTTGCCTGGATAGGGTGGCTGAGCCCCCAGCCCCCAGTGCTCAGCTTCTTACTCAAGTTGACTTTTTTTGGTTCCATTTCCGTAGCTGATAAATGAGGACTTAGGACAGAAAAACACTGATGCCGTTTGCTGCCACCGGGGCCTTCAGGGTCATCTCCTCACCCTGCCTCCCCGGCTGCCACTCACAGTCACTAGCCTGTGACTAGCTTGCCCCCAGGACCATGGTGCTGGGCCTCCCAGCAGCAATCACTACCATTGTATTCTTTAGCAAAACTTGAAAAACTGAAAATACTTTCGAAAAGAAAGCTTCCCCCCCCTCCCCATTTAATGTGTACATAGCCCACCTTCAAGGCAAAAGCTATTTAAGCAGGAGGACAACAAGATTTGAAAATCAATTTGAACACTATCAATTTGTATGTGGTTTCAGCAGGTATGGAAAATAGATACTTTTTATATTAGTTTTCAGTAACTTTGGCCAAAGGTATTTTAAGACAAAGTATTCTTCAATAGTTGCTTATTTCGAAAAGCTTAGATTAAGGCAAAAAATATATTTATAGTCAACTCCATATTCTTGAATCCCCTAAAATTAATCTCAGCTTTGTTTTCCCTTTGTATATTAAACCACCGGATATCTGCGTTTAGCTTAAAAATAAGTGGAATTTTACTTGATGTTTACATCATGTTTCTTGTGTGAGTGTGAAACAATGTAGACATTCATTTCTATAAGTAATAGGATTATTTTGAAAAGCAAAACAAAAGAAATTTCACCAGCACATGAGGCCCTTGCATGAGGCTTTAAAACAAAGTGTTTTAAATGGAGTCTAGCCCTTCTCTCATTCCTGATGAGAATCCTGAGGTTTGGGGAGCCTGGGCCCTATTCAAGGTGATCGAGAGTCGGTGGTAGAAGTGGGCTTGAAATCTACTTCTCTCAGTTGCTGGTTACTGATCATTTCCTCTTTGACAGAACGAATGACAAACGAAAATGGTAATTGCATGCAAGAGTTTGGATTCTTAACTGCTTTTCTGAATTGAGTAATTTTCTCAAGGTTTTAATTCCATTTAACCCAACTTTTAGTCACTGTATATATGATTAAAATAGATGGTAGAGAACACTTAATGTCAAATTTCACTTTCCTAGGTCTGTTAGCTCTAGGATACTGCCAAACTGCCAGCATTGTTAAAGCGGCAAGTTCGTTTGTTAAAGGGTCTGATTTAATCTTTTTACCATGTTGAGTTTGGGGTTCTGTCATTGTCCTAAACTCAGTGGATTTGTTTTAACATCCTATGTGTTGTTTGCTTATATCATGCTTAATATAACCAATTAAAATGGATGAATTGGCGAGGACATTGACGATCCTGTATTTCTTTGATGGGTTTTGAGAGTCGTTTTATTTTTGCCATGTATTGATATTTATATGAAATGGATAGACAGAGTTGTGTTAGTTGTAATTAGACTCATTTCACTAATATGAAGTTTATCCCCTTAAAGCATTTGGAACCATTATCTTGGAGTATAAAAGAAAACAAAACATTATTCTAGCATGCAAAATCCACTTAAAGGGCACAGTTATTGCCACAGTTTGTTTTTCTTTACCAGCTAAGATAGGGCTTTGAAATCAAGGGACACTGGCCATGGGAAGGAGCTATTGGCATGGAGTGAATAGGAATTTTGCACATGCCTGTTTAGAAACTCGGCTACTTCTGTTAGAGTTGACTGGTGTCGGTGGTAACAAGCTTAAAATGAAATAGTGCCTTTTTGCCAACACCATCTTGGTTCTTCATGTACAGACTGCTTGAGCCAATGTAACACATAATGTGGAGCGAAACAAGGAATCGATAAAGCCATTAAGCAGCTCACTGTCTGGCTAGGAATGTTGATGAATAAGGCCGCATTTCCCCTTGGGCGTTTTTATTTACCAGGGAGAGGAGTGGGCCAACAAAGGAGAGAAATTGAGAGCGGCTTTTCTTGCTTGAATGAGACAGCTAGTGTCTGTCTTTTTATCGAGGAGACTCCTTTTCTCCTATCCGTGAACCAAGATGTGTGGCTGGTCATCCTGTGCGGCCCCTTTGCTGTCTCCTATTTTACGGTTTATTAGTTGATGATAGAGTGGAGATGCGTGTGATCCACTCATTCAACTCAGGAATCAGCTAAGCTGTAACTGCACTGAAAGGCACGAGACCAGTGCCCAGGAGCTTGGGTGCAGGGTGAGCTTGGGTGTCCTATTAGCGTGCTAGCGCTGCTCTAACAAGGCACCACAGTCTGGGTAGCTTAAACAGCAGAAACTTACCTCGCAGTTCTGGATGCCAGAAGACTGAGATCAGGGTGTGGACAGGACTGGTTCCTCCCGAGGGCTCTGTGGGAGAATCTGTGCCATGCCTCTCTTCCTGGCTTCTGGTGGTGTGCTTCCAATCTTCGGTGTTTGTTGGCTTGTAGAAGCATCACCCTGATCTCTGCCTGCATCTTCACGTGATGTTCTCCCTGTGTGCATGTCTGTGTGCAGATTTCTCCCGTTTTATAAGGATATTAGTCATATTGTGTTAGGGGGACACAATTCAACTCATAATAGATGGATAAGTGGCTGGTTTTGTGTCTCTAAAATCTCAGCTTAGGTGTGGTTTCAATCAAGCATCCTGCAGATTCAAAATTAGTAAACATCCGTGTTCTACAGTTTTTTTCTAGGTGCTTTCACATACCCTGTGTTCCTTATCACAACAAATGTATTTATGTTTATGAAGGTTGTAGTGACTTTATAACAGAGTAATCCCTGTAGATGAGCAGGAACACTTTAGAGCCTTCTGCCCATCTTCTGTTTTCTTCTGGGTATTGAAGGGTATAGTAATTCTAATCTCCCCTCACCTGGCACAGTGCACTTAGGTACAATCTTGTAAGTGTCATTGTGACATTCTTTTGAGTTAATAAGCTATTAGAATAATCATAACCTGCACATCTTTTTCTATACGAACAACTGTAAACCTACCTTTCCTCTCACTGTAAATACAATATTATTAACTATTGTTGCCATGTTGTATGATACATCTTCATGACTCATTTATCTTATAATGTAAGTTTGTACCTTTTGACCCCCTTCAACACATTTTGCCCACTCCACCCTCTGCCTCTGGCAACTACCAGTCTGTTCTCTGTATCTATGAGCTTGTTTTTTGTTTTTGTTTTTTGTTTTGTTGTTTTTTTTAAGAGCCAACATACAAGTATGTCAATTATACCTCAGTTTTAAAAAGCATCTAGAGCTCCAGTTGGGTGGCTCAGTTGGTTG